>NC_053175.1:0-308500 GCF_004115215.2 Ornithorhynchus anatinus
GCAGGAAGATGAGCCGGGCAGCGGAGTGAAGAATAGACTCGAGCTGGGAGAGAGAGGAGGAAAGGAGGTCAGAGAGAAGGCCGACACAGTAATCTAGCCTGGATATTACGAGAGCCTGTAGCAATAAGGTAGCCATTTGGGTGGAGAGGAAAGGGCGGATGTTGCCAATATTATAAAGGTGAGACCGGCAGGTCTTGGTAATGGATCGGATGTGTGGGGTGAACGAGAGAGACGAATCAAAGATGACACCGAGGTTGCGGGCCTGAGAGACGGGAAGGATGGTCGTACCATCCACAGTGATGGGGAAGTCTGGGAGTGGACCGGGCTTGGGAGGGAAGATGAGGAGCCTCACGTGGGACAACCCGATTACCTTGTTTCTACCCCAGCGCTTAGAACAGTGGTCTGCACATAGTAAGCGCTTAACAAATACCAACATTATTATTATTATTGCGATGATGAGGTCGACCTGATGTAGTATCTACATGCGGGATTGCTATCAAGTGCATTCACTGGATCTTCGCCCCCACAGACCCCCAGCCACCAGCTTCCAGTCCACCCCCCCCCCCCCGCTCGGGCCCGGGGACATTGCGCTCCCCTTCTCGATCCTGGGGACATTGTGCTCCCCTTCTCGGCCCCAAGGACATTGTGTCCTCGGGGGACATTGTGTCCCCCTGCTCGGGCCCGGGGACATTGTGCTCCCCAACCGCTCCCCCACTCCGCCCGAGGCGGCCATTTTAGGAAGCCCCCACTCTGCCTGAGGCGGCCATTTTGGGAAGGCCTCACTCCCTCTTCCCTCTTGAGGTGATTCATCCCTCCCGCCCCCGCCCCGGGCGACGACGTCCTTGTTCTCACCATGTTACCTTGCCTTAGCCGCCGCCTATGGCCGCCACCCACCCCGGACAACCTCAGGGCCCCCCCCGCCGCCACAGGGTTATTTGGTCATGAGCTCTGGGACTCTCTCGGCCGCTGGCCGCTTGACTTTGAGTCTGATCGGGTAGGGTCGGCTCGTCCCCCGACCCTGGTCATCGCCTGCTTATTAACACTATTGTAGTGTGCCTTACTGTAGCATGTTGCTATATTTGCGATCTCGCTTTTTATTGTTTATTGTCGTCAGATTTTGAATTTGATCAGGTCGCCCCTTAATCGAGTCTACCCCCGACCCTGGTCATCACCCCTTTTATTAACACGACTATATTGTATCATACTGTATCATGTTGCTATATTAGCACCACTGTATTGTATCATATTGTATCATGTTGCTATATTACCGATTTCGTTTATTACTGTTTATTGTTGTCAGTGCTGCCACCCACCTCTCTGGCCTCGCCATGTCCCTCCTCCCCTCTCCCCCTCCCGCCCCTTCCTATCCTCCCCTTCCCCTTCCCCTTCCCCTCTCTCGCTCAGCTCTTTCCCGCTCTCTCCTCTGTCTCCTCCCCCCCTCCTCTCTCCCGCCCTAGAACCCCACTTTACCAGCGCTACCCCTCTCCCCCTCCCCTACTCTTCCCCCCACCTAACCCCCTCTTCACCCCCTCCCCCCTTCTCTCTTCCCCACCCATGCCCCATCCCAGTCCTCTTGTCCCACCGCCACCCCTCATCCCCCTCTCCTCGTCCAGGGCCCCGCCACCTCCTTCCCATCCAAACCCTCCCCTCCCCCCGCCCTTCCCCCCCTCCTCCCCTTGCACCCACAGCTACTTTCAAGTGTGGCCTCTGGAACCCCCCCTCTGTTACAGGCAAGCTACCTTTCATCCATGACCTTTTCCTCTCCCGCTCTCTCCTCCTCCTCGCCCTTTCGGAAACGTGGCTCTCTCCCGAAGACACGGTCTCCGCCGCCGCTCTCTCCGGCGGAGGCCTCTCCTTCTCCCACTCCCCCAGACTCACCGGTAAGGGAGGAGGCGTCGGCTTCCTCCTCTCGCCCCGATGCCGCTTCCGCACTATCCCTCCTCCCCCCTCCCTCTCCTTCCCCTCCTTCGAAGCCCATATCATTCGCCTCTACCACCCGCTCCAGTTACTTGTCGCCGTCATCTACCGCCCTCCCGGTCCCACCTCCGACTTCTTCAACCACCTTGACCCCTTTCTCACCTTCCTTCTCTCCTTCTCTCTGCCCACTCTGATCCTTGGAGACTTCAACATCCATACGGATGTACCCGACGACTCCTCTGCCGCCCGCCTGCTATCCCTCCTCGACTCTGCCGACCTCCTCCTCCACCACACCGCGCCCACTCACCGACTCGGTCACACCCTCGATCTTGTCATCTCCTACCGCTGCACTATCTCCTCACTCACCAACTCTGAAATCCCTCTCTCGGACCATAACCTTCTCACCTGCCTCATCTCTCACACTCCCTCCCCCTGCAAATCTTCGCTACTGCCCCACAGAGACCTCCGCTCTCTCGATCCCATCCGTCTTTCCAATAGCATCTCGCCTCACCTTGCCGCCCTGTCCTCTCTTCCCACTCTCGACGATCAGGTCTCCGCTCTCAACTCCACCCTCTCTACTCATTTCGACTCTCTCGCCCCCCTTTCCCTCCGCCGCTCTCGCGCCACTAACCCACAGCCCTGGATCACCTCCTCCGTCCGCCTCCTACGCTCCTATGCTCGAGCTGCTGAGCGCTGCTGGCGAAAGTCCAAGCACCAAGCCGACCTCACACACTTCAAATTTATCCTTTCCTGCCTTAACTCTGCCCTCTCCTCCGCCAGGCAAAGCTTCTTCTCCTCCCTCATCGACACCCATGCCCGTCACCCCCGCCGATTGTTCCGGACCTTTAACTCTCTCCTTAGGCCCCCTGTTCCTCCCCCTCCCCCATCTCTCACCCCTAATGATCTGGCCACCTATTTCCTCACGAAAATCAACACGATCAGGTCTGAGCTCCCCAAAGTCACCCCTCCGCCTCTCCCCTCCTCCCCACCAACCCCCTCCCCTACTTTCCCATCCTTCCCTGCAGTATCCTCAGAGGAGATCTCCTCCCTCCTCGCAAGTGCCACCCCCTCCACCTGCGCCTCGGACCCCATTCCCTCTCACCTTCTTAAAACCATCGCCCCTGCCCTCCTCCCTTCCTTAACTTCTATTTTTAACCACTCAATCTCCAAGGGCTCCTTCCCCTCTGCCTTCAAACATGCCCACGTCTCCCCCATCCTAAAAAAACCCGCTCTTGACCCCACTTCCCCCTCCAGTTATCGTCCTATCTCCCTACTACCCTTCCTTTCCAAAATCTTAGAACGAGTCGTCTACAATCGATGCCTAGAATTCCTTAACTCCCATTCTCTCCTAGACCCCCTCCAATCTGGCTTCCGTCCCCTCCACTCTACCGAGACTGCTCTCTCTAAGGTCACCCATGACCTCCTTCTTGCCAAATCCAATGGCTCCTACTCCATTCTGATCCTCCTTGACCTCTCTGCTGCCTTTGACACTGTCGACCATCCCCTCCTCCTCCATACCTTATCTCACCTTGGCTTCACGGACTCTGTCCTCTCCTGGTTCTCCTCTTACCTCTCTGGCCGATCATTCTCGGTCTCCTACGCTGGAGCCTCCTCCCCCTCCCATCCTTTAACTGTTGGAGTTCCTCAAGGGTCAGTTCTTGGCCCTCTTCTGTTCTCCATTTACACTCACTCCCTCGGTGAACTCATCCGCTCTCACGGCTTTGACTACCATCTCTACGCAGATGACACGCAGATCTACATCTCCGCCCCTGTCCTCTCCCCCTCCCTTCAGGCTCGCATCTCCTCCTGCCTCCGGGACGTCTCCACCTGGATGTCGGCCCGCCACCTAAAACTCAACATGAGCAAGACTGAGCTCCTCATCTTCCCTCCCAAGCCCGGTCCGCTCCCAGACTTCTCCATCACCGTGGATGGCACGACCATCCTTCCCGTCCCGCAGGCCCGCAATCTCGGTGTCATCCTTGACTCGTCCCTCTCGTTCACCCCACACATCCTATCCGTTACCAAGACCTGCCGGTTTCACCTCTACAATATCGCCAAGATCCGCCCTTTCCTCTCCACCCAAACGGCTACCTTACTGTTACGGGCTCTCGTTATATCCCGGCTAGACTACTGTGTCAGCCTTCTCTCTGACCTCCCTTCCTCCTCTCTCGCCCCGCTCCGGTCTATTCTTCACTCCGCCGCCCGGCTCATCTTCCTGCAGAGACGATCTGGGCATGTCACTCCCCTTCTTAAACAACTCCAGTGGTTGCCTATCGACCTCCGCTCCAAACAAAAACTCCTCACTCTAGGCTTCAAGGCTCTCCATCACCTTGCCCCTTCCTACCTCTCCTCCCTTCTCTCTTTCTACCGCCCACCCCGCACGCTCCGCTCCTCTGCCGCCCACCTCCTCGCCGTCCCTCGGTCTCGCCTATCCCGCCGTCGACCCCTGGGTCACGTCCTCCCGCGGTCCTGGAACGCCCTCCCTCCTCACCTCCGCCAAACTGATTCTCTTTCCCTCTTCAAAACCTTACTTAAAAATCACCTCCTCCAAGAGGCGTTCCCAGACTGAGCTCCTCTTCCCCCTCTACTCCCTCTGCCATCCCCCCTTTACCTCTCCGCAGCTAAAGCCTCATTTTCCCCTTTTCCCTCTGCTCCTCCACCTCTCCCTTCCCATCCCCACAGCACTGTACCCGTCCGCTCAATTGTATATATTTTCGTTACCCTATTTATTTTGTTAATGAATTGTACATCGCCTTGATTCTATTTAGTTGCCATTGTTTTTACGAGATGTTCTTCCCCTTGACGCTGTTTAGTGCCATTGTTCTTGTCTGTCCGTCTCCCCCGATTAGACTGTAAGCCCGTCAAATGGCAGGGACTGTCTCTATCTGTTGCCGACTTGTTCATCCCAAGCGCTTAGTACAGTGCTCTGCACATAGTAAGCGCTCAATAAATACTATTGAATGAATGAATGAATGAATTTGGTGTGGTGTTCTTTGATTATTTTTTGAGCCATTAATTCGGAGATGCTGACTTAATGGGCCAGTGTACTGTTTGGGTTGTTGCCTGCCAAGTGGTGCCACGGAGCCTCCGCGCTCCATTCCTGCTGTGGAAGTGACTTTAAAGGTGTTTGGGCGGGCACAGCTTGGGTGGGGAGCACCATCTAGTGGCAAAAGGCAACTCTGACGTACCCCGTGCCCTGTGGGTACCCTACTGACAACCGAAACCTTTGGTCGTGCAGATCCTCCTCCTCGCACTGTGGACTCAAGAAGCCTCTGGCAGGCGCTAGCCGACAGGCCACTGTCACCCACATCGGGCTGTTATCTCCTCCCTCCCCCAGCCACCACCCACTAATGCTAACAAGTGTCCAGTGGAAAATATGTTTAGCGATATCTAGCAATTGTACTCTCCCAAGCGCTTAGTACAGTGGTTTGCCCACAGTCAGCACTCAATAACCATCGAATGGATGAATTGGAGGCTTTCCTTAAAAAGCTGTCGCTCCTCCGGTGTGCGGAGGCGTCGTGCTAGTTAGCGAGGGCCTGTGATCAAATTCTAACTCTAGGGTTGCCTCTCCTGTGCTTGGAGACCTCAGTCAAATTACCGCTTATTCTCTGCACTGCGCTTTCTCAAGCCCTACGTATTTCCTTGTATTCGCTCCGGCGCTTAGTACAGTGCCTTGCACATAGTAAGCACTCAACGTATACCGTAATCGCCATCATCAAGGGAAGCGGCGTGGCCTAGCGGAAAGACCACGGGCCTGGATGGCCGAGGGACCTGCATTCTCGTCCTAGCTCCACCACTGTGTGGCCGTGGGCAAGTCGCTTAACTGCTCCATGCTTCAGTTTCCTCATCTGTAAAATATGAATTCAAAACCTGTCCTCCCTCCCACTACACTGTGAGCTCCCATGTGTGACAGGGACTCTGTCCAACCTGATCATCTGGTATCTCCCCCCTTGTTTAGTGAAGCGGTTAGCACGTAGTAAGCGCTGAACAGATACTGTCATTATCAAGCTTAAATGTGCCGGAGCGCTATTGTGAGGGATAGTTTGTAAAATTGTTTAATTCGGATCTTCTCCCCTGTGAGGGGAGAGGCTAGGCAGCTGAGCTCCACACAGGAGTGTAGTCTTAAATTCAGGGGAGAGGGTAACCTCCTTTGGCCACAGCACAGTCGATCAGTTGATCGAGAATATTGATAGAATGACTTCTTTGTGCAGAGCTCAGGGTAGAAGAAATGATCCTTGCCCTCAAAGTGCTAACAGTCACAAGGGGGAGAAAGAAGATGATTGGGAGATGGAAAAAAGAGAACAGAAAGATGAATAGGTGAATAAATAAATGCTTAAATAGTAGAGTACATATACTGATGATAATTGTGGCATTTAAGTGCTGCTTATATGCCAAAGCACTGTCCTAAACGCTGGGGTAGGTATAGGATAATCAGGTTGGAAACAACCTCTCTTTCACATGGGGCTCACAGAGTAAGTATTGAATGTATTGAATTCCCATTTTACAGGTGAGGAAACTGAGGCACAGAGAAAAAAATTACCGCATTTGTTAACTACTTACTATGCGTTGAGCCCTGTTCTAAGCCCTGGGGTAGATGCAGGGTAAGTGATACAGAGAAGTGAAGGGACTTGCTCTAGGTCACACAGCAGGCAAGTGTAGAGAAGTAGCACGGTGTAGTGGCTGGAGCCCAGGCCTGGAAGTCAGAAAGTCATGGGGTCTAATTCCGCTCCGCTCCGCCAAATATCTGCTGGGTGACCTTGGACAAGACACTTCACTTCTCTAGGCCTCAGTTACCTCTTCTGTAAAATGGGGATTAAGAGTGTGAGCCCTATGTAGGACAAGGACTGTGTCCCACCTAACTTGTATCTATTCCAGTGCTTAGAACAGTGCTTGGCACATAGTAAATGCTAACAAGCACCGTAATTATTACTGTTATTATTATTATTAAGTGGTGGAGCTGAATTTAGAGCCCAGTTCCTTTAACTCCCAGGCCCGTGCTCTTTCCAATAGGCCATCCCTGCTTCAGAACTGAACAATTAGCTATGAGTGTAAAAATGCTGAGGTGGTGGTTGAAAGGATAATAATAATAGTAATAGTGCAATTTGTTAAATGCTTACTATGTATCATGCACTGCACTAAGCACTGGGGTGGATTCAAGCAAATCAGGTTGAACCCCAGGTGGGGTTCACAGTCTCAATCCCCATTTTCCAGACGAGGTAACTGAGGCCCTGATAAGTGACTTGCCCAAAGTCACACAGCAGACAAGTGACTGAGCTGGGATTAGAACCCATGACCTTCTGACTTCCAGGCCCCTGGTCTAGCCACTACGTCATGCTGCTTCTCAGATGTGATCTGGAGAGGAGAAAATCAGGGAAGGCCTCCTGGAGGAAATTGAACTTCAGAAGGGATTTGCAGCTGGGGAGGCCTGAGCTCTGGCTGATTGGAGAGGGACAGGAGTTCAAGGCACGATGCAGAGGGAGAGCAAGAGTTACAGGCCCCGTTCAGGGGCGAGCTAGGATCAGAGGTCATGAGGTCCTGGGGATTTTGTCATAAGCAGAAGCAGAAAAACAGTGTGGCTTAGTGGCTAGAGCCCAGATCTGGGAGTAAGAAGGACCCGAGTTCTAATCCTGATTCCGCCACTTGTCTGCTTTGTGATCTTGGGCAAGTCACTTCACTTCTCTGTGCCTCAGTTACCTCATCTGTAGAATGAGGATGAAGACCGTGAGCCCCATGTGGGACCGGGACTGTTTCCAACCTGATTACCTTCTACCTAGCCCAGTGCTTCATAGAGTGCCTGGCACATAGTAAGCACTTAAAAAATGCCATAAAAAGAAAAAAAACCAAGAAGCCCAGCTACTTTTGCTCGGCTTCAGTGGGACTCAAAGAGGTGGGTCCAAGCGGCTGACACCTAAGGAGTGACTCCGTGCCTTAAGTAGAAGCTCCCCCCCCCCCTCACCCGGTCTGCAGGCGGGGAAGAGTAAAGGGAGAGGCAGAGGCGAGTCACTTTCACCTCCAGTGTTCCGGAAGGAATGTTGTGATGCCCTCGGGAGAGCTGACGACCAGAACCGTGCTCATTGTAAAGTGCTTTACGGTATGTTGAGTGTTATATAAACACTTCTTACCGTTGCCGCTCTGTCACTGTTGTGTATGGCTAGAGTTGACTTGGTCTCTTTTTTGAGTATGAACTTCTAAAGGATTCCCAGTTGATTTAGCTGTTTCATCTGCTCCCTGTTCGGGGTTATTTTAGAGTTTGTTGGCTCCTTGCGATAAATTTCTCGAGTCCCTCTATAATAATAGTGTTGGTATTTGTTAAGTGCTTACTATGTGCCGAGCACTGTTCTAAGCGCTGGGGTGGATACAAGGTAATCAGGTTGTCCCACATAGGGCTCACAGTCTTCATCCTCATTTTACAGATGAGGTAACTGAGGCACAGGGAAGTTAAGTGACTTGCCTTAGGTCACACAGCTGACAAGCGGCAGAGCTAGGATTAGAACCCATGACCTCTGACACCCAAGCCACTCTCCACTGAGCCACACTGCAACGACACCAGCTGGGGTTATGTGGGACCTTTGGCCTTTGAGGTTTGGTAGTTTTTGCGAACATCCATTTTAAGTGCCTGGTTATCAGGAGTGTTTTTTTCATCCCCTTTTAATGACCACACTCTGTTCTGTGCAGTCTCAACCAAGTGTCTGCTTCAGGATATGAACCCGTGGCGTATCAAATAAAAGAATCAGTCGATCAGTTGAATTTATTGAGCACTTACTGTATGCAGAGCATTGTACTAAACACTTAGGAGAGTACAGTTAAACAGAGTTAGTAGACACACTCCCTGCCCACAACGAGTTTACGGTCCAGAGGGGAATCTCACTTTGGTCGATGGGACATTTGGGTAAGCAGGATAGATTGCAGCAAATAAAGCAAAATAATCCCATTTCACAAACAGGTGTGCTTCAGAGATGTAAACGAGGTAATTAGAGAGAGTCTTTTTGTATTTTAACTCATTAATTCTTGCTGATGTGCAAGGTATTGGTATGCTGTACATTTGGATGATTGTTTTCAGTGGACCCCTGTTAAGCTTCAAATTATTGAGTTTATTCTTTGTTTTAATAATCTGCAGAGGCCCATTGGTTAACACCAGAGGAAAGGAATCAAGTTTTACTCGATCTGAAAGCTTCGGGATGGAATGAATTAAGCGAGAGAGATGCCATATACAAAGAGTTCTGTTTCAAAAATTTTAATAAGGTAAACGACACATTGCCGTGGGTATGCATTTTCATTGGGTGTTTGGTACGATAAACACTGCTGATATTGCTGGCTCATGTTCGTCATTTAATTGCTTAGTGTGTGTACTGAAGTCTTCTTTTCCACCAAAGACCTATCAGTGCAGTTTCTTGGTTATCGCTTTGGGCTTTTTGCTAAAAGGTCCAAGAATTGGGAACAAACATGCCAAAAAGATGGTTTCATCACGTAAGTCGGCCGTTCTCATCTCCTCTACCACTGACTTCAAACTCCTGCCTGGAACTCCCTCCCCATTCACATCCCCAACTCCAAGGCCCTTCTGAAATAATAATAATAATAATGATGGCATTTGTTAAGTGCTTACTATGTGCCAAGCACTCTTCTAAGCGCTGGGGTAGGTACAAGGTAAGCAGGTTGTCCTACGTGGGGCTCACAGACTTAATCCCCATTTTACAGATGAGGCAACTGAGGCCCAGAGAAGTTAAGTCACTTAGCCCAAAGTCACACAGCTGATCACACCTCAGTTCAAGCAATTGGGACGTACATTAATCGCTTCATCATTCTATTACTTCTTCCTATCTGTGATTTGGTTTAGTGTCAGTCTCCCCTGCGAGATTGTAAACTCCTTGAAGGTTCATCCATTCATTCAATAGTATTTATTGAGTGCTTACTATGTGCAGAGCACTGTACTAAGCGCTTGGAAGGTTGTCTCCTGTTCCCATTGTAGCAGCTAAACCCGTCCTGTGCACACCGCAGCCACTCAGTCAATGCCACTGATTGGTTGATCAATCATACTCCTTCCCTAGAGCCACTTAAAATCTTCCAAAAGAGGTGCCGGTATCCTTAGTGGAGTGAATGCTCGATGACAGCTGCTACGAAAGGCGAGGCCAGATAAGGTTAAACTTCTACTTGCTAACTCTGATTGATTGCTATGAATATCCAAATGGGTATACTCGCCCCTCTCCCGTAGGGATAGCGAATTGCCATTTCAGTTCTCGCTTGCAGACTGAGGTCTTTTCAGCAAGTGAGCCAAATTTCTTTAGGCGTTAGCCTGTCAAATGCTCTAATCTACTTTGAAATTTAGGAAGTCAAGAGAGCTGCCTTTTTCTTACTGGCATTGTTTCAAAAGAGAACATTCAAGCCTAGTGTGAAATGTTTGCTATGTTCCTGCCCTATCAGGTTCCTCCGGAGATTGTCCCTTCAAGAAATTCAGAATGGTTTCAGTGCAGAAGTCAGATACATATAAGAGGACACCCCTATTCTTTTGAGAAGCGGCTCTGTTTTTTATTGTCCTCAGCCATTAAACCTAGTGTGACTGGGTTTAATCAGTTTGTTGACCATTGACTCAACTGATCCTGTTGGGACTTGAACGCTCGGGTCAGCAGGCAGCCTCACCCTTCCGACTTTCACCAGTGTGTCAGCCCTCCTGGGATCTAACCCCTCGATCCCCTCTCCTCCAGACGTGTTTTCAGCCCTGGAGGAAAAGTGTGAAGTGAGGAGATTTCTGTTTTTCTCCTTCTAGATTCTGAGCTCTTTGTGGGCAAGGATTATGTCTACCAATTCTATTTGTACTGTACTTTCCCAAGTGCTTAGTTCAGTGCTTTGCACACAGTAAGCACTAAATATATGCCACCAATTGATTCTTTGTGTTTACTCATCTCCACAGGGCCATGAGGCTGAATTTACTTTTTTTCTTTTAACCCTAAGTCTTATTTTGGGACACGGTCAGTGGGATTTAGACAATGGACAGAACCTGTATCATCCTGCCGTTTTACTTCATTTGAGGGGTATGGCGTGTGTCCGAAAGATCAGAGTCGGGCCCAGGCTACACCCTGAAGTTACTCTAATTTCCTCACCTTGAAGCGTGCCCTTGGGGTCTCATCTGGCCATCTCCTGACTTGCAGAGGGATGACTAATTCTGGGGTTCTCCCAGGCTGCTCTCAATGGTAGCAGGTTGCCTAAGAAAAGTTCAGTGAGATATGAGGGTTCCGCTTAAAGCTGTACCTGGAAAGGCCTCGGGTGACAGACAGTTGGCTAAGGCTCATAATCCACCCCCTTATGAACCGATAGCTACTGACTATCCCCAGGCTGGCCCCTGGCTTTTCAGTAACCATGGTGTTGTAGTCACGGCGAGTTTGGATTACAGCGGGAGAAGTCGCTCTCCCTCTTGCTTGGCAGGGTTTGGAGCATATAGGTCTGCATTATACTCTGGGAAAGGCAGAGACCACAATACTCCTCCGAAAAGGAAAACCCGGTGATCAGATGATATAATGAGCAATCAGTAGTACCATGACAGTACTGACAAACCAAGTTCACACACCCAAGGTGATCCGTCCCTAAAAGGCTGTGGTTGACATTCACAAATAAGTTTGATTCTCTGGTCAAATAGACTAAGGAGGAAGTGAAGCGCTCCAAAGTTATTTTTGAGTTGAGGTTGTCATATAAACCTGCTCTGGTGTATATCTTTCTCCGAAAGTTTGGCAACTTCAGGAAGAGGATGTTAAAAGGAAAAAGAAAATAACTGCTGGATGGAAATTATGGGTGTGGGTTTCTTTTGAAAGTAACAAGTATTCCTCTCAGGTTTGACCATAAATTGCCGAGGCTGAGCGAGGCTAGGAGCCTTTGAAATTAGAGGAAATTTAGGGCTTTGAAGGAGGGAGGGGAGGAGTCTCTGGGGCCTGAGCAGGGTCAGGGCCAGCAGGCCAGCCCTACCTGAAGGCAGGGAGATGGCCTTGGGAACCCGCGGAGGTGCCGTCCGGCTCTTTAATGGGACGGTTCCACTGTCCCCACCTGCCCCATTTTTGAGTGCCGCCCCTGGTTTGAGGGGGAGAAGAGAAGCTGCCCCTCTGCCGGGCGTTATTGCAGGCAGGCCCCAGCACGGATTTGGCCTTGCTGACTCGGTTTATGGCGGGGGTGCAGGGAGAAGAGGGTGACAGAGGTGGTGGACTGGGGGGCCCACCACCTCTCGGAAATGGCTTTTAGGGTCCGTGGCTCTCGGTGCCCTGCTCTGTTTGAGGTGCCCCTGCCACCTGGTCAGGGACATCAGCAGGCAGGAGGGAGATTGGCGGGCCGGAGCGCCAGCGGGGACTCTGGTGGGTGTGACAGCTTGATTGATTGACAGTTTATTTTGCTGGCAACGTGGGCCCACTGGTGCCCTCCAGATGGATGAGAAATGCCTCAACTGATTCCCTTCCCCAGAGGCTGATATTCCCTCCTTTGGGTCAGAGAGTGATCAAAGTCCTCACCGTGACCTTGCTTTTCTGCTGATTAGCACTAGAGCTCACCCGTGAAACATCCGTGGGGTGTCTGTCTGTTCCTTTGTCTCTGTTCCCTCCCAATCTCAGCGTGTCTCTCTCCCAGGTCGAGCTGCTTCTCTTGTCTCTCTTTGCCTGCCAGACGTCCTCCTGCCTAACTTTGTCTCTCACTTCACCTGCTACAAGAGACCTTAAAGGGGCGGTTTTAGTTTTTATCCACCTGAACTATCTGGAGGGGGTTAATTGCATCAGCAAAGTGGATATTTCAGTGCACATTCTCTCTTCCAGATCATTTAGGGGTGCACTGATACTTAAGGATACTTGTATGGATACATGGGTACCTAAGGAGGCATGACACATTAGGGATAAAATGTAGGGTACAAAATGGGGTTGCTTGTCCCTGCCTTTGTGGCAGTTTTAGTCAATTTTCTATCCTTGGCCAAACATTCCCTCCAGTCCCTTAACTTGTTAATTTTAAAAGCCGTTGGGGCGGAAACTTGTCAAAGACCTTTTGAAAATCTAAAAATATTTTGTCCACTGGGACCCTCTGACCAAGGGTTTGCTGACCTCTACCATACAATTCCTGCAGATGAGTGAGGCAGGATTTCACTTTACAGAAACCTGGCTGTCTTTTCCGCAGAAAGTTGTTTTTGTCTTAAGTGCTTACCTTACGCTTGATAATATATGATATCCATTTTCCGGTGAGACTTGGTGGTTAGTAATTTGGATTGCCTCTGAAACCCTTCTTAAAGTCCCAGCCCTCCATAAGTGACCATTTGTAATGATAGGTTGCACACTGCTAACAGAATTCCTTTAAGTTACGTGCTGAATTCCTTCATAACTCTCAAGATGATAGCATGAGGCTCTGTCATTTTTCTTTTTTAATCAACAATTTGGCCTAAAGCAAGCAGGTGGTCATAGAGGGGAAATCACCACAGATGAGGACCCGGCCACACCTTTTCCCTCTGGAACTTTTTCCTCCTCTTGGTTTATGACCCATTCTGTATTAACCCTCTCTGAGTAAGCCGGGGTGCTCAAAACTTTTTGGCAGAGCCTGAGCTTTAGGGCATGGCAGTCAATCACGCTACCTGGGAGCCACCTCCCAACCCATTTGCAGGGTTCCAAGACAAGTGACCCAGGAGACTCCAAGTCACGTGTTTGTGTGTATAATCATCATATCCTTGCCCCTGTTTTTTTCTGATCATTATGAGGTTCTCAGCTATTTTTTTAATTGAGGTGTCATCCGAATCAGAAAAATGGGAAAGGTTGGAAGCAAAAATGTCAGACCATCACCTCATAGTCTGCCCCCTGTCTTTCTCATTACTGTAGACAACACCACTCTCCTTTCTGTCTCACAACTCTGTAAGCTTGGTATTATCCTCCACTCAACTCTCTCATTCAGTCTACGTATTCTGTCACCAAATCCTGTCTGTTCAACATTCACAGAACCAAAATCCGCTCTTTCCTCTTCATCCAAACTGTTGCTACGCCAATCACTACTGTACTATCACTATCACTACTACATCAGCCTCCTTGCTGACTTCTCTGCCTCCTGTCTCTCCCCAGACTTCTCTGCCTCCTGTCTCTCCCCAATCCAGTCCTTACTTCTTGTTGCCCAGATCTTTTTTTTTTAAAAGGTATTTGTTAAGTATTTGCTATGCTCCCATTCAGCTCACACCATTCCTCAAGAACCTCCAGTGGTTGCCCATCCACCTCTGCATCAAACAGAAACTCCTTACTGTCGACTTTAAGACATGCAATCAGCTTGCTCCATTCTATCTTACCTTGCCAATTTCCTACTTATATACTTATGTACTTATAAGCCCAGCTTATATACTTTGCTCCTCTAATACAACCTACTCACTGTACCTTGAACCCAGCTCTCTTGCTGCCAACCCCTTGCTCCCGTCCGCCCTCTGGCCTGAGCCTCGAAACCCTATTAAAATCACATCTCTTCCAAGAGGCCTTTCCCAACAAAGCCCTCATTTCCCCTACTTCATCTCCCTTCTGCATCCCCTATGCGCCTGGATCTCTACCCTTTAAGCACTGGATAGTCACCCCACCCTCAGCCCCATAGCACTTATGTACATATCTATAGTTTATTTGAATGTCCATCTCCCATTCTGGGCTGTAAGCTTCTTGTGGGGAGGGACCATGTCTACCAATTTTGTGTATTGAATTCTCTCCCAAGCATTTAGTACGGTGCTCTACACACGGTGAGTGTCCAGTAAATACCATTGATGTCAGTTTGGATGGCGAGGAAATGGCAGATTTTGGCAATGTTGTGAATGATGAACCAACAGGATTTGGTGACAGAATATATAGACTGAATGAGAGAGTTGAGGGGAGGATAATGCCATGCTTACAGACTCGTGAGACAGAAAGGAGAGTGGTTTTGTCTACAGTGATGAAAAAGACTGGGGGCGGACTATAAGTTGATGAGGTGAAGCTGTCAGACATAAAGTCACATTGGCTGCTTTGCAGCATGGCCTGTTGGAAAGAGCAGTGGCTTGGTGGTCAGAGGATCTGGATCCTTTCCCTGGCTCTGCCACTTGCCTGCTGTGGGACCTAGGGCAAATTGCTTAACTTGGCTGTGCCTCAGTTTCCTCATCTGTAAAGTGAGGATTAAATACCCATTCTCCTTCTTGCTGAGACTGTGAACCTCATGTGGGACAGAGAATCTGTCCCACATGATTATCTTCACTCTACCCTGGTGCTTTGCACAGTGCTTGGCACACAGTAAGTGCTTAACAAATACCACAATTATTATTAATTATTGTTAAATGTTATGGGTTGGGACTTAGTTGTGCATAGGTTATGAGTCAGGTATAGGCACTAACCAACACAAATTTGTGCCTATGCTTTGAGAACCAATAAGGCCTACAGCCAGGGAGGAGAGGTGTTTTTTTGTGTTGTTTTTGTGGTGTTTTTTTAAGTGTTTACTGTGTACCAGACATGGTACCAAGCGCTGGAGTAGATTTAAGCTAATCAGTTTGGACACAGCCCATGTCCCACATGAGGCTCGCAGTTTTAATCCCCATTTTGCGGATGAGATAACTGAGTCAGAGAGAAGTTAAGTGGCTTGCCCAAAGTCACACAGCAGACAAGTGGCAGAGATGGGATTAGAACCCAGGTCCTTCTGACTCCCAGGCCCTTAGACCCATCAATTAGACCCTACTGTTCTATATTGATGTACTGTAAGTTCCATTATTTATTCAACTCTTTCATCTGATATATCACTGTACTATTTGCTGCTGAACCCTTGCTCTTCCTCCTGCCCCTATTTTATGTGAGTCTTCCTGATTAGATTGTAAGCCCTGTCAGGACAGGAAACAGATGGCTTCTGGCGTACTCACCTGAGCATTTATTTCAGGGTTTTGCACTCAGCATGGTGCTCAAAAAATAAGAAGAGGCATGGCTTAATGGAAAAAGCCCAGGCTTGGGAGTCAGAAGTCATGGGTTCTAATTCTGGCTCTGCCACTTGTCCGCTGTGTGACGTTGGGCCAGTCACTTCACTTATCTGGGCCTCAGTTCCCTCATCTGTCAAATGGGGATTAAGACCATGAACCCCATGAGGGACAACCTGATGACTTTGTATGTACTCCAGTGCTTAGAGAAGTGCTTGGCACATAGTAAGCGCTTAACATATACCATTATTATTATTATTATTATTATTATTGTTACCAGTAATTTTGATTGATGGAGTAATTTTTCCTCAGGAGTGTGGATTACACATTCTGTAAAGCTTGGGAGTTCCCAACTGGAATGTGTGCCTAAATTTGTGAAATAGGACATGTGCTCATCCCTGTTGGCCAGTGCTATCAGATTTTTTTCATTTTCCCTTTTGTTTTTCTTTTCTGGGAAATTGCCATGGAATAAAATCCTCTGGTGTTCCCAACAGTGAATGGTAGACTTCATTTTTTCATCTCTTTTCCCTCTTATAAATTGAACATAGTCAGTGCTGCAAGTCGTGTAGAACACTTGTAAGAAGTGGCCGGTAGTTTTAATCAGCCTGGGAGGAGGGGTACCTAAAATTTATCTTCGAATTGGAGCCTCCCAGTCAGGGTTGGGAAAGGGGGGGTAGGAGTGGGTAACACTATAGGGTGATAGATAAATTCCAGGCAGGTGGATAGGTTTAGGAACAATTAGTCACTGCGTCTCTAAAGACACTCTCAAGAGGACCCATCGCTGAAGTTTAGTTACTTCTGGGTCCCTCTTTTCCCTCTTCTCTGGGAGGGGCTGGATTTTAGAGGCTAAAGCCTGTCACTTCTGGTCCCTCAACTCTTCTGTTTTTATATTCCAGTCCGGTATCCTCACCTGACAAGTGTACTTACAAAGCATGCTTTTCAGAGACCTGGGGAAATGTAAAACAGGTGTCAGAAATGCAAGTGTGAAGTCCACACCACAGTGTGAAAGTTTTGTGGTCATTATACCCTTCTTTAATAAAAATGGACTTTTAGCTCCATCGTTTTTTCTCACTTGTGTAGTAAATCTTCTGTTTACGAAATTTGGTCTGAGTAGTTTGTAAAAGTCAAACAGTCAAGGAATATCATTTCCTCCCCAGTCTCTGCCTTGCCTTTTTGCAGATGGCTTAAAATCAGGTGTATAAAAAAATAAAACTCAGTTGAGATGACGTGAAAGGTATTTCAGATTTATGCTTTGCAGATGATATTGGTATGATTAATGCATTCATTGCTTTTTTATTGCTTTTCACAGATAATATAAACGATGTATGGAAAAATTCTGTGGGTTTAAATCTGTGCCAGGTTAAGTAGCTATGAATATCAACAGTTGTTATCATAAGTACCACAATTATTATCCAATCGAGAAATCTTGTAAAATATATTTATAGTATATAGTATAATATATATAGTAATATATATTAAAGTTCACTTTTGTAAATTGCTTTCATTAGTATCAGCCCTCAGTTTGGAAGGAGCCGTTTAGAGTTGTGAACAGCTGTAGATGGAATTAGTCTGGGAAAATGCAAACAGAAATCAATTGCTTTAAATTTAACTGGCAAAATCAGATTGAGATTTATGCAATGGATCCGGGACTGGATTTCAGTAGGTGCAGGGTGGCTTCATTGTGTTGAAAGTGAGTAAAGAACTCATTGGTCCATATTTAGAGAAAATGGCTTGAAGGAAAATTTGAGTAATCAAGGGTAGGTGTTTTCTCCTTCCAGTTTTTATTTTCTTTAGAGACGCTGTTTTCACAAAAGTTAAGCTATCCCTGACCTCACCACTGTTTGCATCACAGGAGATTTGCCAACAGGTCTTGGACTTGTATTGAGCAGTGACCCGCTGTTCAGTTCCTTTAAAGCACTAACCCCATCACCAGCGATGAAAGATGGCATTGCTCAGTTCTCCTGTTTGTATCCCGTTTGTCTGATGGCGCCTCTTCTCCGTTGCCTAGTAACAGTGGCTGCTGACCGTGACTCTGTTCTTGCTGTCAACACTGTCATTTCCTTCTGCTGGATGGCACCCCTCAGGGGACTTCCTCTGGGTTTGCTCCTTTTTCTTTGGATCTTGAGGAATCTCTCACTATCTGTGTTCCTCTTCTTTGGCTAAAATAATAGAACCTTTTTGGTGGTCTTCTAGGGTGAGTAGGGGATGATGAGAATAATAATGAGTGGTATTTGTTAAGCGTTTACCCTGTGCCAGATGACTGGGTAGATACAGGACAATCAGGTTGGACAACACAGTCCCTGTCCCATATGAGGCTCTCAGTCTAAGTGGGCGGGAGACAGCTGTTTAATCCCCATTTGACAGATAAGGAAAGTGTGGTACAGAAAAGTTAAGTGATTCACCTAAGTTCACCCAACAGACAAGTGGTCAGCTGGGATTAAAATCCAAGTCCCCTGACTCCCAGGCCCATGCTGTGTCCACTAGGCCACATTGCTTCATGGTGTGATGTGTCAAAGTGTCGCCTCGATTTAAGGAAACTGAGTCAAGTCTTCAGAACGCAAGCCTTCTGGCCAAATGGTAGTGGAAGCCGCCCCTAAACCATCCGTACTTGCAGATCACATGTCAGGGAGACCATTTTTCCGGGGAACCCACCAGATCTGCAGATTTTCTTGGGCCTATCTGTGGAGTGTGTTATTTATGGATGTTGAGTGACAAAAATGTCATTTAGGGAAGCAGCGGGGCCTAGTGGAAAGAGCACAGGGCTAGGAGTCAGAGGACCTGGGCTCTAATCCCAGCTTCTCCATTCGTCTGTTGTGCCTCAATTCCTTCTGTAAAATGGGGATTAAATCCCCACTCCCTCTTACTAAGACAGTGAGCCTCATATGGGCAGGAACTGCATCCAATTTGCTGATCTTGTATCTACCCAAGTGCTGAGTACAGTGCTTGGCACATAGCAATTGCTTAACACTACCATAATAATAATAGCAACAACAATAATCTCATCTCTCACTTCATCCTCTTCCTAAAACCAACCCTACTGATGAAGAGGATTCAGATGCAGATGATATTGGTATGAGTAACAACAGCTGCCCGTTGCCCATCTCTGCCACCCTGCCGCCTTACACACCAAACTGCTTATTCAAGTTGCTCAGCCCTGGACTCACAGCGATGGGTGTTCCAGGTGGCTTTCCGTTCCCTTTCATCCCCAGGTGACAGTCCGGCTTTCAGCCGGTCAGCCTCCTGCCAGGACGGTTGTAGTATCAGTTGCCTTTTGGTTTGATGGTCTTATTTCCAGTGGTCAGCCTCCTCCTGCCTCGTCTTGGAGAAGGCGCCCTTTCTTAGAGGGACCCGGGACCTGGGAGGTGAACGCAGTGGGTCTGGAGCTCGTCGGGGGCATCAGGGGTCGTAACATCTCCCTATCCCAGGACACAATCGGAGACACAACCTAGGCTCAGGTGGCTTTGAGAGGACTGCCATAAAATGGTGTATACAACATTATCACATCCCCCTCCCTGCCTGGTGAAACACATGTAGCTTCATGTGTATCTGAGGGTCTATATCGGCAAGGTAATGGCATGGAACTTTTGCAGTTGAGTGAGATAAGGAGAGCCCCTGGTTTCCTTTCCTATACTTTCCCTGTGACTCTGCTTCCCCTCTGGGCATCTGTTGGGATTAGGGATGGGTTAGAGCTGGATGTCCTACTTTTCCCCAGAACTGGGCAGGAGGAGGAGGGGTGATGAGATGTCGATGAACATGGAGGTGGGCCCATAGCCAGTCCAGGCACCCGTACTACGGCATGAGTTTTCGTTCCTCCAGGATTCGTCAGGACTGGAACCCTGAAATCTTCGATCAGGCTGGCTTCTTTCTCTCTTCTCTTGCCCACCTGCCTTCTTGGGACTCTAACTGACCGTAGAGCTCTCTCGCGGCCATGTATTTTCAAAGAGGGCGCTACTGCCGACGAGGTCCTAACCATGCGTGCGAGTGGGACTGAAAACACTGATGCGTGATGGACACTCCCTGCCACGCTGTTTGCACGGATAGAGAAAACCCTCCTGCGCTGCTGGATTTTCCCCGGATGGGGCCTGCCTCATCATGTCCTGTATATACAGCGCTCTTTGGCCACATTCCCCGGGGTAATATCAGGCCCTGGAATCTGGCATCTTTTGTACCATAGCTACAGCCCTCAGGGAAAGAAGCCAGCTCACTGCTTATGTCCGAAGAGAAAAGCTCTCAGTCTTCAGCTCTCTCACGGTCCCGTTCAGGGGTAGGTTGTGAGTTTTGGCCTTAGTCAGTCAGTCGAATTGATTGAGTGCTTCCTATGTGCAGAGCACTGTTCTAAGCACTTGGGAGGGTACAGTATAACAATAAACAAACACAATCCCTTCCCACAACGAGCTTACTATCTAGAGGAGTTAGCCCTCCTGCTCTAAACCAACCTTTATCAGTCTCAGTGGACTCAAAGACCTGTTATTAATCTGCAGTTTTCCCACCCAGCTACCAAGCAGTTTCACCTCCCATAGCAAAGCAGGTACCTCGTTACCTCTTAACTTTGGATCCTGTTAGACCCTGGGTTGTTTTTTTCTGCTTTCCTTACAACTGAGCAATGCAGTTTCACTGTGAATTTCGGCTGTTCATTCATTCATTCATTCATTCATTCATTCATTCAATAGTATTTATTGAACACTTACTATGTGCAGAGCACTGTACTAAGCGCTTGGAATGAACAAGTCGGCAACAGATAGAGACAGTCCCTGCCGTGTGACGGGCTTACAGTCTAATCGGGGGAGACGGACAGACAAGAAAATGGCAATAAATAGAGTCAAGGGAAAGAACATCTCGTAAAAACAATGGCAACTAAATAGAATCAAGGCGATGTACAATTCATTAACAAAATAAATAGGGTAATGGAAATATATACAGTTGAGCGGATGAGTACAGTGCTTTAGGATGGGAAGGGAGAGGTGGAGGAGCAGAGGGAAAAGGGGAAAAAGAGGGTTTAGCTGCAGAGAGGTAAAGGGGGGTGGCAGAGGGAGTAGAGGGAGAAGAGGAGCTCAGTCTGGGAAGGCCTCTTGGAGGAGGTGAGTTATAAGTAGGGGTTTTGAAGAGGGGAAGAGAATCAGTTTGGCGGAGGTGAGGAGGGAGGGCGTTCCAGGACCGCGGGAGGAGGTGGCCCAGGGGTCGACGGCGAGATAGGCGAGACCGAGGGACGGTGAGGAGGTGGGCGGCAGAGGAGCGGAGCGTGCGGGGTGGGTGGTAGAAAGAGAGAAGGGAGGAGAGGTAGGAAGGGGCAAGGTGATGTAGAGCCTTGAAGCCTAGAGTGAGGAGTTTTTGTTTGGAGCAGAGGTTGATAGGCAACCACTGGAGTTGTTTAAGAAGGGGAGTGACATGCCCAGATCATTTCTGCAGGAAGATGAGCCGGACAGCGGAGTGAAGAATAGACTGGAGCGGGGCGAGAGAGGAGGCTGACACAGTAGTCTAGCCGGGATATAACGAGAGCCTGTAGCAGTAAGGTAGCCGTTTGGGTGGAGAGGAAAGGGTGGATCTTGGTGATATTGTAGAGGTGAAACCGGCAGGTCTTGGTAACGGATAGGATGTGTGGGGTGAACGAGAGGGACGAGTCAAGGATGACACCGAGATTGCGGGCCTGAGAGACGGGAAGGATGGTCATGCCATCCATGGTGATAGAGAAGTCGGGGAGAGGACCTGGTTTGGGAGGGAAGATGAGGAGCTCAGTCTTGCTCATGTATAGTTTTAGGTGGCGGGCCGACATCCAGGTGGAGACGTCCCGGAGGCAGGAGGAGATGCGAGCCTGAAGGGAGGGGGAGAGGACAGGGGCGGAGATGTAGATCTGCGTGTCATCTGCGTAGAGATGGTAGTCAAAGCCGTGAGAGCAAATGAGTTCACCGAGGGAATGAGTGTAAATGGAGAACAGAAGAGGGCAAAGAATTGACCCTTGAGGAACTCCAACAGTTAAAGGATGGGAGGGGGAGGAGGCGCCAGCGAAGGAGACCAAGAATGACCGGCCAGAGAGGCAAGAGGAGAACCAGGAGAGGACGGAGTCCGTGAAGCCAAGGTGAGATAAGGCATGGAGGAGGAGGGGATGGTCGACTGTGTCAAAGGCAGCAGAGAGGTCAAGGAGGATTAGAATGGAGTAGGAGCCATTGGATTTGGCAAGAAGGAGGTCATGGGTGACCTTAGAGAGAGCAATCTCGGTAGAGTGGAGGGGACGGAAGCCAGATTGGAGGGGGTCTAGGAGAGAATGGGAGTTAAGGAATTCTAAGTAACGATTGTAGACGACTCGTTCTAGGATTTTGGAAAGGAAGGGTAGTAGGGAGATAGGGCGATAACTGGAGGGGGAAGTGGGGTCAAGAGCGGGTTTTTTTAGGATGGGGGAGACGTGGGCATGTTTGAAGGCAGCGGGGAAGGAGCCATTGGAGATTGAGTGGTTAAAAATAGAAGTTAAGGAAGGGAGGAGGGCAGGGGCGATGGTTTTAATAAGGTGAGAGGGAATGGGGTCTGAGACGCAGGTGGAGGGGGTGGCACTTGCGAGGAGGGAGGAGATCTCCTCTGAGGATACTGCAGGGAAGGATGGGAAAGTAGGGGAGAGGGTTGGTGGAGGGGAGGGGAGAGGCGGGTGACTTTGGGGAGCTCAGACCTGATTGTGTTGATTTTCGTGAGGAAATAGGTGGCCAGATCATTGGGGGTGAGAGATGGGGGAGGGGGAGGAACAGGGGGCCTAAGGAGAGAGTTAAAGGTCCGGAACAATTGGCGGGGGTGACAGCCAAAGGCTGTCCCTCCTTTGGCTGATGATCATGGTTAAAAATACCTCCATTCAATTTTTGGATTTATTGAAATTGTTTTATTATCTAACAAATATTATTTAATACCCTATTGCTCTTTAGAGTCATTCGACGTAGAGAATCTGATTCCAGTTTCCCTGAGGGGCACCTGCAGAATATTAAGGCCAAAATCTTAGAGACTTTGGGGATTGATCTGGGAGAGTGGAAATGTTTTGGGATTGATGAAGCTCCTATTCCTCATGGGATAGGAAGTAAACGCAAGATGAGGATTATTAGAATAAGACGATCCCAATAGCATAATAAGCTTTTGGTTAATTAGGGTGCATTTTAAAAAGTCAAAACAAAAAGGACCTGGTTCTCAGGCCTGTTTGTAACAACACCGAGGGCTAAAAACAGGTCTGACCGGTGGAATAAACAACTCTTCTCTGACCTGCAGGGAAACTAGGTCAGATTCTTGGGAACATTTCCTCCCCATGAGAGAAAAGGTGCTTTTCCACATCAAGTTCACCACTGTCCATTGTATATTCCATTCTGTAAAAAGGGAGTTTCAGGATTGGCTTCCCTTCTGGAAATAATGGAGAAAGGTGGATGACTCTTCCTTTCTCTCTCTCTCGGTCAGCTTTAAGAGTGGCGGGGGGGTGGTGAAGGGGTTTGCTCTAAATGATTCTTCCGAGTGTGAAACTTACCCTTTCCTAAACCTTGAGAGTCTTTAAATGGTCCTTCAGTTTTCCAAAGTGCACTTTGTTTTTTATGCGATATGAAGGTTGCGTCCAGGCAAAACCTCACATTATGGAAAGACTCCCTACTTGACACTACCAGTGCTGAACCCCAAGTGTATAAACAATTTCCTCGATAACACTGTATGCTGACCCATGTTGTTAGAAGAATCTTCAGTACTACTACTACTATTACTAATAGTACTTGTTAGGTTCTTACAGTGTGCCAAGCACTGTATTAGATAATTAGGTCAGACACGCTCTGTCTCCCATATGGGCTCACAGTCTAAGTTGGGAGCGGAGAGGTAGTGGATTCCCTAACCATGTTCTAGCTGAAAACATGCAGTATGGTGGGACTGAGTGTATACCTCCAGCCCTTGGCATTTCTTGGGATTCCAGTATGAGTCCGATTCCACCTGGGAGTAAATTCATCCTTACTGGTTGAGGAAGTGCTAATTCCCAGGACACAGCACCATTCAGTAAATAACAGAATGTCTACCTTAAGACTGGAAAAAGTTAGTGTGACTCCGGAAAGTGCCTCACATATTACTCATTACATGGCAAAATGCGTGTGGCTTTGGAAGGCGACTTCAGAACATGTAACTTCTCACGTTAGAATTTAATAATGCCATGTGGAGACAGACTAGTGGTAGGTCTTGACCAGTGTTCTCTCTCTGACCATGGCACTGGAGATGCTGACAAACTTTGCGTTGGTTGCCTCCCTATTGTCCATCCTCACAGTTAGTTTCTAAGCAGCCCTAACGTTTCCCCGAAATCAGTCAATGTATTAGAAACAGCGTAGCCTATTGGCAAGAGCATGGGCTTTGGAATCAGAGGATTTGGGTTGTAAACCTGGCTTTGCCACTTGTCTGCTGTGTGACCTTGGGCAAGTCACTTAACTTCTCTGTGCCTCAGTTACCTCAACTGTAAAATGGGGATTAAGACTGTGAGCCTCACGTGGGACAACCCGATTACCTTGTATCTACCCCAGTGCTTAAGACAGTGTTTAGCACCTAGTAAACACTTAACAAATACTATTATCATTATTATTGTTTATTGAGTGCTTCCTGGGTACAGAGAAACACCGTGGCCTAGTAGATAGAACATGGGCCTGGAAGTCAGTAAATTGGGCACTTGGGCAGGAAATGTGTCTGTTTATTATTGTATTACTTTTCCAAGCATTTAATACAGTGCCCTGCACACAGTAAGTGCTCCATAAGTACAATTGAATGAAATACGATGGAATGAATGGACCTTGATTCTTATCCTGGCTCTGCCATGTGTCTGCTGTGTGACCTTGGGCGAGTTACTTCTCTTAAGACTATGAATCCCATATGAGACAGGGACTGTATCCAACCTGATCACCTTTTATCTTACCAGAACAAAGCGTAGCACAAGGTAAGCACTTAATAAATACCATAAAAAAGATGAAAAAACTAATCATGGACAGTCTCATCCATGAATTTAACCGAACTCAGGAACCAAGTGGTAATGTCTCTTCAAAGCATATGGTGTGCAAGGGGCAGCAAAAGAACCTGCAGTGGGAGAATTTATATTTGAACAGCCAAACCCAGTCTAGAAAAAATGGATACCTTGTGGCGCAGTCAACTTATTTATCTGATTACACCAACCTGGTATTGTTTTTTGGCCTGTCTTCCCCCCTAAGAGTGTAAGCTCCTTGTGGGAAGGAAACATATCTTGCTTTCCCCAGCAGCCACTAAAGTGCATTGTCTTCAGCTGGTGCTCAGGATACACCATTACAGCTACTGCTTCTAAGAATTTCTGTAAACCAAGTTTTTAGCCATTTTCTTTATCTAGCACAGGATGCACAGGCTCGCATAGACAGCAGGTGGTGTGTTCCAGGGAACAAGTTTCCAGTCTGGAGGGCAGTGAATATCATCATTTCTTCATGTGATTAAAGGAAAGGTTCAGATTTTAAAAAGATTCGGGCTGTCCAGAAGTGTGTGTGTCTTACTGGGAGCAGCCCGGGCCCAGCCATGTCTCAGTGATCCTGAGAAATACTCCTTTTCCTAAAGGACCACGTGATCTCTATATCCAAGCTGAACAGACAGGATCTTGGTTGTTCAGGTCGCATTTGAAAACATTTGGCAGAATGAAGGTCAAGAGCTGACCCTGGTAAAATCAGACCCCTTAAATTACTGTGCAGAAGGCAAGAAGGAGAATGTAAATCTTTAGCACTTTGGAAGCACTTAGATGTGAGAACAGTAGCAAATGGTCTTGGGAATGTTTTCTGAGATATATTTGCCTTTTAGAGATTTTCTTTAAATAAAGAAGGTTAGCTCCACTTGGGAAGAATTATTTCAAAGGAAATTAGATCTTTGTAACTTCTCTGTAACATTTCTACACTTGCCAGTTCTCCCCTTCTTCTGGCAACTAGCAGCTTCCCATCATCCCAGGAAGTGTTTCTCAAAAGAAAAAGTTTCCATCTGTTCTAAACTCAAGCAGTTTTTGGTGTTTGATATGGATAGTTTAGGAAATATATGTTCCCTCATTACAGTTCCCTTTTGCAGCATCACTAGTGGGATCCATGGAATATCTGACTGGACAAAAATGTGCTCTTTCTTTTTTTCCCCCAGCAGCTCGGTCGATAGTACCCGAACAGAAGTTTCCCCTAGCTACGCTGGCCATTTTGAATCACCCCAAAGATCGTTAACGTTACAAACAGTAGCTCTGAACTGAAACACACAAGAGATGTACTTTCATTAATGAATTCGTACCGTGTGTCCTTGAAATGGCTGCCTCTGTCTCATTTACAGTTTCACACCTAGTAACGGGTGGCTAATGGACTGAGAGAATGCTTGCCTTTTCAAGTGTCTTGGTACATCCTTTTTTTACTCTGTTGATCAAAGGTTGGAAAACTCATTTTCTACGTGGAGCCAGAGTACTTCATAGCTGTCTTCTACTCTTAATCTTCTGGCTATTTGGTTGAAATATAGCCACGCCTCTTAAATATTGAAAACATAATATCCTTTACCCTACAACAGCAGAGTCAAAATGAATTTTATGTAAAATATTCAGTTGTGGAACACATCTTTGGCTTTTTATATGCCACACTGGTCTTGTTTTTCCCTTCCATTGTCTGATAGTGAGGTCATTTTCAGTCCTCTGAGAAATTCTATTCCCAACCAGATGCGGACCATATATTAAAAGTAGCACCTGTGGCTAATATCACAGCAGCTTACCATAAATTTACATGGTAACTAGGATTATATCTGTCAAGACTGTTAAAAAATGTCTAGATTTAATTTGATTTCCATTATTGTAGAAGCTTTCCAACATTTTACTTCGTAAGTATATTTTAAAAGTTAAAAATCACCCCATTGTTAAGTTTTATAGCACTCCCAGTGCCCATTAAGTTGATTTGCTCAGTGGAGGTCAGAGTAAAGCAACTTGGCTACATTAAGATCGGAAACCAACCCATTTGTGACAAATTTAGCCCTCGCGTGTGAATCTTCTCAATGTCTAGGCAATGATTGGATTCAGGTGTAGCTTATGTCAGTAGCATTTAACCTCAAAAAGAATGAGCAATACGTCTGTGTTGTTGTAAATTATACAGTATTCTGCATTCCTGTATTTTAATGTAACCGGTGCCGCTGCAGATTTGGGCCTGAAAAAGGAGTGGATGGGTTTTAGAGCGATCTACAGTAGGTAGAGTTGATGCCTTTTTCAACACGGCCTTTCCTAACCCCGCCTCATTTCCCATTATCCTCCAAGTCATCTACCATGTGTCATGATTTGCGCACCTGCACCGTTATGAAAGGACCGGGAGGGGGTCATATCACGTCGTTCCCTGACTTCTCTGCACCGAGGAATACAATAAGGAATACGCTGTAAATCAAAGTAATTTACAAGTGATAGGAAAACGATCTCTTTCTACAAACAGCAGTTGAACAATGCATGTCTTGCAGTATCCACCCATTTGATATGTATCTTCATTAGAGATTGATAGTAAATTTCCATATCGAAAAAGAACCAATTCCTGGGACAAAAGGAAGTGGGCGTGCTTTTTCAGCCACCTGGAAAATGACCCTTCTAGACATTGACCGAGCCTGCCTGGGGCAAAACTAGAGTTTGTTTGGAAAAAGTGACAGAATCCAAATGTTTCCTACCGACGCAAATGAGCAGCCTGCATTTCGACCCAACCGAAATGAGGTTTGTGACTGCCGTCCCACTCTGTGAGGCTGAAAATCATCGGATTGAGGTTGTACAGATGTAGCGTTCTGGTCACGGGATGGCCTACGTTTCTTTATTGACATGGGAGTTACCCCAATTGACGACTGTGGCCTGGGGGTGCCTCTCCTTCTCTACTCCCAGCTTGTCTGGACTTTGGGAACTTCCCTGGGGTGGGGGGTGGGGAGCCCTCCACCCCTCCCCACCCTGAGAACGGCAGTAAGGCCTGGACAGGCTGAGGGCCAGCAAAGCCTGAAGTCCCCCTTGTGGGTTAAGTAGTGAACGTGCTGACGTCAGGTCTCCCAGGGCAGACTTGGAAATAGGGTAGTGAAATGTCGGCCCAAAGATATTTAGCCACAGTCCTGCCGACGTCAGCCTGGCACTCACTGAAGGTTGGATGTGTCTGCTGTAGGTTCGAGTCCAGTGCAGAGATCTAACTTGTAAAAAAATCTTCTCAAAAACACGTCTACTCTATACAACCTGGCTCAATGTATGTTAGACCTATGAATATTCCTTCAGGTACCCTTCGGATCGTAAGCTCCTTGTGGACCAGCGAACATATCTACCACATTTACTGTATTGTACTCCTTCAAGGGTTTAATATAATATGCACAATAAGCGCTTGTTAAATACCATTAATTCAATCACTCTGTCGTTTCCTATTTCCAGCTGATTTGTATAATGCGACGAATATCATCACTACTACCAACCAGGTTATCTTGCATCTATCCTGGTGCCGTAGTCATAGTGCTTAGCACATGGTAAGTGCTTAACAAATGCCACATTATTATTATAACAGATACTGCTGCTGCTGCTGGTGGTACTCCTTCAGCTAGACTTGTTGGCTCGGAGTCAGAGAGCTCAGGGCCGAGTTGGGGCATGAGACCCAGGCTGCACTCCATCTGTCAGTATCCCTAGGTGACTCTGAATCTTCAAATGTGAGTAACTGTTTTCTAGAATGAGGTGCAAACCCGGAGGAGCTTTAAAGCCCTGGCATCGTTAAGGTGAAATAATAAAGACCAAGGAGTTCTTGTGACCAAAGTAGGTGCTGTGGGACCCTGAAGAAGAGTGTAGAAATGATTTGCAATCTGCAGTGGCCTTTCAGGTGGAAGCGACCTTACGAATGTTGGGAGTTGGAAGAGCCCAACAATACCAGATTCTGAGAATAATGTTTGAGAGCAAATCAGATCTGAGGATCTCAGAATAGTTTCTAAAAGATGCTTGGTGATATTATTCCGATAGTTGGTCAGGGATCAGAGAAGCTAGAGAGATTAGATATGATTTGGGGTTTCTCGTGAATTGTAAGTTCCAGTCTCGGTGCATCATTGGGGGATTTAGTTGTATTGAAAATATCTAAGGGTTTTGATTTAGAACATACATGTCCAGACACAGAAGTCGTTCAGAGTTAACCAAGACACTATCCTTCCCAACCTGACCTACAGAACCCCTCCCTGTACAAGCAACCAGCGAAGAGCCGAAGAGGTCACAGAGTGGAAGGGAGTTCTGTGGTGGTTTGTGCTTTTAACCACAAACATTTATAATAGAGCTAAGTGAGAGAGATGACAGATTGTTTAGGAGGGTCTCTTGTTGCGCATTTACCTATTAGTTAGATTTGTTGTGGAGCCAACTTAAAGCTATTAAAAGGCTAAATTTATGTGACCAGACAGAGTATTTTCTTTCAAAGAGGGCAACAAAACTTTTCCCATCTTTGTTTCCTCTCAGTCGAGACTGTTATATATTTAAATGCAGTCGATTTTCCTGTAATGCTGGAGCTGTGCTCTTGAAGAACCTCACATTCAAGGGAATTTGCGTTCTACTACTCAGACTTTGATGGTTGCCATGTGTGGACGCAAAGCCATTTCTTCCGACCCGGGATCATGAACTATCCAAACAGTCACTCAGTTTGAGAAGCACATTTCCTGATGCTTCCTCAGTAGCCTCCTGTTTAGAATGCATAACACAAACGAACGTTATGCAAGATTTGACTGAAAAACATAGCCACAACTCATCCTCCAGTGCTGTTTTCACACCAGGAAGATGTGTTCGTGTCAACCTTGCTTTAAGAGAACGGGTTAGCCCCAGACCCATTCCAGGTAAATGAACTGTCTGGAGAAAAGGCCCTCTTTTCAATTCATCATCGGGGTAGCTTATCTGAGCAGCAGGGAGACTCAGGCTCCTCGCTGAGCTCTTCCGCTAAGCCTGAGAGCTTTTCAAGTGGAACCAACTTCTTTGGTTTCGGATAGATGTCATCAGGATCGGAGCGTGGGGAGCAACAGGGAATCTCCTGGCCGAAGAAAGGAAGGTCTGGGAGGACGGGTCCTTGGGGAAAATGGGATTTAGCTGTAATTAGGTTTTCTGCTCTTCCAGACTTTCCAGAGTTCTTTGGGTAATGAACACCCCATGCTGATTGGATTTTAACCAGGTCTTCAATGTAAGCGCTGTTACCAAGTAGGGTGGCCAGCTCCAGGGAATTGGGAGCTCTGCTTTTTCTTCATCTTCAAAGCCTGGGGAGACGCAATTCTTTTTCTTTGACAAATGTTGGTCGCTGGTCAGTGTGTTGGGACCAGTGCAGTGGAGTGAGCACAATATGTCACATTCCCAAAATGGAACAAAAGAAGTGTGTTTTAATCACCTGAGCCAGGCCTCTCCTTTACAGAATAACAGGAACAAATTATTAAAAAATCATGGTAGATTTTCCTTGCTACTCAATGAAATGACTTTAGAATCATTTTTCTGCAGGACGGAGGCCATGTTTTCAGTCTTTCCTCATATCGTATCCTGCAATTGTAATTAAAAATGGACTCTGGTGAAAGTTGGAAAAAGGCAAAGAAAAGAGTTACACTGCACCTCTTTAAAAATTAACCATTACTTTCCAAGAGCACATCAGACTCACTTAGTGGACATCCATTAATCCAGCGGTTAGCTGTTTCAGGCTTTAATGCACACTGTTTTACACATTAACGGTTTTGAAGTTCCAGGCCACGGCTGACCTTTCACATCTGCTCCTTTCACAGTAGGAATCTCCACTTACTGCTTCCTGTCAGAGTGGATTAGAGTGACATAGTACAGGGCTCACTTTGGCTGCAATTTGGTTTTTGATCAGAATTATTTCTTTCACAACCACGTTTGTTAAAACTGGCAGTCCTTCAGTTTATCAGTGCGAGTTGAATAGAATTTTCATTTGTTTTTCATAAAATGGCAAACCAGCTATGCGTCCCTTATATTATGTATATACATGTTTCCCTCCTGCGCGCTGCCCCTCCCTCCCCTCCCCCCCCCCCCCGTGCTTTCTTCCTCTCATTTCATTGGGTTTGGAAGGAAAGTTGCTTATGTCTTGAAATTAACCTGAAGCTGACTGAAGACTTTTGGAGATTTGAATGAAATTGTTTTTGGTGTAGAACAGAATTGTTCAGTTGGGAACCAAGACTTGTTTTATTTCCATAAATTGTTAGTGGTGGTTCAGCATCCCTCACACGAAGAAATGTTTTGGTGCTGTGGGTGAGAGTCATTTTCATTTCATGAACTGAAGTTCCAGGACCTCAGTTTTTCCCGCCGCTGCCCTAAAACCTTACTTAACCATGTTGTGATTTCCTGGGGGGGACCCCACCACCTGAGATATTTGGGTGACAGAGAGGTGAAAAGAGCATTGGTTTGAGAAGCTTAACCCCTTATGAGTTTTTTCTTGGCTTCCAAGAAGCACCCACTCCCTAGGTGGCAATAGAAGCCTGCTACACCTATTTCTACCATCGTGGGCACTGTTTTCTCTCAATCAGTGGTATTTATCGAGCGCTTACTGCATGCAGAGCACTGTACAAAGCGCACAGGAGAATGGAATCCAGCAGAGTCGGTAGACACATTCCCTGCCTTTCCATAATACTTTGGCGTCAGGAAATCTTGTTTTCATATAATGGAGTGGATGTTCGTTTTTTGGCCAAAACCTGTCCGTGGCCTTTCATGATCTCAGTTTCATTGAAGGATATATTTTATATGAGATTTTTGTGCCATTTGTATTGGGTGGATTTTTTTTTTTTCCCCAAAAGGTTGAGGAATGGGGTGGTGCTTGACTCAAAATAGAAATCAGCTCTACTCTCCTCCATTTTAGGGAAAGGAAAATGAAGTAACAGAATTGGCCAAAACCTGAAAGAGATCCAGGGGGTCTTGAAGCAGATTTCTCCCTGCATGGAGACTGCTGTTTAAAGAACAGAATACCAAATTCTACAGTAATTTCTAGGGTACAGATCTGTTTTCATTCCCCCGTGCATTACCCAGATCCATTTCAGCAGTTATTCACCACCTTACTAGTGGTGTAAGAAAGAAATCTTACAAAGGAACACTGATTGCTCTTAGCTTTAATTTCTTAAGCCTTTTTTAAAAAACCAGACCAAATTACAGTATATCAGAATGAACAACACAAAGGCCTTAAATGGAAGCCATAAGCACTGTCTAAGCTAATTTAGTTTGATTGAGCAATTTTTGCTTTTTAGGTGTAGTTAAAGGCAGATTTTCCTTGTATGGGATCCATCTCTCCTACTGTATTTTCAGCCTTTCTAACCTAAGTTGTTTGGAGTGTTCCCGGAAGCCCAGTTCCCGGCACTATTTTGGCCTCCCAGAGACACCATTTAAAGGAAATGTGCCGGTCCGTGTTGGGAGAAAAATAAACTGGGAGTAGCGGCTCTGACCAGCGGGTGAATGAGGTGCTCATTTTTCGCCTTCTCCTTTTCCCTTCCCATCCCTCCTGCTCCTCTCTAAATTCCCGACTGGCAGTTGCCATTTTAATTGCAGTTCTTACCCTGGGACGTCCCCAGGTAGAAGAATGTTGTATAGTGTGGTGCAGGTCTGGAGGCCCCACACAACCATCTCTTCACCTCCCCTACTCCTCTCCCTCCTACCCAGATGTGTGGGTCCCTCCTGAAGTGGTCTCTGAAAATGAGCAAACTGTTTTCTTCTCTGGGCATCTGGGCATTTGTACTAGCAAGCAGATCTGGTCCTCTGGGAGCACCACTAAGGTACAACATTTACCGAAAAACACTGGCAAACTTGAGCAATTTTTTGCAACTTCAGTGTTTCCCTTTTCTCGCTCCTCTCCTTACCCAGAAGTAGAGGGGCCTGATTGGATCTGTGGTACCGTGAGGTGGGAAACATTGTGGATTGTAAACACAAGCAGTGGTGGCTGGGTTGGGAAGAGAAAAGGAAGTCTCGAGAGGGGAAGTTCACATTTTTGTAATTGCCACTTCGGACCAAAGGGCCATCTCCCTCTTATGATGAGTCTGCCTGACTTTAGGTGGCCCTGCCCTGGTGGCACTGTGTCACCGAGATTATTTTCAGCAGCTGTGGGCCAGCCCGTGATGGTTTTCTTTAAATATTGGAGAGCGGATTTTCCTAACCTCTCTTGGCCTTGCGAGGAGTTATTTTGGTACCTCGGATGCAAATTCCTCTGCAGTCAAGGAGGTTCTGACTGTTTTATTGAAAATTAGGCCAGGCCTTCCATAGGTGTTTCAAGAAATTTGGTGTGGAGAAATCATCCCTTGGATCTGTGAAGAAAGCAACTTTTAGAAGGCTTAGGAATCTGCCCTGGACACCTTGGTGGCAGCTCCTGCTCCTGGAATTATGGACTTGGTTTCTGGCCCAATTTGCCCTGCATTCCCCTGTCCCGGTGAATGTAAATGGGGGATCTCTAGAATGAGGGTCAGAGAAACAGAAGAGCCAACTACTGTCGTCTACTCTGCCTTATTTTATGTACAAATGGCCCAAATGGGAACTTGTGAGGTAGCCCCTTGTGGGACCTCATTATCTTGTATCGAGCCCAGTGCTTGGTACACAGTAAGTGCTAACAAGTTCCTCAGTTATTATGATTATGGGGCAGATCAGTATCCCAGTGTCATTTTTCAGGAGTTGGTACCTAGAGACCCGGCAGAATGAAATTCTTAATTTGTGTAGCTTCATGCTTTTCTCAAAAGTCCTGATATGCTTATATATATGCATATAAAATATTCATCTTGATAAAATGTTTATTTCTGTGGTATTTGGTGAGTATTATGTGCTGGGTACCAATTGCTGGGGTATGAAGGCCCTGCACAACCTTCTCTTCACATCCCCTACTCCTCTCCCTCCCACCCAGATGTGTGGGTCCCTCCTGAAGTGGTCTCTGAAAACAAGCGAACTGTTATCATCTATGAGCATCTGGGCATTTGTACTAGCAAGCAGATCCAGTCCTCTGGGAGCATCAATGAAGTGCGTCATTTACTGAAAATCACAATCCATATTCCACATGGGGCTCAATCCTGGTTGCATGAACTGTAGGCAACGGCTCCACTGGTGGATTTTGCCAAAGGTTTAGCGAACCCCTCCCCAGGCCACGAGGGCATTGTGCTTCGGCAAGATTTGGCATTTTGTTTACAATTTTCCTGTGCTGCTACAAGGAGGCAGAGTGGCAGGCGAAAGCAGCACCGAGGTAACAGAAGTTACAGGTGCACGGGTCTCAAAAGTCACGAGAACCAAAATGTATTTTGTATGAATTTGTGCTTTATTGCATAAACGTGTCTGGCGTCTCTGAGAGTTTTTCCCCAGTACTTTTAGTGTTTTGCTCTGGCAGGCCGAGAATTTTGAACAGGTCCAATTATCATTGTCCTTTTCTTTGCCACCAGGGTTTATTATTTTAAGCATCTGATTACGTTAACAGGTGTATGGCTAATGAGGGCTTCACTGTGTTATTTAATGTTTCAGTTGGCTGCAAAAAATGCATTTAAGAAAGCACAAGCAAGGCTGTTCCTTTTAACAAGTTTCTTGTTTGATTGCAGAGTCCCAAGTTCTACAATTGTCATTCCCAGTTTTGTTCATGGAACTCTTTACTCAATGTGCTTATGCAAAGAATTTTAACTTGCTGAGGGAGATGCCTTGTATGCACTTTCCATTCAGAAGATCAGACTTAAACCGCACAGTCATGCAATTTTTTGTTGTTGTTGCTACTACTGGTGGGGGTGGGAGGGTTCTCATTTAACAGAACAATGTTAAATGTAAAAAGGTTTCCAAGTGGAGAAAGAAAGCCTGTGTATTTTAACAATTGATTTTACATCTTTTTCAGGGGAAATACCATGCATTTCAAAAGAATTCACCCACCCCAATAAGAAGTCCCTTACGTAGAGGGACAGTGATGTTTGACATGGTGGTAACAGGTGACTGCTTGACATTAGGCAACCTGTAGCCCCGGGCTAATGGGCAGTGCAAGATAAACAAGTTTGCTTTGATCTTCAAGGAACTCTAAGTCCATTTGGTCGTGGCTTAAAAACCCGAGGTTCCATGGAGGTGCAAAGACAAGGAAAAGATGGATTTGTAACTGAGGCTCTTTTCTCCCACCCAAAAGAAAGTTCTCTGGAGAAACAAAACCACAAATCCATTCTAATCAGCCTTTGAGAGCCCTTGGAAAGTCTGGCTCCAGGCCAATGTATGTTTAGCTTATTTTTAAATTTTTGTTTTTGCTGTCCTTGATGACATGGAATTGAAAAAGTTACCAATCCTTACTTGAGCTAGGTTCTCTCTTCTCAGAAAGTGGATGCTACAAAATGGAGTTTTCTCTTCCCTGATTTCCAGAATAAGGAGACCCCCGGGTTGCAGGCAGCGAGGTCTGAACATTTGCTCCCTAGAGTCCCCTAGTGAGAGAAAAACAAGGTCGGTAACATGCGGCCTCTGTTTTGCCAGTTCGGAAAGACTCAGTGGAATTGTATCAGGATATTGCAACAGACTTCAAGTAGAGGGTACAATGAAACAGATACCTATTGTTGTTGACTAGTATCAGCTAGCCCTCTCCCACCAAGTTGTGATTTAGTAATCCTGCCCCTTTCAGCCTAGGAATCTCACTTATTTTGCACCGGCTATTTTTGGGCAAGGATTGTTATATATATTTGCCTGTGTAAGCAAACCGATAAACTTGTAATAAAGTGTATCAGACCATTTTCTTGGCAGGGACAGGATAGCTTGTGAAGCAGAGCAGTTTCCAGTGGAGCATGAACAGCTTTGAAAATCCTCGGCAACAGCAGAAAGTATTATTGGAAACCCCTCTTAAACAATTGTTTGTTTTCCCGTTCCCAGCCGAGTTTATAAAAATCTAGTCAGACAGGCGTTTGGATTTTGAATATTTTTGGCAAATCACGGTGAATGGTGATCCACTGAACACACTCGGGGTCCCGGCACTTTTCCTTTCACCGATGTATCCCGAAACCATCCCCTCGGTTGCCCCAGGAAGAAACCCTACTCCCCAGTAAGGTTTTCTGGGAACTGAGGAGGGGAAAGTCAAGCAAGTTTGCTCTGGAGCCCTTTCCCCAGTTTGGGCCTGTCAGCCAGAATGAACCTTCCCGTTGACAGGGCCGAATGTTTGCCCTTGTCCTCCCCCCGCTCCCAGCCCTCTTCTTCACTCCCAACTGATACAGTGAATTTGATCAATCTGCGCCGTCCTAACCGAGCGGCTCGGCAGACTGGTTGTCAACCCTGAATCATGTTCCTTCGTCTGAGGCTCTTGCAGAAATTTGGCTCCCGGCATCTGAGGCCCTATAATTTGTTCGAAAGAATTACATCTTTAGTGACATCCAAAAATATGTAGTTTATAACACTGCACCTGGTCCAGATTGGCCGGGATGAGGGTCCCCCCCCCACCAACCCTCCCTGGCCCCTCCTCCCCAATTTGCTTCAGCGCAGGCAATTCTGTGGATGGAATTCCCGGATTGCTTTCCGTCTCCCTGAGCCCTTGACATTGTAATGGTACCTATGGGTGAAAGCCCCCTAACGTTGGAAAGGCCCCGCCTGCAGCTGAAGGGCAGGTTGGCCACATTTATTCTTCATGTTCTCGGAATTAGGAAATGATATGACAATAAACAGAAATGCCCTCGGTGAAGAGAGAAAGGAAACTGTTGTTTATCTGGTCAGGTGGTTTAGATTAACTGTGATGCTGTTCTGTATTATGTTACTTTAAATCATTGTGTCCCAAGAGGACATAAATTATGAAGATTGTTACAGTATGTTTCATCCTATGTAAGATCAACAAATTGGAATAATTTTTTATAGGAAAATCACAGAGCTTTTTGGCAAGGCCATTTGAAGAATTTAATTTGACTTGAGCATGGCTCAGATATTATTCCTTAATATATAAAATTCCATTTGCATAATGAACAAGATGTAAACTCGAAGAAGCAAAGGCAAAGAATTCCTCCACAGCGATTATATAAAGTGGCAAAGTACTTCAAATAGATCAATGTTTGTGTGCTTTTTCTGTCAAAATATTTTAGATAGGGCTCTGTTATTTTCCTCTATGATAGAATTGTAAACAAGCACTGCAGGACTTGTGTGAAAACACTGTCTTTTTTGCCAAGTAGATTATTGTGTGGACATAACCTGTAGAGAGGAATTTACCACTAAAATATGGACAATGGGCAAAGCTTGTTTTTTGGCAAGGAGACAGAGGAAGAGGGAGGAAATTTCATTTTGCACACATCGAAGAAAGAAAATAGCCCTTCGTTTTAGTTTATCTTGAAGTATGAAACATTTGGACCAACGAATGAAGTTCTAGTGCCTTCTAGCCCTTTGCCTGCAGTGGAAAGAAGTTTATTCCCTGGGAGTTACCACTTAACACATTTTTCCTTTTTGCGGGTACTCACGAGCCTTTGCGCTCCAGGACGGGGATCTCTGTTCTCAACGTAATTTGTGGAATATTTCCATACCAGTTTTCCTGACCCAGAAGGAAGCCATTCTTGAACAGCAGGTTCACAGGATGATTTGAAATGTGAAAATGAACCCTGAAGTTGTCCCAAAATGTCCTCTGAATAAGTCACCATCCTGCCCTGATGGGCTGGGTACAAGTAGATTCTGTGGCACCCTTCAGGAGGGAGAGCTTCCTCTGAAAGGCATGTTCTCCCTCTTCACAGCCTCCTTGTCTCCCGCTCTCCCCGTGAAGTGAATAAATTACAGCGTCTCAGGTTTTCAGATGGACTAGCAAAGGTGGGAGAGGTTATGTGATTTGCTCAAGATCTCAGAGTGAAGTAGAGTTGGGATTAGAACTCAGGAGTTCTTGGCTTCCAAGACGGTGATGACACACGGCTAGGTCTAAGGCAAAATTAGAACTGGGTGATTGATTGAGGGAATGGCGACCAGGGCTAAAGAAACTGCCCTTGCTTAGTTTTGACAGGCTTTCCAATGCTGAGATTTTTCTTTGGATAAGTAACAATATTTAGTTTCAAAAGGCCTTTCCACTCCTCAGCAATGGAGGAAGATCTAGCCCCAGACCCTCCGGGACAGAATGGGAATATGTCCTCAATATATCCATGCTCAGGATGTACGACCGCTTCAGTCTGAGAAGGTCTAAAGGCTTTGACTGCCTGGGGCCCTTTCCAAGTTCATAACCTATATACTTTAACACAGATAAATAAAAAGGACTCGCTCAATTGCTGAGCTCCTTGGAGCTGTTTTTCTGGACCAGTCCCATCATTTTGAGCAGTCCAGTGTCAGCCTGCTTTGTTCCAGTGATGTATTGCTACCATCCATCAGTGGAGGTTCTCTATGTGCTGAGCTATTAGTACATTGCATCAGGCTACATGGCTTTGGTGATGTATTACTCATCAAGCTGATGCTGGCGAGCATTGCAGGGACCAGGGAGTTGAGGGGCAGGGAGCTTGAAAAACTATTAAGGGAGGAATTGATTCCCAGTTTAAGAAGCGAGAGGAGAAGAATAAACCTAGATTAGTTGAGAAGTTGTGCAGGTCTCTCAAAGCCATTAACTGCTGGAAAATAAAGAGGTGGGATGGGAATTGATTCTGCAACATTGTGCTTGCCACTTGTGGGAACTTGTGTACCTGTGGAATACAAATTTGGGGCTGTGGCTTTTTTTCTTCTCTGTGGTCCTCCTCATTGTTTTTCCCATCTCCCTCCCATCTCCCCCCTCTCATTTTCCTGGTGACGAATCAGATGGCAAAATGATATCTTCTTCCTTTCCATTTCACTTTGTCATGGCTCTGTTTGAGAGGGATCTCTGGATTGGCTCAAGTTGTTCAAACAGTTCCCTGTCTTTGGAGTTGTTCTTCTTAAAGACTGGTTTTCCCAGGGCGGGATGTGCTGGGACAAGGCCATGTAGAAACCAGATTTGCATATTTGGGCAAATCCTCCCCCCTCCCCCCCCAAAGCAACTCATTAGCTGGTTGAGTATTCCCGTACTTTTTTTTTTGTCTGTGGTTTTCTGGTAAAATGGACATGAAGAGTTATATTCTGCACATTTTCAGTGACAGATGTAGATTTTAAATTAGTTCAACAAGAGGCAAGAACTTGGCGCCTGGGGATATTGCACTATATAACTTCGAGCTTACTCTAATAAATAATCGTAGGGTGCCTAGATCATGAAGGGTACCGCTGGCACCAAATTCCATTCTTTTGCTGGTGGAAAGGCCGAATGAATAATTCCAGAAAAACAAAGCAAAATCGGTTTTAGAAACCTGGACTGTTAACTACACCGTGGTTTTAAATCTACTTTTGTGTGAATTACCTCGCCATCACCCAATTCATCTCACTACAGCGCTGTTTGAGAGGAAAGAAAGGGAGTTTAACAGATAGAATCCAGAAAACTAGTAACCAAAGAATTCTCTCAGCTTCCCACTCCAATCATACAGACAATGGTGAACTGCCAATGTCAGCAGGGAACTATCGAGGACTGCAACTGGTGAAGCAGTCTGGAACAGTAGTAGTAAATGGTTTCTCATAATCACTGGTAGTTATTGAGCGCTTTCTGTGTGCAGAGCACTGTACTAAGTACTTGGAAAAGTACAGTACAATGGAGTTGGTAGTTGCAATCTCTGCTTTAAGGAGCCAGCCTCCCCCAGCTGAGGGGTTTTCAGTACATTCTGGGGGTAAAGAGAGTGGAGAGCGAGTTTGTGAATTGCACCAAGGTTAGTGGAAATGTGAAAGGATTGGAACAGGCTTCCAAGTAGCGGTTGATGTTGGTGCAGTTGGAGAGCTGAAATTAAAACTTGTAGACATGGCAAGATTCTGAAATGACGAAGTCTTTTTAGGGAAAAGAAACTCTGTGTCCTTATGCTGCTCTCAGCAAAATCATCTTCCTGGCACAGAACAGGAAGATACTTTTCAATTTTTTTTTTAACAGTGATACCTGTTCAGTGCTTACTATGTGCCAGACACTTTACTGAGCACTGTGGTGGATAGAGAATAATCAGATCCCTGTCCCACATAGGGCTCACCGTCTTAATCCCCATTTTAGAGAGGCAGTACCGAGACCCAGGGAAGTGAAGTGACTTGCCCAAGGTCACACAACAGACAGGTAGTGGAGCTGCGATTAGAACCCAGGTCCTCTAACTCCCAGGCCCATGCTCTTTCCATTAGGCCACGGGCTTTTGTCCATTTTGCAGGGAAATTGCTGCCTCGTGCCAGATGGGACTGGGCTGTGGTTGATAAGGAAAGGAGAAGAGTAAGTGGCGGCTTCAAGAAAGGGAGAATTGTTAAAATAATGAGATTCTGAGAAACTTGGTCAAATATCCTGTACCACTGAGAGGGACTGTATCACTAGTGAATTTTATCAAAAGTCTGGTGCTCTAGCCCATCAAACAGCCCATACTGCCCTATCAACGAGGGAAGGACAGAGGGTCAAAAAGGAGGCAGACCACTGGTTTGCCTATGAAGGTCCCCGGCCCCTTAGACCGTACCTCAGTCTATCAGCAGAATTTCTTGAGTACTTGCTCTGTGCAGAGCACTCTGCTAAGTGCTTGGGAGGGCACAGTTGCATTACCTAGGTGGGAGGAATGGCAATTAAGTGGAAAGGGTCAATCCCGTTCTGCATCCTGCAGCTGGAAGGGAACTCTATATAGTCCTTGGGAAGCCGGTGCTGGATGCCTGAGTATAACCTTGCAAGAGGATTTTCCCCCGGGTTCTCTTGGGGTTTTTGGCCTTCTTGATGAGGGAAGCCATGTTTCCTGGACCCCTTGGGGGCTCTCTTCAGAGCAGGATGCCCAGTGGAGAAATCCTGTGAGAGGAGCTTCATCAACTTATTGCTCATCTATCTACCTAGACGACCTGCGGAGAATCTGACCGTGGCCTCCTCCCTCCCTGCTGGGCTCCCCCACCCCCACCCTTGCCCACTGTGGCCTCCTCGGAAATGCAGCCACTCACTCTGACCACACCCTTGACAACTACAGGGTGGTTTTTAAGGGGATAGTCAGAGACCCATTCCCCAAGAAACTTGGTGCTTTCCAAAAACCTGGCCATTAGAGGACCCGTGTAGGAAAGATGTGGGATCATTGGCCACCTTCCAAGCTAGACCTGAGAGGGTGGAAATCCCAGACCCACAATGTGGTTAGCTGTGGAGAGAGAAGGAAGAATAGGAATGGCTCTGAGCTCTTAATCCTTGAGGTTGGGATGAAAAAACTCTTCATCCCCAACAAGGTCAGATGGGACCTAGGTCTGACCCACTCCAGTAGCAAGTAGCATGGCCTAGTGGCAGAGCATAGGCTTGTGAGTCTGATGGCCTATGTTCTAAGCCTGGCTCCGCCATTTGCGTAGCTCTGGGACCTTGGACCTGTCACTTAACTTCTCTGCTTCAGTTTCCTCATCTGTCTACTGACTCTTATATTGTTCTTTCTGAAGTGCTTAGTACAGTGCTCTATACACAGTAAGAGCTCAATAAATACCATTGATTGATTGTAAATTGGGGATTCAATATCTGTTCTCCCTCCTACTTAACCTGAGCCCCAAGGGGGATAGAAACTGTGTCCAACCTGATTTATCTTGAATCTACCCCAGTGCTGAGTCAACTGTTGGGCACATAGTAACCACTTTCAAAAATACCATCATGATTATCTTTATTATTATTATTATTATCATTATTCCAGTGACTGTTCCCAAGTCTTGATCAGGAGGTTTGCAAATTAACATGTTACATTCCCTTAGCAGTGGTTATAGCCATAAACAAAAGTCATTATCGCGGCCAAGGCCATGGTGGGCCGTGCCATTTTCTTTTTTGGTCCCAAACCAAGGATTTAGTTTTGGTGCCCCAAGAAACATGTAAAGGGCAATGAGGAAGGGAAAAGCGTACCACCAATGAGCAGCAGTCGCGTCAGATGACACACATGTGCTTGGCAATGATCTTGCCTTGCAGACTGCTTAATAATTTTCATCATTTTTAATTGAAGGTGAAGAAGTGCAGACTCCAGCAGAAATTAAGGTAGGTTGTGTTGCCGGAATCTGGTAATTACTTTAATTGATCACAAGATAGTTTCCTTGATCACCAATTAGACCGAATTGCCAATCATGTTTCAAGATGTGAAGAAATGCCCAAACTGATTATGTAATAGTGTTTTCATTTCTAATCAGACATAAATATCATTTCCTTCCAAGCCAATTGTATTTTCTAAAAGAAGGGTTATAGACCTACAAACATAAAGGTGATTCATAAACAGTACAGTTCTAATTCATTGAATTAGTAAAGGAAGTATTTAGAGGCTTAATGGAGATTGCATTAGGAAAATTACGTTGGAGTAACTGGTGCTCATTTTCTTAGTGGGAGATATGTTGGTTTTTTTTAGTGCATAATTAAAATGGTCTATAATCAGAATATAAAAGGCAGCTCATTTAAAGAACTTGTATCAAAGAAAATTGCTTTGGGTAATGAGAGATCCCTATTGCAAATATAAAGTGTGCTAGAAGTTAAGTCTTGGAACTTGGAATAAATCATACATGGTATTTGGACTTCAGCTGGGTCAGACATTCGGAGTGCTGCTCAACATTTCTCAGATCTAAGACCAGGACTTGGCGGTGTGGGTGGGGGTAGAGGATGGGCGGGGAAAGCTTGGTCTGGGCGAATCTGATATTGTTTCGCGATTTTGAAACCCTAATTGTGCATGTTGAATAAAACCAACCAAAGGGAACTTGAAGAAAAATGGAAGTCCCAGCACAGATACTTGATTTGGGGTTCACAGAAAAAGCTTTTTAATTGCTGGATGGTTTGGAGATTTCCAGATGACAAACTTCATTGGCCTAATTTGCCGTGATCGAAACGCTAGCATTCCTCAGAATGGCAAAGTGACTTAAAAGTCATACTTCATTCATCCATTCATTGATTTCCCCCTAAAAATGTTTGTAATTTGCCACTGAGGAAAGACTGAAGCTATTTTCAACCATTATATGTTATTTGTTGACCATATGTTTGTTTGAAATGGCTGGCGCTCACTAGAACACGGATCATATACAAACTATGCTGTAAATTGGCAGTAAAAAAAAAAAACAACCCCCAAAAATCCTACCTAAACAGGTAGGCATATGTCAAGATGCTAATATGAGCCAAAATATTTTAATACAAACCAGGTTCCATACTCCAGGAGTTGTGTGAGCTCATTTTACCTTGGAAACTTCGCTGGGGAACTCTTTGTTTTTTTGGTTATGCGGTAAAAAGGGAGGTGTGGGATTGGTCATTTGGGGGTTCCATTGGTCAGTCACAGGACCCAGGTGCCCTCCTCCCTCCCCTGCCATTTGATATGTCACTGTTTCTTCTTCTTCCTTGTCACTGTGCTGAGGCCATCCCAATGCCATCCTGATGTGGCTATTGGCTTGAGTGTATTCAGATCTCGGCGATAGGCCCTCGGTCCAGTTTGGAAAGCAGAGAATTGGAAAAAACAAAAGTTTGAGAAGCAGCACAGGGACCCTCCCTTCCCCACTGCAGGCCAACCCCCCACCCATATTGTGCTTCTTTCTTCATTTCCATAGGCCTAGCTTCCTTGCAAAAGTTCTTTCATTTTAATATGAAGAATGTGCCTTGGTAAGGATGTTTTTAATTTGTGGATTTTTAATATTTTCGAGACCCTGTCAGGAAGAGAGATCATAGGATTGCCGCTGCCCTCTCCCAGCCCAGATTAAGAGTTCTTTCCTAAGGGGAGAATTAGGAGGGAATCCCGTTTTAGTGGTCTCTCGGAGTTTTGCAATAATATTTTATTAAATGCAAATGCTTCAGTGAAAGGTTAGGAGAAATGTGTTAAAATTGGGAAATGGAAATGGAAAAATTTGCTTGCTCTGTTGCCCACTGACTGTGATTTGCATTCTTGGTTGTTTTTAGTTTTTTTTCGTTTGCTTAGCCAAGTATTCCTCTGGCCCCACGGACATCGATTATGTTGTATGCTCATGTAGGTGGGGCCAGATTTAGTCAACACGCCATTCTCTGTAACACACTGCTGTGGTGGTGGATATGGTTGGAATTGTCTGTGGAGTTTTGCCCATTGAAGCCTGGAGGATAATCTCGACCCTATCTAAGATCGTATCCTGAGCTTAACTCGTTGGTCTCCAGAGAAATGGAAAGAAAGAGGACCCTGCCCTGCCTACACCCCCTACTCCAGGACCCTGAGGTAATGATGATGTCCTTTGAAGGTAACTAGCAGGAATTGTACAGTGCTCTGCACACAGTAAGTGCTCAATAAATACAATTGAATGAATCCTGCATTAAGAAAATCCAGGAATAAGAAACACTGCAGGTAACAGCTCCTCAGTCAATCAATCAATTGCATTTATTGAGGGCTTATTGTAGGCCGAGCCCTTGAGAGAGAACGATACAAAAGAATTGATAGACATGATTTCTGCCCACAAAATACGACAGCGTTGGCAGACACAATCCCTACCCACAAGAGGCATACAGTCTTCAGGGGAAAACAGAAGTTAAAATCAACTGCAGATTGGGAAAAGAGTAGAGTATAAAGATCTGTACAACAAAGAGTAGTTTGGTAACTATCTAGTTGTTACTCCTATGGTTTTTTGGCCCCAAATTGATTCTCTCTATAATTGGGGGTAGGGTGTGTGTGGAAGTTGTGGATGTGTGTGTGGATGTGTGTGAGCACGTGTGCACGCCCACATGTGCGTGAATGTACACACAAGCACGTGTACACACATCTTCAAAGGGAGGAGGGAAAGTCCGCCGAGCGAGAGCTCTGTTTTTTCATCCGAGTTCAACAGTAACGGACCATGATGAAGGGTAGAAACTGTCTTTGTGTGGAGCCCAACATACTGATGCTGCTGTCAGGCATCTTGATAGAGGCCTTGGGGAACTCCAGTGGTTAGTGTTTGATGGATTCCGGCCTCTCATTGGCCTCCCAAGGTGCGTGCGGCATTCAGTGTTCATACCAATGGCGCGTAATCTCTTCTCTCCGCAACCCAGCGTGTCACAAACCTTTGAGAATTTGAATAAGTAAATCTCCTGTTTTGACTTGATTTTCCCCTTTCCCTCTTCTTCAGTTTGGACAAGAATCTCATTGTCAAACAGTTAGAAAGTGGGTTTTCCCACTTCTGGAGGGTTAAACAGATTTAGCACCAATTTCCTCTTTCTGGTAACAAGGAAAGCCTCTGGGGCTTAAGCCTTATGAAGGAAATTTTCAGCCCAACAAGACTGTATTCGGAACTCAAGACAGTGCTGAATGACAGAGAATTGATGTTCTGCGAGAAAGTTACCGTATTTCTGATTTTTTCAAGTGGTATGTGAAACACTCATGCCACTCAGAAACACCAAACAAAACTCCGAAGAAAATAACATTTCCTGCAATCATTTTAACTTGTCTAGGCTGTGGAAAATGAAGTTCGGTATTTGTTTTGCGAGTTTAATAGTGGCTTCCTCATGAATTCTGTTGTATCACTGTAATTAATTTGCAGTTATATTAAAGTCTTACCAAGTATTTCTTCCTTCTGGACATGATAGGAACAAACTCTACTATTGTTTGCAATTCCCTCTTCCAACTTTGACAGTAAACTTCTTCTCTCAAGTTGAGTTTCTCCTCCAGTTCAGAAAATGTCCTAGGTCCCCATTTCCCCCATGATCCAAATGCAGTGGCGGAATTGGCTACCGGTTGCCTCCGGGTCTCGAGTGACCTACTTGTTTTTCCAAACCCAGCTCTTCTCTTCCTGATTGTCTTCCATACAAAGACACCCTTGCCACTACCTAGGGGCTGTGGTACAGGTAGTCAGGGGCCTTCCTCTGTGAACCCTTCAGATGAAGTGTGCATTTAATAAGACACCTCAAAAGAGTCCTCCGTTAAATGGGAGGTCTTCTTTGAGTGTCTCTTGGATTTCCAACCCAGTAAGACAACCGAGAACCGGGAAAAAAAGAATTGGATTCAGCGGCGTCATGGAAGCTGTTGCTTTTTTGGGTTGAGGCGGGAAGACTCAGTGGCTATGGAGAGGGAGGTCCAATGGGAGCCAGGCTGCTAGAGGGAAATTGCTTGCCGTTATTTTGGAGAGCCCCTAATCATGGTTCCAATTAAACTGTCCAGACAGGTCAGTGGGTGAGACCAATTTTCTGGTTTGTTTATTTGGGACCCAGTGGCTCTTAATGTCGTATGGTAGGTTGCAATCCCCAATGGCCGGGCAACCCCACTAAGAAGAACACTTGTTTTCCGGCCACTTTCCCCCCCCACAGTTTATACGAAGGTTCTAAAAATGTCTTTGGGCTACTGATTTACTCTTGTCTATCAGGCCAGTGTTTGGGGATGGGGAGGACGGGGTATAGGCCTTAATATCGTCTTTGTTTCATCCTAGGCTTTTGGATTTATGTCACGTGTTGCCTTACAAGCAGAAAAGATGAATCACCACCCCGAATGGTTCAATGTGTACAATAAGGTAAATTTGTTGACTTATTTTTCTGTCACCTTGATTGTAAATGGGAAGAGATCAGTTCCTCCTGCCCGTGACCCCCTTTACCCTGTCTAGCTCCATTGGAATGGAGTATCGGGTGGCATTGTCTGGACCTTTTTTAAAAATCCACATGCATTCAAGCAAATTACCACTTCTCTAATCCTACTTATTGTTAAAATGATTTCTCTATGATATTCTTGTTTTCTGCTGAAACGTATATGGCCACACCGGCTAAATTAGACCCCTGCTTTCAATACAAACAAGATTTACAGAAACATTTCTTCTTCCAAGTTATTTCTGGTAAACTGAAATAGAGGAAGGGTGGGGGAGAGGGAATTGCATGGAGTTTAGGGTTTTAATTCCTTCCCAAGATTGTGCGGAAGTTCCTCTGTCTCATGAGCTGTATGCATTTGGTAAACATTTAATTGATTCTCAACAGGAACAATTCTTTCTAAGATACAGACTAGAATGAGAAGCGTGTTTCAAGAAGTAATATGTGAATGTCTGAGGCGCCTATGTAAAAGGGCAAGACGTTGTCTCCATCTGGAAGGATTTAGTACAGTGCCCTGCACACAGTAGACAATAAATGCCAGTGGTTGATTTTAGATTTCAGCATTTTCCCTGTTGAAAAGATTTTTTGCCAAAGGAGAAAATGTAGCAATCTTGAGTGAGATCTAGTGGAGTAACTCAAAGCAGTCTGGAGCAGGGCGTCATCCTGACTTCCCCTACTAAGGAGAGAAGCTTGATTTTTGTTTCTGAATTGGCCTGCAAGAAACCTGCTTTTTCAAGCCTCCATTTAGCCATTGCATTCGGTGGCTTTAGTTCTTGGTGGCCTTATCCGTCATGAAATTTAGAGGTGCAGGCATGGAAATAAAAAGGCAGCGTCCTTTTCTTAAAAAGAAAGACTGGGATTCTGAAGAGTGAAACTGTCTTCTCCCATGGAAGGGACAGTTCCCCCGAGGCTGCTGTTTTGGTCATGGTGGGTTCTTCCTCTTGGCTTTGTTGTTTCATAAAATTGCAAAGCATGCCTGTAAAGCATACCTGTAAATGGGCCATTTCTTAAACCCGTTGTGTTTTTTATTTTTAAGTTTTAGATTCTGAAAGATGACCATGCAACATTAGATTAATATCTGTGATCTGCCCCATTGAATAATAGCAATGTAAACAGCAGTTTCAACTTTTTAATAAAAAGTCTGTTTGTCTTTTTCTCTAGGTCCAGATAACTCTCACTTCACATGACTGTGGAGGACTGACCAAAAGAGACATAAAGCTGGCTCAGTTTATTGAGAAAGCTGCTGGTTCTGTGTAACGGAATAGAACTGCATAGGAGCTCAAATTTGTGTTCATGTTGCTATACTTTTAAGGCACCTTGGATGGATAAATTCTACTTTTTTTCTCTCCTTATCTGAAAATGAGTCTGGGTCTTAATAGGTTCCAAGCTTAAATTCAAAGATGGTTGTAATTGTAATGCAATTGGCAAAACCCTAGTCTTATCTGGTATTATTTTATATTTCCAAATAGCACATAAGGTAAACAACAAAGGTAATTTATGCAGCTGTACCTAGTCATCATACAGGAATATTACATTCTTGCACAACACACTTATTTTGGGGATGCTTTAAACATTTCAAAGAATTAAAACTCAAACCACAAGTGTGATTTTGCAGTGCAACAGAGTGCAGGAAAGCAGTGTTTATAGCTAAAAGGGGATCACAGCTTCCTGATGGAACGTTCTTGAGACTTTCAAAGTCGTATCTTAATTTTGTCCAGGCTGCCAATCAGAATTGGATTAAAGAGCCTTAGCCGCCCTCTTTCTTGGTAAACATGGCGTAGAATGATTAATTTTTTAAAAATCTGCTCCCTCACCCAAAAGTTCCATCTGGACCACCCCCTTTTCACAAATAAGGATCTCAGCATCCTGAGAGGGTCTCAGAGATCCGGGAGCCAAATTAGGATAAGAGCTCGTGACCGCTGCCTCCCTGCCTCCCACCTGGATCCATGGAAGAGATGGCAATTCTGGCTCAGGCTTCGCAGGAAGCAAACAAATAACCTGGCCCCTCCAAACAGGAAGCCCTCCCCGCCTCCAAAACTGAGTGGGCTTAAAGCCTGAGTCCAACCCACATAGAGCTTGAAGCTACTTTCAAAATGAGTAACCGGGGATCAGTCAGATGCACTGTCCGCATCTTAAGAAAGAAGGTAAGAAAGGGCCACTGGAGTGTGTGTGTGTGTGAGTGTGTATGTATATGGCAGCACTAAAAAGGAAGTCACACGCAGTATTCGTTGCAATAGTTCTGGAAAGTACTTCCAAAAGAAGCTGTACGATGGGGAAAATATACTCTGCTCCATGCTCTTTGGAGATGAGAGCAAGGGAACATCGCACAAGATTCACCTTTGCAATCCTCTTTTTGTATGCAGTGTAAGTGCTCATCAGGTCTGAAAAACTCCCGTAGTCTTATTAAGACCATTCTTTAACAGAAATCTTTTTTTTCTTTTTTCTTTAATTAAACAGGTGACCTTGGGGAGCCTGGAAGGTGGGCAGAGAGGGATGGGGTCCTGGAAATTGGAGTTGTTCCTGGGTAGCCGTGCTCAGATGTGCAGGGAACTGAGGAAAGGAGTCATGGAAAGTTGGGGGCTCTCAGGTGCTGTAGGTTTGGGGAGGAGGTAGCAACTCAATGGGCTCAGGAGGCCCCGATTAGGTGTAGGGGATGGAGAGTCATGAGGAAACATTTGGGGAAAGAGGATGAGAAGCAATCGTATTCCCCATAGCCTTCCCCCACCTTTATTTTAAAAAAATAGTATTTGTTTAGTGCTTGCTATGGGCCAGGCACTGTACTAGGAACTGGGGTGTGCTAATCAAGTTGGACACAGCCCATGTCCAACATGGGACTCATGATCTTAATCCCCATTTTACAGTTGAGGTAACTGAGGCACAGAGAAGTGAAGTGGCTTGCCGAAGATCACACTACAGACAAATGGCAGAGCCGGGATTAGAAGCCAGGCCCTCTAACTCCCAGGTCCGTTGCTTTTTCACTTGGCCATGCTGCTTTTCAGCCAATTCTTTTCTTTTGTAGCTTAGTGAATTTCATGACCAAAGCTTCATATCAATCAATCAATGGTATTTATTGAGTGCTTACTACATGCAGAGAATTGTATTAAGCCCTTGGGAGAGAAAAATACTCTAGAATTGGTAGACATGAGACCTGCCCACAAGGATCTTACAGTCTAGAGGGGGAGATAGCCATTAAAATAAATGAAAGATATGTACATAATTTCAGATATACACATGTGCGCACATGTAAATAACATACTCATGCATGTACCAACATCCACACTGATAATAATTGTGGTGTTTGTTACCATGTGGCAAGCACTGTGCCAACTGCTTGGGTAGTTACAAGGTAATTTTGACTGAAAATCTACTCTTGCACTATCCTATTGAGGGGAAAAAGGCAAAAGTCTTAAAGCCAGAATTTGCAATCATGTTTTTACTTGCATTCAACCAACACAATAGGGATAATTGAATTTTTCACATAATTATGTTGGCCAGGACACGAGAGCACGGTTGCTAATTAACGAGAAAATCATGTGTGGAGAGAGTATCAAGTCCACGTTTACGTTATATAAACTTACATGCTATGCTGTAGAGAAATCAAAGATCCTATAGCTAATACAAACGTAAATATTCACCGGCATACATTTTGACAGACAGAATCGCCAAAGTAGCTTAACTGAAGTTTAACTTGAAAGGGACTATGTCGAAGTGGGGTACCTTGAGAGTTTGTCTTTCTCTGACGTGCCATGGTGTTTTTCTCAGGCCGTCCACCCCCCAGCCCCCTTCTTTTTAGAGGGTCATCGTAGCAGGGAGGAGTTAAACGAAAACGAACTGAAGTCCCCTCTCTGATCACCAGATAGACAAATTAGAGGCTAAACTCCTCACCATTGGCTTTAATACACTCGACCACTGCCCCCCCCACCTCACCTCACTAATCTCCTTCTACAACCCAGCCCTCACACTTGGCTCCTCTAATACTAACCTTCACACTGTGCCTCGATTTCACCTATCTCGCCGCCAAAGCCTAGCCCACGTCCTGCCTCTGGCCTGAAACGCCCTCCCTCCTCATCTGACAGTTTCTCTCCCCTCATTTCAAAGCCTTACTGAAGGCACATCTCCTCCAAGAGGCCTTCCTAGATTAAGCCCCCCCTTTCCTCTTCTCCGACTCCCTTCTGCATCGCCCTGAATGGCTCCTTTGTTCTTCCCCGCTTCCAGCCCCACAGCATTTATGTACATATCTGTAATCTATTAATTTATATTAATGTCTGTCTCCCCACCTGTAGACTCTGTGTGGGCTGGGAATGGGTCTGTTTATTGTTGTATTGTACTCTCCTGAGCGCTTAGTACAGTGCTCTGCACACAGTAAGCTCTCAGTAAATACGACTGAATGGTTGAATGAATGAATGAATGAATGAAGATCCTGTTTGCTCGGCCCCACTAACCATTCAGATGGAGTTTAGAGAGTGATTCCCCACAAACTGGACAGTATTCTGAAAATATCACGGGTCAGGGAATCTTAGGGCAAACAAAATAAACATGATTTTCCTGGTTCAAAGGGATTTTTTTTGGTCTTGTCTCAACGAGACAAATCTGTTTCATATTGGCATCTTCCTCTTGATGAATTTTGATGTTTTTCACATTAATATATTTGGTCAGGGCCTCTTAGCTAAATTCAGGGAGTTGTCCTGTAACATGGATGTTTGTGTTCTGGAAGAATCACCAACTATGGGAAAATCATGCTCGTCGTCACATCGCTGTGGTGGAAATCAATGGGCTGGGGGGTGGTAGTCCAGAGAGGCTACCGACTGGCATTATTCAATTCAAATTCCTGAATTAATCTTGTGACCAAGCCCTAGCAGCTACTAGCTTTACACCCGGGACACTCATTGTTAACTGCACAATGTTAAATAATATAAAGTTGCTAGCACCCAACTACACGACACCGTGCAGCAGGCTGAGGCAGAGGCTGGCAAACATGGCAGCATCACTGAGACCAGGCATGTTCCTTCCTTTTCCGAAACTATTGGCACGCACATGTGGCTTGTGTTATGGCAGAACCAACTCATATGTGGGAAGAATGTTCCCTAATTCTTCCATTGTAATATATTCAAACCATGTAATGAAAGCACGTGTTGTGGCAGAATGGGGTGTACCTCCAACTGGGGCATTTAAAAGATGGTCAGGATCCTACATGGGATCCCTGCCAAATGAATACAGGGTTTAGCTCTAGTAGTCCATCATTTTTGTATTTGGAAGCTAATTACTGCTGTATAATCTCAAGAGTGCCGTTGGTCACCGGGGAGATTGAGAATTCACATCATCCTCGGATTTACCAATTGGTTCCTGGGAAGTGCATCTTAAACCTAAATCTTGTGTAGGAGAAATGAGGGATTGGTTCCTCAACCGAGGCTGGATACCCTGTTTTTGTCAAAATTACTCTAAATTGAGTACTCAATCATGTATTTATATTGGATCAGAGAGGTTTTATAATAAAGTAGCTGACGAGGCTGATAATATTATCTGCCCTCCTGCCTAGTGGATGGGAGTGCACGATTGGGAGACAGGAGTCCTGGGCTCTAAATCAAGTTTCTCCATTTGCCTGTTGTGTGACTTTAGGCAATCACCTCATGTCTCTCTGCCTCAGTTGCTTCATTTGTAAAATGAGGACTCAGTACCTGTTCTCCCTCAGGGACTGTGCCTGATCTGATTATCCTATATCTACCCCAGTACTTGGCACAAGAGTCAGCGCTTTCAAATTCCAGAATTATTATTATTATCAGAAACAGCATGGCCTAGTGAACGAAGCCAGGGCATGGGAATCAGATTAATTCATTCATTCAATCGTATTTATTGAGCGCTTACTATGTGCTGAGCACTGTCCTAAGTGCTTGGAAAGTACAATTCGGCAACAGAGACAATCCCTACCCAACAACAGGCTCACAATCTTGAAGAGGGAGACAGACAACAAAACAAAGCAAGTAGGCAGGCAGAGATGACCTCAGTTCTACTCCTGGCTCTGCCAGTTGCTTGCTGTGTGACTTTCGGCAAGTGACTTAACTTCTCTGCGCTTTAGTTTTCTCAACTGTAAAATGGCGATTAAATACCAGTTCTCCTTCCTACTTAGACTATGAGCCCCTTGTGGAACAGGAACTGTGTCTGACGTGATGAACTTGTATCTACCCCAACGCTTAGAAAAGTGCTTGACACGTAGTAAGGCTTAACAAATAATAATAATAATGATAATAAGTAAAATGAACTTGTTGATGTTCCTTCTTGACTCCACCTGACAGGTAAGCCCTTCTCTTTCTCACTTCCACTCCACCTCTGGCCATTCCCACCTCACACCCCCAAACATCCCTAAACTTTCTCCCTCATCATTCTCCCCCATCCACCGCAGCTTTCAAAATTGTTTCTTTATTTCCCCGTGACTCCGATACACTTCCTCTACTGTCTGCACTCCCAGTTCTGATGTCAGGCAGGAGGCTGGTGATGTTGTAAAGTTGATACCGACCTGTAGTAAAGCTGAAACAGCGTGTACGTTTTCAAATATTTATTGTAACTCGAAATATGTTGAGGACTGCAGATTCTGCCCATAAGCCTCATTTGTTCTCAAGGTCCCTCTCTCTTTTAAGGGATGAGATTACTTTGTTTGAATTTGTCAGAATGCTTTGTTTTCTCCCCAGTTGTTAGAGGGGGCAGTCAAAGGGTTCTCCTCTCCCTGGGGACCCAGGGCTACTTCTCTAGAAGTGCTCTTCCCCTTGCTTGGGTATCTCTTTTCATTATGGCATGGATCTTACCTCTCAAGAGAAATTCATTAGATTTTTAAAAGACAGCTGAAGCAGAGTGGCCTAGAGGAACAAGACCGGGCCTGGGAGTCAGAGGACCTACATTCTAATCCAGAATCTACCACTTGTCTGCTCTGTGACCTTGGGCAAGTATCTTAACTTCTATGTGCCTCAGTTTCCTCATCTGTGAAAATGGAGTTTAAATCCTACTCCCTCCTACCTATGACAGAGCATAGGACAGGGACTGTCCAAAATGATGATCCTGTATCTACCGCAGTGGTTATAACAGTGCTTGGCACTTAGTGAGTGCTTAACAAATACCATAATAAAAGTAAATATTATAAAGACCATTTGGTAATATCCAGAGCAATACTAATAATCGTAGTATTTAAGTGCTCACTATTAGCCAAACACTGCACTAAGTGAGCTCACAATGGAGCTCAGTCAAATTTGGAGGGAGAACCTATTTTGAATCCCCATTTTGCAGATGAGGGAACTGAGGCATAGAAAAGTTGCTTCCAATAGCATTTTCTCAGATTTCTCGTTAGTTTTTTAGTTTTCCCTGGGACTACCCTCTTCCCATTGCTGGACCTGGCAAATTCCCATTCTTCCTCACCTTACCTTCTCCAGAAACCAAACTGGGTTGTGGTTTGCGGCACATCTAGGTAGGACACTTGGGATAAAGGGGCTATTTTTCTCTTTCCTCCGTCCACCAAGCTTTTGATAGAATTCCTCGCATACTTGAAATCCCTCCAAAATGGTATTTAAAAAAAAGCAAACCCCCAACATCCCCATACCCTCACCCCAACCCTAACTTTTATAATTAAAGTGGCAAGACTTATTGCAAGGCAAAGCCCAGGGGAATGTGGGTTTGGCCTGTCGTCAGAGAAGGCCTTGTCTAACCTGGCTCTCTGGAAAAAGCCAAGAGTGCCACCCTGCACCTTCTTCCTGCAGAAACAACCAGTTGAGGAAGCCCAGGGGAAGGAAACCTACCCCCTGCTGGTATAGCTGCAGACAAGCAGCCTAAGATCTCCAACACCAGTTGGCGACTTTTGATCCAGGCAAAGAGGAGAGAACAATTCAAAAGCAGCTGCAAAACAACTTCCACTTTCCATGCTGGTGGCAAAAGGCAGAAAACGAAGAGGGATTTTCCACCGCCGGTCCCCCCCCCCCGCCACCCCACTAGGCCCCTCTTACGCCAGCAGTTGATGCTTTCTATATTGCCAAACCGAGTGTTGCTATTGCAGCTTCCTGAACCCTAGGTGGGGGCCAAAAAGCCAACTTCCCTCGGGACCACATTCAACCACGGCTTTGCTCGCCACACAAAGCATCCCTAGGGGCCAGAATTTACGACAGCCCTTCGGCAGCCGCCAAAATGACATCCAGTCACACTGGCAGGTCCCGGATGACTTTGGAGGTGGCATTCCTGGAGCTTACCCCTAGGCAGTACCCACCAGCAGACTGAAGGCCAGGCCACTCTTAATACCGCCTCTGACATTTTCAGCACTGCCTGCCTCAAGTGTCTCCAACTCCGTACCCTATCAGGTCCTTTTGCATCTCTGACTTTTCATAACCAGCTGATCAATTAATCAATCAATCAAGGATAATGATTGAGTGTTTACTGTGGGCAGATCACTGTTCTAAGTGCTTGGGAACCCAGTGCAATTCAACAGAATTGGTAGATGTGATCCCTGCCCAAAAATAGATTACAGTCTACAAGTAACAGTGTTGCATGGCCACTCTGGCACCCTTATAATAATTCATATTTTTTTTGTATAGCTTTATATTTTTCCAAAGGGTTTTCCATCAGTTATCTCATTTTATCCTCATGGCTTCCCTGGGAGGTAAGGAGAAGTAGGATTAATATTATTTTCTCCATTTTACAGGTAAGGAAACTGAGACCCTGAGAGTCCCAGAAATCCACATTGCTGTCCAAGGCAGAGTGGGAACCAGAATCTAGGCCTCCCTGATTCTTTCCACCAGATCACACTGCCTGCTCATGGTCAATGTGGCCTCTGACTAATCAGCTCTCTGTCTCAGAGTGAGTTCTTACCAGTTAGACTCACTCCTGGCCTCGTTCTAGTGTTTGGATGGCACTTCTTATATTCATATCACTCCTGAATTTGTATCCAAGAAATTCACTAGCCCATCTTCTTGTAAATTTTTCCATCTTGATCTGGCATGAAGACTTCTATGCACTTGGGTCTGCAACCTTTGTGCAGTGCTGTGCACACAGTAAGCGCTCAATAAATGCTATTGAATGAGTGTTCACCCCAAGCCCACCCCCACAACACTTATGTACATATCTTTAAACTAAATATAAATTATTCATATTAATGTCCATCTCCACCTCTAGACTACAAGCTTGTTATCGGCGGGGTACATGTCTGCTAATTCTGTTGTAAAAATAATGACAGTATTTTTTAAGAGCTTACTAGGTTTCAAACACTGCTCTAAGTGCTAGGGTAGATACAAGATCATCAGCTTGGACACAGTTGCTGTCCCACACAGCACTCACAGTCTAAGCGGAAGGGAGACAGGTATTGAATCCCTGTTTTGCAGATGAAGAAGCAGGCAAAGAGAAGTTAGAAACTTGCTCAAGGTCATATAGCAGGCATATGGTGTTCAGGAATAGTTCCCAGATCCTCTGACTCCCAGGCCCTTACTCTTTCCACTAAGCCATGCTGCTCCTCAAGTTGCTAGCGGCAAGCATTGGAGTCCGTTCAGTAGGGTGGACTCCAAGGATTTAGTCTTTGATTGGAACGGGAGTTCTTACGCTGAGGATTTCCAGACGTGGGATCAAGATTTCCTAACATTAAGTACTTAAGTGGTCTGAGTGGGAAATCACCCTTCGATCCATGATATCTTCAAGGGCCAATGGCTCGGAGATCATCACCATTGACAGTGAATGATGATAAGGTCTCCAGTGCTTAGACCTTAAGCTCTCTGAGGGCAGGGTTATGCTTATTTACCTCTTGCTAGATAACCTGCCAATGAACACTTGATAATCACCTCACCCTCAGCCCCACAGCACTTATGTGCATATGCATAATTTATTTTAATGTCTGTCTCTCTCACTAGATTGTAGCTTCCTTGTGTGCAGGGTACATTTCTACCAACTTTGTGGCATTGCACTCACCCAAGCACTTAGTACGGTACTCTGCAAAGAGTGCTCAATAGATTGATTGATTAAAGTTAAATCGAAATGGGCTTTAATCACTTTTTTCAAGTCAGACAATATACTTTGGAGGTTGAGGAGGAGAAGAAAGAAGCAGTATTTTGCTAAAATACACTTATAGAGTGCTGGTCACTCCACAGTTCTGTCAGAGAAAGGGTTTAAAAGAAGAATGTTCTGTTGGAGAGATGATTGTTCAGAAGAACATCGCAAAACAAGTATAATAGATAGGTATTCTGACATCTTTGGGTTAAATGTGTTTCCCAAGGTTCCGTTGTGACATGAGATTTAGAATGGCAGCAAGCGACCTCATAAAGATGATTCCATTATCCTGATCTCACTGAGATTCACAGGATCCTCACCCTGAGCTTTCTTCTCAAAATTGAAAGAAAACAGTGGAAAGGATGTCTGAATATAACTTATTTATTCCAAAGGAAAACATCAAACAGGTTTCCAGTTATACTTTACAGTCCACTTCCAATTTAAATATCTTTATCTCTTAGTTAAAGAAATATAGGTAAGTTCTTTACTTTTATTATTATTAATTATGATAGTATTTGTTAAGCACTTACTATGTGCCAAGAACTATAGTAGTTAGTCTGATCAGATATAATCCCACCTGGAGTTTACAGTCTAAGAGGAGGGAGGACAGGTATTGATTTCCTATTTTACAGGTGAGGAAATAGAGGCATGGGCAAGATAAGTAACTTGTCTAAGGTAAGACAAGAGGAGGAACTGGTATTAGAACCTAACTCTCCTGATTCCCAGCCCTGTGCTTAACCCACTAGGTCAGGTTGCTTCTCATGTTGTGTTCAACCCTGGCCAATTTCCCCAGCCTAGAACTTTCCCCCACTTTTTTTTAGTGATATCTGTGAAGTGCTTACTGTGTGCCAGGCTGGGGTAAATGGTAGCTAATCAGATTGGGAACGGTCAATGTCCCACATGGAGTGCACAGTCTTAATCCCCTTTTACAGATGAGGTAACTAAGGCACCGAAAAGTCAAGAGAAGTCAAGTCTGCTGTGTGACATGGCAGAGCTGAGACTAGAACCCAGGTCCTTCCAACTCCCAGACCCAGGATCCATCCACTTTGCCATGCTGCTTCCCAATTCCATCCCCCCTCCAAACCCCACCACTAAAATCGGCTGGGTCATAACTCTTTTCATCTTCAAAACCCTCCTGAAAACTCATCTCACCCATAAAGCCTTCCCTGATTAATCCACAGGACCCGAGTCCCTTCAGTCCAACCCCCACCCTTAGTTCTTGTGTATTCTAAATCCTATCCTCAGCACTCAGGTATTTATGTATATCTTTATTGATTTATATATTGTCTTTATAGATTGATCTGTTCTTCAATGATTTGTTCTTCCTAGTACTTTCAGTATCGTGTAATCAGTATGTTTTGCCAAGGGATCATGTGCTGGGCTGCAGCTGTACTCTTCCATATGCTGAGTTCAGTGCCTAGCACCTAGTATTCATTCATTCATTCATTCAATAGTATTTATTGAGCGCTTACTATGTGCAGAGCACTGTACTAAGCGCTTGGGATGAACAAGTCGGCAACAGATAGAGACAGTCCCTGCCGTTTGACGGGCTTACAGTCTAATCGGGGGAGACGGACAGACAAGAACAATGGCACTAAACAGCGTCAAGGGGAAGAACATCTCGTAAAAACAATGGCAACTAAATAGAATCAAGGCGATGTACAATTCATTAACAAAATAAATAGGGTAACGAAAATATATACAGTTGAGCGGACGGGTACAGTGCTGTGGGGATGGGAAGGGAGAGGTGGAGGAGCAGAGGGAAAAGGGGAAAACGAGGCTTTAGCTGCGGAGAGGTAAAGGGGGGATGGCAGAGGGAGTAGAGGGGGAAGAGGAGCTCAGTCTGGGAAGGCCTCTTGGAGGAGGTGATTTTTAAGTAAGGCATTCATTCAATTGATATCATTGACTAATTGGCAGAAAACTGTGTTGTTGTTTTTTGACAGGAGAAAGGATACAGAGTTTGTGATCTATTTGGAAAAAATCATGAGTCCTATTTTCTCATTGATTATGATCAGTACAGTCTCAGTGAATGCATGCTTTATTGTTTTGGAGACCAATTCTAAAATTCGGTTTAGTTTATTTCTGTTTTTTGAGGTAAGAGCAAATTGGTGTTGTGCCCTTCTCTACTATTTACCTTCTTAAAAATGTTCATGAGGTCTTAAGTAGTTTCATCCTTGGAGTAATTACTAAAAGGAAAAACAAAAAACAAAAATGAGAGCAATTTAAAAAATTCCTGCTAATTCTTTTTTCCTCTCAAAAAGAGGTAATGAGCCATCATCTGAGCAGTAAACTATTTTTAGATCAGCAAAAAAAGTGCTATAATTTTATATATATGTAAAATTCTGGACAATTATAGAACATACAATTAAAATACAATATAACATTTTTGGCTAAAGGGAGAATTAAAATATTGATAAATTTCAGTAGTTTAGTAGCCTTCTTTTCTCACATTGATGAATACATTTTACATAATTTTGTGCAAGCCAGATTGTCTAAAATGTTGAGTTAAAATACTGGTAAATTTTAGGTGAGTTAGGACCAAGGTACTTGAGTAACACTGCAGTAGAAAGTTAATTATGGTATTTATTAAGTGCCTTTTTATGGTCTTTGCTAGACACTATGTCAGGTATTGTACTAAGCACTGGGGTATTCATTCATTCATTCAATAGTATTTATTGAGTGCTTACTATGTGCAGAGCACTGTACTATTGTACTATTATTCAGTGCTTGGAATGAACGAGTCGGCAACAGATAGAGACAGTCCCTGCCATTTGACGGGCTTACAGTCTAATCGGAGGAGACAGACAGACAAGAACAATGGCAATAAATAGAGTCAAGGGGAAGAATATCTCATAAAAACAATGGCAACTAAATAGAATCAAGGCGATGTACATTTCATTAACAAAATAAATAGGGTAATGTAAATATATACAATTGAGTAGACGAGTACAGTGCTGAGGGGATGGGAAGGGAGAGGGGGAGGAGCAGAGGGAGATGGGGGGGGGAAAAGAGGGTTAAACTGCGGAGAGGTGAAGGGGGGGCAGTAGAGGGAGTAGAGGGAGAAGGGGAGCTCAGTCTGGGAAGGCCCCTTGGAGGAGGTGATTTTAAGTAGGGTTTTGAAGAGGGGAAGAGAATTAGCCTGGCGGAGGTGAGGAAGGAGGGCATTCCAGCACCGCGGGAGGATGTGGCTCAGGACTCGACGGCAGGATAGGCGAGACCGAGGGACGGTGAGGAGGTGGGCGGCAAAGGAGCAGAGCATGTGGGGTAGGCATTAGAAAGAGAGATGGGAGGAGAGGTAGGAAGGGGCAAGGTGATTCAGAGGCTTGAAGCCTAGAGTGAGGAGTTTTTGTTTGGAGCGGAGGTTGATAGGCAACTACTGGAGGTGTTTAAGAAGGGGAGTGACATGCCCAGAGCGTTTCTGCAGGAAGATGAGCTGGACAGCAGAGTGAAGAATAGACTGGAGCGGGGCAAGAGAGGAAGAAGGGAGATCAGAGAGAAGGCTGACACAGTAGTCTAGCCGGGATATAACAAGAGCCTGTAGCAGTAAGGTAGCCCTTTGGGTGGAGAGGAAAGGGCGGATCTTGGCGATATTGTAGAGGTGAAACCGGCAGGTCTTGGTAACGGATAGGATGTGTGGGGTGAACGAGAGAGACGAGTCAAGGATGACACCGAGATTGCGGGCCTGAGAGACGGGAAGGATGGTCGTGCCATCCATGGTGATAGGGAAGTCTGGGAGAGGACCGGGCTTGGGAGGGAAGATGAGGAGCTCAGTCTTGCTCATGTTGAGTTTTAGGTGGCGGGCTGACATCCAGGTGGAGACATCCTGGAGACAGGAGGAGATGCGAACCTGAAGGGAGGGGGAGAGGACGGGGCAGAGATGTAGATCTGTTTGTCATCTGCACAGAGATGACAGTTGAACCCGTGAGAGCGAATGAGTTCACCAAGGTAATGAGTGTAAATGGAGAACAGAAGAGGGCCAAGAACTGACCTTTGAGGAACTCCAACAGTTAAAGGATGGGAGGGGGAGGAGGCTCCAGCGAAGGAGACCAAGAATGACCGGCCAGAGAGATAAGAGGAGGACCAGGAGAGGACGGAGTCCGTGAAGCCAAGGTGAGATAAGGTATGAGATAAGGTATGGAGGAGGAGGGGATGGTCGACAGTGTCAAAGGCAGCAGAGAGGTCAAGGAAGATTAGAATGGAATAGGAGCCATTGGATTTGGCAAGAATGAGGTCATGGGTGACCTTAGAGAGAGCAGTCTCGGTAGAGTGGAGGGGACAGAAGCCAGATTGGAGGGGGTCCAGGAGAGAATGGGAGTTAAGGAATTCTAAGTAACGATTGTAGATGACTCGTTCTAGGATTTTGGAAAGGAAAGGTAGTAGGGAGATAGGGCGATAACTGGAAGGGGAAGTGGGGTCGAGAGAGGGCTTTTTTAGGATGGGGGAGACATGGGCATGTTTGAAGGCAGAGAGGAAGGAGCCATTGGAGATTGAGTGGTTAAAAATAGAAGTTAAGGAAGGGAGGTAGGCAGGGGCAATATTTTTTAAAAGGTGAGCGGGAATGGGGTCTGAGACGCAGGTGGAAGGGGTGGCATTTGCGAGGAGAGAGGAGATCTCCTCTGAGGATACTGGAGAGAAAGATGTAAAAGTAGGGGAGAGGGTTGGTGGTGGGGAGGGGAGAGAGGGAGGGGTGACTTGGGGGAACTCAGACCTAATTGTGCTGATTTTTGTGATGAAGTAGGTGGCCAGATCATTGGGGGTAAGAGATGGGGAGTGGGAGGAACAGGGGGCATAAGGAGAGAGTTAAAGGTCCGGAACAATTGGCGGGGGTGACGGGCATGGGTGTCGATGAGGGAGGAGAAGAAGTTTTGCCTGGTGGAGGAGAGGGCACAGTTAAGGCAGGAAAGGATAAATTTCAAGTGTGTGAGGTCGGCTTGGTGCTTGGACTTTGACCAGCAGCGCTCAGCAGCTCGAGCATAGGAGTGTAGGAGGTGGACAGAACCTTAACCCCTTCCCCTAAAATGGCACCCCTTCAGTTTACTCCCATCCATCCCTTCTCCACCCTTCATGCCATCCCCTCTCCCGTCCCTGCCTACAGCCCCTGACCCTTTATCCATGACCAGTACTTCACCTGTTACCTCCTCCTCATATTCATCAAATCCTGGCACTCTCCAGATAACACTCTCTTCCCTGCTGCCCTCTCCTCTGGGGACCTCATCTTCTCCCAAGACCCGCCAGACTCACGGGGAAGAGGAGAGAAGTTGGCTGTTTTTTGCCCTTTCACACCATCCCTCCCCTTCCATCCCTCTCTTTCTCCTCCTCTGGAGCCATATCATCCACTTCTACCACCCACTCCAATTACTGGTCCCTCTGCCCTCCCCTCAGCCCCACCTCCAAATTTTCTGAACCATTTTGATCTCTTTCTCACATTTCCCCTCTCTTTCTCCATCCCTAATGTGATCCTCAGGAGCTTCAATATCAGATGTTCCTGACGACTCCTCAGCCACCTGCTTCCTCTCACTCTTCAGTTCCATTGATCCCCTGCTCCATCCCACCTCACTCATCAACTTGGACACATGTTCAGTTTCATTATTCCTAGGCCCTACACAATTTCTAAACTCACTAACTCTGAAATACCCCTGTAAGACCATAATCTCCTCACCTACTTTCTTTCCTATACTCTCTCTCCACAAAACTGTCCTCTTCCCCTCAAAGACCTCTGATCACTCTACCTCCCTCCAATCATCACGCCCCATTCCCAGCCTCCCTTCTCTTAATGCACAAATCCATGCCCTCAACAATAATAATAATGATATTTGTTAAGCGCTTACTATGTGACAGGTATTGTACTAAGTGTTGGGCTCTATATGGGCAAATAGAGTTGAACGCAGTCCCTGTCCCAAGTGGAACTCACAGTCTCCATCTCCATTTTGCAGATGAGGTAACTGAGTCACAAAGAAATGAACTGGCTAACCCAAGGTCACACAGAAGACAAGTGGCAGAGCCAGGATTAGAACACGACGCATAGTAAGTGCTTAACAAATACCACAATTATTATTATTATTCCAGGAGAAGAAGGTGGTCAGGGAGGATTAGGATGGAGTAGAGAATGTAAAACTATAGACTGTAAACTCTAGACTGTAAACTCCATCTAGATCGTAAGCTCACTGTGGGCAAGCAATGTGTCTATCAACTCTGCTATGTCGTACTCTTCCAAGCACTTAGTATAGTGCTCTGCACATAGTAAGTGCTCAATAAATAACATTGATTGATTGGTATAGTTTGTTAGATTTAGAAAGGAGAAGGTGACTTGTGATTTGGAGAGACCTGTTTCAATGAGTGGTGGAAGTAGAAGCCAGAAGAGATAATTGGAGGAGAGGAAGTAGCATGGAAGTTGCAAGAAGCAGTGTGGTCTAGTAGATAGAGCATGGGCATGGGAGTGAGAACCCCAGGTTCTAATCATGGCTCTGCCACTTGTCTGCTCTGTGACCTTGGGCAAGTCACTTTACTTCTCTGTGCCTCATGAACTAATCTGTAAAATGGGGATTAAGCCTTTGAACCCCATGTGGTACTTAACTGTGATTAGCTTGTATCTACCCCAGTGCTTAGTACAGTGTCTGGAACAAAGTAAGCACTTAACAAATACCATTAAAAAAGTGGAAGCAGCATTTGCTGTTGTGGGCAGGGATTGTCTCTATTTGTTGCTGAATTGTAACTCCCAAGCACTTAGTACAGTGCTCTGCACACAGTAAGTGCTCAATATATATGATTGAATGAATGAATTTGCAAGCAACTTGTTCAAGAAGTTTAGCCTGTGAGCAGCAAACATGTCTACCAACTCTGTTGTATTGTACTTTCCCAAGAGCTTAGTGCAGTGCTCCGCACATAGTAAGCTATCAATGATTGATTTAGGCAGGAATGGTAGGAGGGAGATGGGGGGATAGCCGAAGGTTGCTGTGCAGTTGAGATTGGATTTTTATAGAATATGAGGAGATTGTAGGTGGGTATGAAAGTGTAAGGGAAAAAGCCGTTGGAGATAAAATCACGGAAGTGAAGAAAGAAACAGCAGCTCAAAAACAGGAGCAGAGGAAGTGAACTGGGCGGTGAACCAGGGCTGCGGGTTGGTAATATGAGATCAACAGAGCAACAGGGGGACAGATTGAGAAGCAGCATGACCTAGTGGTTAGATCACAGGCCTGGTAGTTAATCAGGTTAGACACAGTGTCGGTACCACATGGAGTTCACAGTCTTAATCCCCATTTTACAGATTAGTTCATGAGGCACAGAGAAGTGAAGTGACTTGCCCAAGGTCACAGAGCAGACAAGTGGCAGAACCATGATAAGAACCTGGGGTTCTCACTCACATGCCCATGCTCTATCTACTAGACCACACTGCTTCTTGCAACTTCCATGCTACTTCCTCTCCTCCAACTATCTCCTCTGGCTCCTACTTCCACCACTCATTGAAACTGCTCTCTTCTAATCACCAGTGACTTTCTCCTTTCTAAATCTAACAAACTAAAGCAATCAATCAATCAGTGGTATTTGTTGAGCACATACTATGTGCAGAGCACTGTACTAAGCGCTTGGGAGAGTACAACATAGCAGAGTTGATAGACGCATTCCTTGCCCACAGTGAGCTTATGATCTAGAGGGAGTTTACAGTCTAGAGTTTACAGTCTACAGTTTTACATTCTCTACTCCATCCTAACCCGCCCTGACCTCTCAGCAGTCTTTAAAACCTGGACCACCTTCTTCTCCTGGAATAATAATAATTGTGGTATTTGTTAAGTGCTTTCTATGTGCCAGGCACTGTATTAAGCACTGGGGTGGATACAAGCAAATTGGGTTGGACACAGTCCCTATCCCATGTGAGGCTCACATTCTCAATCCCCATTTTACAAATGAGGTAACTAAGGCACAGAGAAGTGAAGTGACTTGCCCAAGGCCACATGATAGGCAAGTGCAGAGCCTGGATTATTATCCAACCTTGTTTCTCTGACACTGTCTTCTGGTTCTTCTTCTCTTTCTCTGGTCATTCATTCTCAGTCTCTTTCAGTGTCTCGTCCTCTTCCTCCCACCCCCTAACTATAGAGGTCCCCAAGACTCAGTTCTAGATACCCTTCTTTTGTGTATGTGCACTCACTCCATTGGGGAGCTCATCGTCCCAGTTGTGTGCAAGCCCCCTAGACTGTAAGCTTCTCATGGGCAGAGAAAGTGTCTGCTAATTATATTGTACTGTACTCTCCCGCCCACTTAGTACAGTGCTCTGCACAAAGTAAGCACTCAATAAATAACATTGATTGATTGATTGATTGATTGATGTGGGCAGTATTGAAGTATTACAGTGTGAGTTTTCCTCAAAGTCGTATCCTGCAAGGATGCATTCTCAGTTTCTGGGAGTGCTGGGAGAAATCCTGTTGATTTTTCTTCCCCAGTATTTCCCAGATCTTTCCCAGATTTCTTCCATTCTAATGGCTGCCACCCTGGATCTGGCACTTGTAATAGCCCAGCTTGTATATTGCTCACTGGCCTTCCTGCCTCCAGCCTTTCCCTTTCTCCAGTCCATGCTTCACTCTGCTGTTTGGGGTCAGTTTTCAGAAATGTCATTCTGCACACATCTCTCCATCCCTGAAAAACCTCCAATGGTTATCCATTCCTCTCCACAGCAAACAGAATCTCTTGACCCCTGATTTTAAGGCACCCAATAACTTCTCTCCTTCCTTATGCACTCTTTTCTCCCACTATACTTCAGCTCGCACTTTTCATCACTATTTAACTAACCTACTGGATGTTCCCTGTTCTTGTCTCTAAGACATTCACTCCCTCTCTCACACCCTTCCTCCTGTCCAGAAACGCTCCCTTTACATCTGCCAGGTTTTGGCTCTCTGTCTTCAAAGTCCTACTGAAATCATATCTCCAGGAGGCCTTCCCTGATTAATTTTTCTTCTCTTGGGTCATGAAATAAGAATTATTAATAACAAAATAACAATGATGGTAATGGCATTTGTTAAGCACTTACTATATGCCATGCACTGTACTAAGTGCTGGAGTAGATACAAGCTATTCAGGTCGGACACAGTCCCTGTCCCTCATGAGACTCACAGTCTAGAGGAGAGGGAGAACAAATATTGAATCCCCATTTCACAGATGAGGAAGTTGAAGCACAGGGTAGCCAAGTGACTTGCCCAAGTTCACAGAGCAGACAGGTGGCAGAGCCAGGATGAGAACCCAGTCCCCCTGACTCCCAGGCTCTTGCTCTTTCCACTAGACTACACTGCTTCCATAGCCAACAGTTCTCACCTCAGCACTCGTGCAACAGTTAAGCACTTAAGGACTAATACCACGGAGCGCTCTTCTTATTGGACTTATTCACCTGACTGTTGGACTTGTATGTGTATTTAGACATTTTTCCTTCCTCTTCATTGTTCTATAAATTGTTTGGTGTCAATCTCCTCACCCAACCTGCTCCTTGAGAGAAAACCTAGGGTCTTCTAATTCTATTCTACTCCCCCAGCACTTAGTGCAGTACTCGGTATGCAGCAGGGTCTCTATAAATAATTTTGTTTGACTAAATGAGTTCCTGGAGGGGGATGGCATGGGCGTGGGGCCTCACCCATAAAAGGCAAGTCTCAAGTGGATGGCCCCTTTCCCACCCACCTCATACTGGTGTGATGGCTCTCACAGACTACAAGTGACCACTGACTTCTTCCTTTTTCAGTTTTCAGAAACTGTCTTCATGGCCATTTACTTCGCTGAATTTTTTTTAAAGATTTTTGTGGCACCACTCAAGTACTGGAAGAATCTGTACAACATGCTGGATTTTTGTGTTCTTTTCATTGCTTGCATTCCTTGTTGCCTCACCAAGCTGAAACATGGTTACTTATATGCCAGTATTGCCAGTGGAGTCCAGTCTCTTCGGATCCTCAAGCTGATCTCCTACTGTCGTGGAATGATGGTAAGAGCTATAGTGAGGTTAGGGCATTGATGAAGTGGTGAATATGTAACAAAGCACTATCAATCAGTGGTGTTTACTGAGCAATAACTGGGCAGTGTAATGTGCTGAGCTCTGGGGAGAGGACAATAGAGATAGAAGACTCGATGCCTGGTTGTTTTTTTTTATTTTTATGGTAGTTTTTAAGTGCTTCCTATGTGCAGAGCACTCTAGTAAAGCACTGGGGTAGATACAAGATCATCGGGTTGGACACAGTCAGTGTCCCACATGAGATGCACAGTTTTAATCCCCATTTTACCTATGAGGTAACTGAGGCTCACGGAAGGCAAGTGGTGGAGCTGGGATTAGATCCCAGGTCCTTTGACTCCCAGGCCATGCTCTTCCCACGAGGTCACACTGCTTCCATGTCTTCAAAGAGTCTACAATCTACCCTGGGAGGCAGGCATACAGTGGTTTTCAGATAGGAGGAAGAACAGATGGGAGATGAATATGTGGAAAAGTGCTAAAATAGGGTCTCTTTTTCTTCAAATGCCATCATTCCTGACCCATGGTGTCTCCATGCCCTCTAAACTGAGGTGGTATTTAGGAGACTATAATAATTATAACTGTGATATTTTTAAAGCACTTACTACGTGTCAGGCACTGTGGGAGATACAAGATAGGTCCCACATGGGGTTCACACTCTAAGTAGGAGGGAGACCAGGTATTAAATTCCCATTTTCCAGATGAGGGAACCGAGGTACCAAAAAGTGAAGTGACTTTGCCCAAGGTCACACAGCAGACAAGTGGCAGGGCTGGAATTAGAACCAACAACTCTTCTGACTCCAAGGTCCATGCTCTTTCCATTAGGCCATAGTGCTTCTCAGTGTGAAGAGATTGGGGGAGAAGAAAAATTAATCAGGGAAGGCCTCCTAGGTGAGATGTGATTTCAACCAGGCTTGGAAGATAGGGAGAGCTGTGGATTTGAAGGAGCAGCAGCTTTCTGGCAGGAGGTGGATGTGAGCAAGGGTTCAGGGATGGGACACTTAGAGAGAAGTAGCATAGCCTAGTGGATAGATGCCAGAACTATGAAGGGGTTTGGGTGGGCGGGTCAGAAGAATCTGAGTTCTAGTTCCGGCTCCATCACTTGCCTGCTATGTGACCTAGGGCAAGTCACTTAACTTCTTTGAGCCTCGGTTACCTCATCTGTAAAATGGGGATTAAGACTGTGAGCCCTATGTGGGTCAGGGATCCTGTCCAATCTGATTAATTTATACCTACCCCAGCACTTAGTATAGTGCCCGGCACATAGTAAGTGCTTAACAAATACAATAAAAAAACAGAATGAGACACAGTGAGAAGGTGAACTTGGGAGGAATGAAGGGTGTGAGTTGGAATGTAGTAGGAGATGAGAGAGTCAAAGGGGGTGAGAGCTAATGAGTGGCTTAAAGTTGACTACCAGGAGTTTCTGCTGGATGCAGAGATGAATGGGTAGCCATTGAAGGTTCACAGGAGTAGAGAAGCCTGGGTAGAGTGACGTTTAAGGTAAATGACCAGCCCACAAAGTATGGCCTAGAGAGGGAGGTGGAGACAGTAGAGAGGCAGCCGATTCAATAGCTCTAGTCAGGATCTGACAAGCCCCTGTTTGGATGGAAAGGATGGGGGTAGATCCAGGAATTGTTGTGGAGGAACACATTTGGTAATATTTAGCAAGGAAAGAACGAGGGGTTGGAGTTCCTCCAGGGTCAGTTCTTGGCCCTCTTCTGTTCTCCATTTATACTCACTCCCTTGGTGAACTCATTCACTCTCACGGCTTTGACTACCATCTCTATGCAGATGACACGCAGATCTACATCTCTGCCCCTGTCCTCTCCCCCTCCCTTCAGGTTCGCATCTCCTCCTGCCTCCAGGATGTCCCCACCTGATTGTCGGCCCGCCACCTAAAACTCAACATGAGCAAGACTGAGCTCCTCATCTTCCCTCCCAAGCCCGATCCTCTCCCAGACTTCCCTATCACCGTGGATGGCACGACCATCCTTCCCGTCTCTCAGGCCCATAATCTCAGTGTCATCCTTTGCTCGTCTCTCTCGTTCACCCCACACATACTATCCATTACCAAGACCTGCCGGTTTCACCTTTACAATATCGCCAAGATCCACCCTTTCCTCTCCACCCAAAGGGGTACCTTGCTGCTACCGGCTCTTGTTATATCCTGGTTAGACTACTGTGTCAGCCTTCTCTCTGATCTCCCTTCTTCCTCTCTTGCCCCGCTCCAGTCTATTCATCACTCCGCTGCCCGGCTCATCTTCCTGCAGAAACAATCTGGTCATGTCTCTCCCCTTCTTAAACACCTCCAGTGGTTGCCTATCAACCTCCACTCCAAACAAAAACTCCTCACTCTAGGCTTCAAGCCTCTGCATCACCTTGCCCCTTCCTACCTCTCCTCCCTTCTCTCTTTCTACTGCCGACCCCACACGCTTCACTCTTCTGCTGCCCACCTCCTCACCGTCCCTCGGGTCTTGCCTATCCCGCTGTCGAGCCCTGGCCACGTCCTCCCACGGTCCTGGAACGCCCTCCCTCCTCACCTCTGCCAAAGTAATTCTCTTCCCTTCTTCAAAACCCTACTTAAAACTCACCTCCAAAAGGCCTTCCCAGACTGAGCTCTCCTTCTCCCTCTACTCCCTCTACCTCCCCCCCGCTTCACCTCTCCACAGCTTAACCCTCTTTTCCCCCCATCTCCCCCTGCTCCTCCCCCTCTCCCTTCCCAGCCCCTCAGCACTGTACTCATCTGCTCAACTGTATATGTTTACATTACCCTATTTATTTTGTTAATGAGATGTACATCGCCTTGATTCTATTTAGTTGCCATTGTTTTTAGGAGATGTTCTTCCCCTTGGCTCTATTTATTGCCATTGTTCTTGTCTGTCTGTCTCCCCGATTAGACTGTAAGCCCATCAAATGGCAGGGACTGTATCTGTTGCCAACTTGTTCATTCCAAGCACTTAGTATAGTGCTCTGCACATAGTAAGCACTCAATAAATACTATTGAATGAATAGCAAGTTGGCAGGCTTTGGAGATTGGAAGGACAGTGTTCACCATCTGTGATGGGAAAGTTAAGTGGAGTGTGGATTTGGAAGGGAAGAGATGAAACATAGTTTTAGAAATTTTGGAGAAGACCTGGGGGCAAGGGGAAATATAAGACTGCAATACTGGGAGCCTGTAGCATTGGACATTAGAGAGTTATCTGCATAGAGGATGTAGCTGAAGCCATGGGAGCACATGAGTTCCCGGAAGGAATGATTGTAAAGTGAGATGAAGAGGGGAACCAGGACGGAGCCTTGAGCGACAACTTCCACAGGTAGGGGAATTACCTCCCTGTCTCACAAGCCCATAACCTTGGCACTGTTCTCGACTTATCTCCCTCATTCCAGCCGCACAGTCAACCTGTCACCAAATCCTGTCAGATCTTCTTTCACAGCATTGATCCAAACACTTATCCTAACTGGCCTTAAATACAGCATCTGCCTCCTTGCTGACCTCCCAATCTCCTTTCTCTCCTCATTGCAGTGCATATTTCATTCTGCTGCACAGATTGTTCATCAACAAAAAAGTTCAGTCCATATCTTCCCACTCCTCAAGAACCTCCAGTGTCTGCTCATCCACTGCCACATCAACCAGAAATGCCTTACCACTGGCTTTAAGGCACTCAATCAGCTCAAGCCCTCCTACCTCACCTCATGATCTACTACAGCCCAGCCCCCACACTGCGCTCCTCTAGCAGCAGCCTACCCACTGTGGCCCGATCTCATCTATCTCCCCACCAACCCCTTTCCCACATCTTCTCCCTAGCCTGGAACTCCCTCCCACTCTATGTATGCCAGATCACTATTCTCTCCACTTTCAAAGCATTTTTAAGGTCACATCTCCTCCAAGAAGCCTTCCCCGATTAAACCCTCTTTCCCCAGCTCTCTTTCCCTTCTCTGTCACTTGATATTCACCCCACCCCCAGCCCTGCAGCACTTACAAAATTATATATTATAAATTACTTATTCATTAATAGTAATGTTTGTCTCCCCCTCTAAAATGTAAGCTCATTATGGGCAGGGAGTGAGTCTGCTATTTCTGTTGTACTGTCCTCTCCCAAGCACTTAGTAGAGTACTTTGTACATAGATAATAAATGCTCAGTAAATACCATTGATTGATTGATTGATTAATCAGAAGTGGAAGAGGAGTCAATGAAAGAGACTGAGAAAGAGCAGCTAGACAGGTCAGAGGGGAACCAGGGTAAAGCAGCATGGCCTAGTGGAAAGAGCCAGGGTCTGGGATCCAGAGCCCTTGGATTCTCAATTGCTTGCTTTGCGACCTTGGGCAAGTTACTTAACTTCTCTGTGCCTCAGTTACTTTATCTGTAAAAGGGGGATTAAATCCTCCTCCCTAGATCTTAGACTATAAGCCACATGTGGGACAGGCACTGTGTCCAGCCTGATAAGCTGATAAGCAGGATGAATGCAGATGGAAGCACCATGACTTAGTGGATGGAACTGGCCTGGGAATCTGAAGGACCTGGATTCTAATCCTGGCTCTCCCACATGTCTGCTGTGTGACCTTGGGCAAATCACTTCACTTCTCTGAACCTCAGTTACCTCATCTGTAAAATGGGGATAAGAGGATGAGCCCCATGTGGACAGGGACTGTGTTCAACCTGATAAACTAGTATCTACCCCAGAGTTTAGAACAGTGCTTGACACGTAGTAAGTGCTTAAGAACTCCCATAATAATAATAATAATTATTATTATTAACTTTTATTTACCCCAGCTCTTAGAACAGTGCTTGACACAAACTAAGTGCTTAACAAATACCATAAAAAATAAACAAAAACAAAACAGAAGCGGAGTATGTCATCCAAATCAAGATTAGTTTGCATTTCTTGGAGGAGCGAATGGTCCTCAATGTCAAAGGCAATCAAGAGGATTAGGATAATGGAGTCCATTAGATTTGGAAAGAAAAAGATCACTGGTGATCTTGAAGAGTGTGACCTCAAGGGAGTAAAGGAATTGGGAACCAGATAGTAGTGGGTCAAGAAGGAGGTTGGAAGAGAGGAAGTGGAGGCAGTGGGTGCATCAACCAATGGTATTTATTGAGCACTTTCTGTGGGCAGAACACTGTACTAAGAGCTTGGGAGAGTACAGTGCGACAGAGTTTATAGACCAGTTCGCTGCCCATAATGAACTTAGAGTCTAAAGAGGAAAACAGACAGTAATAGAAATAATTTATGGATATGTACGGAAGTGCTGTGGGGCTGAGGGTGGGGTGAATATCAAATGGCCAGAGGTATAGGTCCAAGTGTATAGATGATCCAGAAGGGAGAGGGATTTAGGGGAAAGAGAGTGGATGTTACCAATTCTAAGAGTTTGGAGGGGAATGGAGTCAGGGAGATGAGGTGACATCTACAGGATGAGATGGGATCCAGATAAAGGCTTTTATTAGTAGAGGGGAGGGTTGGGTGTGCTTGAAAGCAGAAGGGAAGGGGTCATCAGAGAATCAGAAGTTGAAGATGGTGGTTAAGCAGGGAAGCATGTGTTTTTAGAAGGAGAGAGACAGAACAGGATCAAAGGCACAGATAAAATGGATGGATGTTGAAAGCAGGAGGGAGATTTCTTGAAAGACAGCTGGGATTGAGTAGACAGCAGCTGTCAAGTGATCAGGATTTGGGGAGAAAGGGGGGCAGTGTACAGTGCTCCTGACTGATGGTCTCAATTTTTTCTACTTTCTGAGGACATCAGGTGAGAAAAGAAAGGGGTGGGGACACTCGTAACTTCAGGAGGGAGCAAAGGTTCTGCAATAATTGGTGGGAATGGTGGGTAATGGAAATCAAAGTTGATGAAGAAGTGATGTCGCTAAGCTGAAGAAAGGGTAGAGTTATAGCACTCGGGAACATCCAATCAGGTTGGACAGTCATTCGTTAAATCGTATTTATTGAGCTCTTACTATGACATGGTCCCTGGGTCTCATGGGGCTCACAACCTAAGAGGGAGGGAGAGTGAGGCACAAAGTGGCCTTTTGGCTCTGCCGCAAGCCCAGTCGCACAGTTGCATGTTGAAGTGGGGAAGTAAACCAGGGCTAAGTTTGGGACTGTAGGTGGGTTTGGAGGATGGCTGGGACTGGGGTGGGTTGTCACAACCAGGGGTGCTGGGACTCGGTCCAGAGCATCCCCTCTCCCTTCCTCAGCCTCCCATGCCTCTGGGTGGCCTCGAAGGGACCAGGGAGGCCTCAGACAGATTCAGCAGAAAGCCCCTCACCCTGGACCAGGTCTTGGGGTCAAGTTCGGTCAGTCAGTAAGTCAGTCAATCGAATTTATTGAGTGCTTGCTGAGTGCAGAGCACTGTGCTAAGCATTTGGGAGAGTACAGTATAACAATAAGCAGGCACATTCCCTGCCCACAACAAGCTTACAGTGCAGAGGGGGAGACAGACATTAATATAAATAAATAAATGCTGTGGGGCTGGAGAGGAATGAATAAAGTTAACAAGTCAGGGTGATGCAGAAGGGAGTGGGAGAAGAAGAAAGGGGGGCTTAGTCAGGGAAGGTCTCTTGGAGAAGATGTGCCTTCAGTAAGACTTTGAAGCAGGGTATAGTCCTTGTCAGATTTGAGGATGGGGGCATTCCAGGCCAGAGGCAGGATGTGAGCAAGAGGTTGGCGGCAAGATAGATGAGATCAAGATAGATTAGAGGAATGAAGTGTGTGGGTTGGGTAGGAGAGTATTTAGGCAAGGTAGGAGAAGCAGAGTGACTTAGTGGAAAGAGCACAGGCTTGGGAGTCAGAGGATGTGGGTTCTAATCCCAGCTTCACCACTTGTCTGCCGTGCGACCTTGGCCAAGTCACTTAACTTCTCTGTGCCTTAATTACTTCAAAGTAAAATGGGGATTAAGACAATAACCCCCCTGTGGAACAATTTAATTACCTAGTATCTACCCCAGCGCTTAGAGAAGTCCTTGGCACATAGTAAGCGCTTAACAAATACTATTATTATTAATAGGAGGCAGGAAGGTGATTAGGTGCTTTGAAGTCATTGGTGAGGAGTTTCTGTTTGATGCGGAGGTGGATGGGCAACCACTTGAGGTTCTTGAGGAGAGGAATAATATGACCTGAATGTTTGTGTAGAAAAATGATCCAGGGAGGAGAGTGAAGTATAGATTGGAGTGGGGAGAGACAAGAGGCAGGGAGGTGAGTAAAGAGGTTGCTAGAGTAATCAAGGTGGGATAGGATTAACATGGTAGCACTTTGGATGGAGAGCCCAACGACTCTGTTCCCTGCCCGGTGGGCCTCTAGTTTGCCCGGGTCCTCCCTGAAGGGAGCCAGCCAGAGCCCCAGACACTTAGCTGGGAATTTTGCTGGTAATTAGTGGGTGTCCTTCCATCCTTCCCTCCTCCTCCTCCTTCTCCTCCTGGGCTGGCCCGGCTTCTCCCAGCCTGGTCGTCCCAGAGGCAGCAGGCAGAGCGGGCCTCTTGGACTTCCGTGGCCGCCCCGGCTCTAAACAGGTTTTGTACCTCGGGCTGCAGCTCCCCCAAGCTTGGGTGGTTGGAGGTGTGGGAGGCGGCAGTTCCTGAACGTTTATGATAATTTATTAATTGAAGTCTAAATTAGCCCTTAGCAGGGAAGCAGTCTTTAGTGCTGAAAACCCCAACGTGCTGCACATTCTTGGCTCCCTTCCCTTTATTAATTAAAAACCCCTTTACAGCACTCAGCCTTCCACCTCTGTGCAATAAATTCCCACCTTGAGGAAATAATTTCCTTGTACTCCATAGAGAGACAGCCTGGTAGCTGAGTGCCACTCAGGCTCTCTCCATAGGCATTTGGAGCTGGAAAATAAACTCTCACATACGAGGCTGTTCCAGGAATCGTTCTCGCTACTGCCCCCCACACCCTCCCAGCACTCCCTCCTCATCCTGGCACCCTCTCCCCATGATGAACCCTCTTCCCACCCTGCACTCCCCACTCTATATTCATTCCCCACCCTAGACCTTCTTCCCACCTCAGCATCCTCTTCCTAACCTGTATTCTCTTCCCACCCCGACACCCTCTCCCCGACCAGCACCCTCTCAATCATTCATTCAATTATATTTATTGGACACTTACTGTGTGCAAAACACTGAACTAAGTGCTTGGATGAGTACAATATAATTTTAGACAGACACATTCCTGACCACAACGAGCCCACAGTCTCTCCCCACTCTGCACTTTCTCCCCAACTCAACACCCTCTTCCCACCCCTCATTCTCTCCCACCCTGCGCTCTCTTCCTACCCTGCACTCTCTCCTCACCATGAACCCTCTCACTCCCCTGCACTCTCTCCCCATCCTCACCCTTGTACTCTTTTCTCTCCTCACTCTTCTTGGGCTCATTTCTGCAAAGTAGAGGATTCTGTAGTCTTGGGGTTGGAATGTAGGGATCTCTGGAGTTCCAACCCCCTCAGGAAAGCTATCTGTTCGGGACTCTCTCTGAATGGGTTTGTCTGGGGTCGAGGTGGTGCTCATAAAGTAATAATGGTATTTATTAGGGACCTCCTAAATGCAATGCAGTGTCCTAAACAACTATGCAAACACAACGGAAGCCCAAGGCACACAAGGAGCTTACACTCTAACAGGGGAGATAGACACTCAGCTGTCCCTATTATGGATTTTCCTGGGGTACTTTACCCCAGAACATCCTGTTCTCAGTAGGGTTATGTTGGCAGGGGGACCCTCGCATTTGATTTAGATGGGTGCAATCTAATCTTGCCCTAAGTAGCCCCAGAAATGTGCCTTTGAAATATTAACTGAAATAATTATTAGCACTATAATTATTATTATTACTATAGTACATGTTAAGTACTTCCTATGTGTTAAGCACAGTTTTAAGTGCTGGGGTAGATTCGAGTTATTCAATTGGACACAGTCTATGTTCCACGTGGTGCTCACAGTTGAAGTAGAAGGGAGGACAGGTGTGGAACCCCTGCACAGAGAAGTTAAGTTTCTTCCCAAAAGTCATGCAGCAGGCAAATCATGGTGTCAGGATTTGAACCCTGGTCCTCTAACTCCAGGCCCAGGACACTCTGATCCTCTTTGTGGAGACAACTGACACAACCTCCAAAATCCCAGATTCTCAAGACCAGGATAAGAAGCTATGGTCCCTCAGAACTGGAAGCTTGCAGACTCTCAGCACCAGCAAAGGAAACTGTGGTCTCTCAGCACTGCAATCTTGCAGGGTCTCAGGGCCATGAGAGGAAGATGTGTTCCCGCACAACCAAGACAAGTGGCTATGGCTTCTCAGGACTGGAAGCTTGTGGTCTCTCAGGACCAGAAAAGGGAGCATGTGATCTCTTGGGACCAGGATGAGAAGTTGTAGTCTCTTAGGACTGGAAGCTTGTGGTTTCTTAGGACCAGAGCAGGAAGCTGCGATCTCTCAGCCCTTGAAGTTTATGGTCTCTCAGCTCCAGAACAAGAAGCTGTGTTCTCTCATCACTGGAAATTTGGCATCTCTCAGGACCAGAACAGGAAGTTTACAGTCTTTCAGCACCAGGACAGGAGGCTTGTGAACTCTCAGGAGCAGGACAAGAAGCTGCAGTCTGTCAGGACTGGAAGCTTGTGGTCTCTCAGGACCAGAACGAGTGGCTTGTAGTCTCTCAGAACCAGGACAGGAAGCTGCAATCTCTCAGCACCAGAAGAAAAATCTGAGGTGTCTCAGCACTGAAAGCCTGAAGTCTATCAGGACTGGGACAGAAAGTTTGCAGTCTCTCAGGGCCAAGACAGAAAGTTGCAGTCTCTCAGCAGGGGAAGCTTGGGGTCTCTCAGGACCAGGGTAGGAAACTTGTGGTTTCTCAGGACCAGGACAGGAAACTGGGATCTCCCAGCACTGGAAACTTATGGTCTCAGCACCAGAACAAGAAGCTGAAGTTTCTCAGCACTGGATGCCTGTAGTCTCAGGACCAAGATAGTAAGTTTGTGGTCTCTCAAGACCAGGACAGGCACTTGTGGTCCCTCAGGACCAGGACAGAAAGCTGTGGTCTCTCAGCACTGGTAGCATGCAGTCACTCAGGACCAGAACAGAAAGTTTGCAGTCTCTTAGGATCAGGACAGAAAGCTGTGGTCTCTCAGCACTGGAAACCAGCAGCCTCTCAGGATCAGAGGAGGAAGTTTGCAGTCCTGAGGACCAGGACAGGAAACTGCAGTCTCTCAGCCCTGGAAGCTTGATGTCTTTCTGCACCAGAACAGAAAGTGTGTGGTCTCTCAGCACTGGAAGCTTGCAGTCTCTCAGGACCAGGACATGAAGTTTGAGGTCTCTTAGGAACAGGACACGAAGCTGTGATCTCTCAAGAGTGGAAGCTTGAGGTTTCTCAGGATCAGAACAGGAAGATGTGATCTCTCAGCCCTGGAATCTTGTGGTCTCAGGACCTGGATAGAAAGCTGCATTCCTTGAAGACCCTTAAAGACTTCACCATGATCTCTCTTGACCTTCCCCCACCCAGCTTACCACACCCTGGCCTCCCTCGCTGTCCCCCAGCAACCTGACCCCAGCAACACCCCCCCACAGCTCACTCCCACCCAATCCATCCCCACTCATGATGCCCTCCCCTCTCCAGCTCTGCCCTGTATCCCCATCAAAATGCAGCCGATGGAATTTCTGTTTCACTGTGGGCAAACTTCCCTTCATCCTTGACCATCATCAATGGTATTTATTGAGCACTTACTGTGTGCAGAGCACTGTACTAATCGCTTGGGAGAATACAATTCAACAGAGTTGGTGGACACACAACGAGCATACAGACTTAACCTCTTCCTAACCTTGCCCCTACTCCTCTTCTCCATCATTAAGACCTAGTTCATCCCCAATGATGCCCCCTCAGCAGCATGGTGTAGTAGGTAGAGCACTGGCCTGGGAGTCAGAAGGTCATGGGTTCTAATCCTGACTCTGCCACTTGTCTGTTGTGTGACCCTGGGCAAGTCACTTCACTTCTCTGTGCCTCAGTTACCTCATCTGTAAAATGGGGATTGAGACTGTGAGCCCCATGAGGGTCAGGGAACTGTGTCCAACTCTGTTTGTATCCACCCCAGCACTTAGTAAATGTTGGGCACATAGTAAGCGCTTAACAAATATAATTATTATTATTATCTATCCCAACTCCTGGTCCCACCTTCTTTTTGCTGAGTGATTTTGGTATCTTTCTCTCCTTTCTGCCTTCTCCTTCCTAGAGAAGCAGCGTGGCTCAGTGGAAAGAGCACGGGCTTTGGAGTCAGAGGTCATGGGTTCGAATCCCGGCTCGGCCATTTGTCAGCTGTGTGACTTTGGGCAAGTCACTTAACTTCTTGGTGCCTCAGTTACCTCATCTGTAAAATGGGGATGAAGACTGTGAGCCCCACGTGGGACAACCTGATTCCCCTGTGTCTACCCCAGCGCTTAGAACAGTGCTCGGCACATAGTAAGCGCTTAACAAATACCAACATTATTATTATTATTATTAGACAGATAATTGGAGACTTCAATATCTACATGGATATTGATACCCTGGCTTCCTATCACACCTCTAATTCCTATTGCTTCCTATCACTCCTCATTCCCATCCCACCTCACACACTCACACTCATCTCACACAAACAGGCCGGACCAGATCTTTATTCATCACTGTGCCATTTCTAACCTCAGCAGTCTGAATTCTCACACTCCAATCATGACCTCCTTCACCTACCTATTCATCTATTGCCCCCCCTGGATTGTAAAGTCTTTGAACCTACTAACCCTATGGTACTCTATCAGATTCTTAGTATAGCACTCTGAGCAAAGGAATTATTCAGTAAATACTACTGACTGATTGATGCGTTGAGGTGGAAAGGTCGATCCTAAAATAATTTACAGGTTGAAGGAAGAAAGGAGATATAAAAGGGGATATGAAAGGAGATATAAATAGATAGTGTTTAAGTAATAGGGCATGAAGAAATGAACATAAAAGATAAGGGTGGTTGTGAGCACTTTAGTACACCGGTGGTGAGAAGTGGCACTCCTCAAGTGCCATTCCAGAAGCAGCTTCCTAGTGGAAAGACCATGGACCTGGAAATCAGAGGAATTGGACTCTAAACCTGACTTCACCACTTGTCTCTTGTGCAACCTTAGGCAAGTCACTTCATTTCCTCTGTTGCTTCAGTTATCTCTCTTATAAATGGGGATTAAGACTGAGGTCTTTATGGGACATGAACTGTGTTCCATCTGATTAGCTAGTGTTTACCCCAGCACCTAATTACAGTGTCTGGCATGTAGTAAACCCTTAATAAATACATTTTTAAAAGTTCATTCATTCAATGGTATTTATTGAGTGATTACTGTGTGCAAAGCGAAGAAGGAACTGTACTAATCACTTGGGAGAGTACAAATATAACAACAAACACACATTCCTACTCACAACGAGCTCACAGTGGCACGTGAGGAGGATATAACCTGGTGGGATTAGAAAATAATTGGGGAAGGCCTCCTGGAGGAGATGTGATTTTAGAAAAGGCTTTGTATAAAAATAATGGTACTTGTTAAGGATTTAATATGTGCAAAGCACTATGGAAGTTGTAGGCTAATCAGATCAGACACAGTCCCTGACTCACATGGGCTTCACATTTAATCCCCACCTTGCCTTGTCATATGCCATCAAGTCGTCTCTGACCCATAGTGATGCCATGGATGCATCTCCCCCAGAACACCCCACCTCGATCTGCGATCATTCTGGTAGTGGATCCACAGAGATTTCTTGGTAAAAATACAGAAGTGGTTTACCATTGCCTCCTTCCACACAGTAAGTTACCTTACCTTGCAGATAAGGAAATAGAGGCATAGGGTGGTTAAGTGACGTATCCAAATTCATATCCGTAGGCAAGTGGAATAACCCAGATTAGAACCACTTTCTTCTAGTGACCAGTTTTCTGTTCTTTCCATTAAGCCATGAGGTGGAGAGAGAGATGGCCTGGCTGTTTTCAGGGAAGAAACATGGAGAAAGCATCAGCAAGGGGTCAGAGCTTCAAGAGACGAGCATGATGCAGAAGTAAGTAGGATGGCTTGAGAGGAACAATGAATGAGCTGGGGTGTAGTAGGCAAAGAGAGTGGATAAATAAGAGGGAAAGTGCCTTAAAGTCAACTGATAGGAATTTCTGCTGAAGTGGAGAGGAATGGGTAACCTCTGGAGGATTTTGAGGAATGGTGGGGAGATGAGGAAAGTGAAGCACAGAGAAGCCAAGTGACTCATCCGAGGTCAGGCACAAATCAGTAGGAGACCTGATTTGATCTCCTGACTCAGGCTCTTTGCTGGCTCTTTCCAGGAAGCCACACCTCCTCCCGTGCTAGCCCATTGCTCTGTAGTCTCTAGATGCATGATCTGAAATGGAAATTCTAAAATTAAAGTCCAGGAGCCCAAAACTCCACCCTCTGAGAGCAGAAAGCAAATTTCCCCCACCATGCTGATTTCTCACCTTTGAAGGGGCCAAGTTCCTAACAGGTACTGGTCCCCGTCTGACAGCCCCCAAAGGTCAGAAGAGCATCTGCATTTGTGGGAGCAAGGGAACCATGATTTGGGGGTACTTTTCTAGGTGCCAAGTTCTTGTTTTGCAGGGAATGTGCTGCCAGCTACGAAAACCAGGGCCTGGGAGGGAGAGTCCCTAACCGGCTATTTGGAGACATGAATTCCATTCCTACTTTCATCCTCAATTTGCTGTGTGACTCTGGGTAAATTGCTTAGCTTCTTAGGGCTTCGGGAGTCTCTCAGCTTGATGTGTGACCTTGGGGAACTTCCTTAATTTATCTGTTTCTCAATATCCCTTTAACTCTCTAGGTGGTCTTGGGGAAGTTCCGTAACCAGACTCATTAGACTGGACTGGATGAACACATTGGTCTGGCCAAATCTGGCACTGCTTCTGGTCTATGTTAGAAAGACTGTTGGAACTAAAAACCCTGGACAAAGGATAGCTAAATGTTAATTATTTATGATACATATTTAATCACTCGCAATGTACAAAGCCCTGTGTTAAGCACTGGGGTAATAATAATGATGATGATGATGATGAGCAAATCATATCAGTCACAGTCCCTGTCCCACTTGGAACTCACAGCATACGAGGCAGGGTGAGCAGGAATCTTCTCCTTATTTTATGAATAGGGAACTGAAGCCCAGAGAGGTCAAGTGAGTTGCCTAAAGCTACACAGCAGGCCAGTGGTAGAACAGGTCTCCTGACTCCCAGTCCCAGGGTCTTTCCACTAGCCCAAACTGCCTCCCTAATTTGTGAGATTGAAGCTAACTTGGCTCTCTGTGCAGACGTTGATCTTTGGGAGCTCACACAGACGGAGGGGTGGAGCCGTTGATTTTAGGCGAGGCGAGGAGGCTGTCCACGTCAGAGTGCTCCCATGGCCAGGTGTGTTGGCCCTGATCCCCCTGCCTTGAGAGTTTCAGGGAGTTTCAAGGAAAACTTCCATTCTCTTCTGCTCCTGTGTCTTGTGTCGTAGACGCTGCTGAAGGCCCTGTGGCGGACCGTGAACATGGTGGCTTCTGTCTTGGCCTTGCTGTTCCTCCTGATGTTCATCTTTGCCATTTTGGACCACAGTTTGTTTGGGAACCAGGACAAGGGAGACACACAAAACTGGGGGAATCTGGCAAGTGCTTTCTTCAAGCTCTTCAGTTTAGCCACGGTACTTCCTTCTACTTTTCCTGTTACTGTTCGTGTCTAATCCCAAACTTTGCAACCATGCTTTAGGAAAGCCTCTTGAGGGGAAATTTGTCCCCATCCACTTCAGTAGGGAGGGGAGGGACAGCGATCAGATCCAGAATGGACAGTTAAATATTAGAAGCAGCAGCTTTGTACACAGTAAGCTCTCAATAAATACTATTAATATGTTTTTTAGGGATTGTGTCCAACCTAATTAACTTGTATCTACCCCAGCACTTAAAATGGTCCTTGACACATAGAGAGCACTTAACAAATACATTTAGTAATGTTAATCATAACAAAGGTGATCTGGGCTAAATCAGCACAGTAAAAACAAGACACCTCAAATATAACAATCACATTTTAGCCAGGTCCAGATATGAATGGAAATCAATCACACCATCAATCAGTACTATTTATTGAGTGTTAACTGTGTGCAGAGCCTGTAGGAAGCACTTGGGAGAGGGCAATATAACAGTTACTGGGTAGGATCCCTATCCTCAAGGAGATTATAATCTAGCAGGAGAAGTTTACAATCTAGTGGGGGGAATTTAAAATATAGTGGGAGGAGTTTACAATCTACTGGGGCAAGAGTCGTTGGGACCCAGAAATGATGTAGTTTACAATAGTAACTGGAATTTGGTAATTGTGGTATTTGTTAGGTGCTTACTATGTGCAAGGCACTGTTCTACCAAGCACTGGAGCAGACACAAGATAAATGCTTACTATATGCCAAGTACTGTATCAAGCCCTGGGACGGATAGAAGATGAGCAGGTCGTACACAGTTGGTTGATCCCTTTAAAGTTGGCAAAACCCTGGAACACCCAGTGATTCATTCAATCGTATTTATTGAGCGCTTACTGTGTGCAGAGCACTGTACTAAATGTTTGGGAAGTACAATTCAGCAACAGATAGAGGCAATCCCTACCCAACAACAGGCTCACAGTCTAGAAGGAATGGCAGTAACGGGATGAAGCTTTGATCAATCAATCAGTAATATTCCATTACAGTGTCAGGAAGACCACTGGCACTGGAATGCCCAGCGTTGTTTTTGTCATTATGGTGTTACAGTGTCAAGAAGGCCACTGGCCCTGGAAGACCCAGTGATGCTGTTGGCATTACTTCATTACTGTGTCGGGTGGGCCACTGACACTGGAAATGCCAATCCCCAATATGCCCCAGGCCAAATTCAGCCGTAATTTTCATCCAAAAATTACTTGAGAATAGACTGCAAATCCAAGATAGAATCCCATTCTCAAAATACAAGTGGAGATGATCTTTAAAAAATATATAACTCAATGACTAATTGTTGGGTTTTTAAAAAAATCAGGTAACAGTGGGTTTTCATTTCCAGAATGTTGGGTTTTATTTTAGTTTTCATTTTGGGGGATTAAACCCAGAAATATCTCTATGGTAAATACTTCTTCAGAAACATCACTCCTGACTGGTATTTGCAAATGAAGCAAATAGTTAAAGAAAGGTATTGTCACTGAACTGAGGTGTCTGGTTCCAGCTGCAAATCCAAGCGTTGTTTCCACTGAAGACTTTATCCTGGAGCGAGAAGAACAGTGATGCTCATATAAGCAATATGAAAACACTGACCATGCTCGTCAGTTGCCCAAGGAAAGCCCAAACTCTGCAGTGGGGAGGAGAACATCTCTCCCCTCAAAATGACACATTTTTGAATGACCCAAAATTCCCAATATCACATTCCCAAATCCATTCTCATTTCTGCTACAGCAGGGATTTTCCTTCGGGTGATCTGAATAACCCACATAAGGGAATGGAGCTAGAAGGAGAACAGTCATTGAATCCCCATTTTACAGGTGAGGAAACTGAGGCCCAGAGAAGTTAACAAACTTTCCCAAGATCACCCAGCAGACAGGCAGCAGAGCCAGGATTAGAATTTAGAGCTTCAGACTTCCCAGCCCATGGTCTCTCCACCAAGTCAGGCTGCTTCCTGGCAGGTCTGTTCGACACTTGCCACCCTCACACTGTAGGTGCCATGATGAAGTTGGCCCCATGCAGTTATGGGTGAGGTTGGGGGAGTCACACAAGACTCCGGCCCTCTGGTCCTCCAACCCTCATCTTCTCAGCCCAGGTGGGAGTCATGGATGTGTCCCCTTTCTACCTCCCTCCCCCTGGTCTGTCCTTCTATCCCCACCCCCACTCCCTTCCTCTAATCTTTTGCCTCCTTCCTTACTCCCACCACCACCCCCCTGGGGGACCTTTGCAATCCCTCTAGCAATTCCAAGGATAGGGAGACCAGTTGAGTAGAAGCAGCCCGGCCTAATGGAAAGAGCAGGGACCTGGGAGAGAGAGGTCCTGGGTTCTCATCATGACTCTGCCATTTGACTGCCATGTGACCTTGGGCAAGTCACTTAACTTCTCTGTGCCTCAGTTCCCTCATCTGCAAAATGGGGATTCAATTCCTGTTCTCCCTTCTACTTAGACTGCGTACCCCATGTGGGACCTGATGATCCCCCATGTGGAACTCTGTTCCCAAAGTTATTATCCATTGTTATTGTTAGATCCTGCTCTCTGTTCCAGGTGGATGGCTGGACCTTTCTGCAGAATGAACTGAATGTGTGCAAATTCAGCATAAGTGGAGCATTCACCATCACCTTCATTCTGCTGGCCTTCTTCCTGTTCCTGAGTATGTTCTTTGGCATGATGATCATCCACACGAGGTGGGCTCAGTCAATTGACAGTATTCAATAATAATAATAATGATGATGATGGCATCTGTTAAGCACTTACTATGTGCCAGAGATTGTACTAAGCTCTGCGTGCGAATACAAGCAAATGGGGTTAGACATAATTCATGTTCCACATCGGGCTCACAGGCCTAATGCCCATTTTACAGATGAGTTAGTGGAGGCACAGAGAAGTGAAGAGACTTGCTCAAGATTGAACAGCAGACAAGTGCCAGAATCAGGATTAGAACCCAGGTCCTCCTGTCTTCCAGGTCCAGGCTCTTTCCACTAGTCCATGCTGCTTCTCATATCAATTGGTGGCATTGATTGAGCACTTACTGTGGGTCCAGAACTGGGCACCTACTGTTACACAGCACTGTACTGGGTGCCTAGCCATGAGCACAGCACTAAACTGAGAGCCTCCAGTGTGTATAGGACTGTTCGGAGCACCTATTGTGACCATAACACTGTACTGGGAGCCTACTATGTGCACCGCAGTGTACTAGATGCTTATCATGTGCACACTACACTGAGAACCTCCAGGGTGCACAATCAATCAATCATATTTATTGAGAGCTCACTTTACGCAGAGCCCTGTATTAAGCACTTAGAAAAGAGCATGGGACTGGGAGTCAGAAGGACCTGGGTTCTAATCCTCATTCCACTATTTGTCTGCTATGTGACCTTGGACAAGCCACTTTACTTCTCCGGGCCTCAGTTATCTCATCTGTAATATGAGGATTAAGTGTGTGAGCCACATACGTCCAACCTAATTAACTTGGATTTACCCCAGAGCTTAGAACAGTGCTTGGCACATAGTAAGAGTTTAACAAGGACCATCATTATTATAATTATTACAATGTAACAAAATGACAGAGTTGGTAGAAGTGTTCCCTGCTAAAAACAAATGCAATGGGGCCTCTGGAGATGGGATAAACAGCCTGTGCTTAAAGCACGCAGCCATGCTACCAGGCACAGGACCTGGAAGAAACTCGGCTGGATCTTGGAGAAATCAGACTCTGGGGACCTGGTCCTTACTTATGGTAGAAATCTAGGAAAGCAGGAATCCCTCGTCAGTTGTCTTCTTTTCCAGGCTTCTGGACCCTGATTCCTGAAGAAATACAACAAGCAGGGAAAGTGTCACCTCAAAGTGGGGGAATCAATCAACCATAGTTATTGAGCACTTTCTGTGTGCACACAAAGTGCACACAGAAAGAGCACCGTACGAAGCATTTGGGAAAGTTTGACACAATAAACTTGGTAGACACTATCCCTGCCCACAAGGAGGATGACAGACAGTAAGATGAATTACATATAGGGGAAATAGTAGAGTATAAGAATATACTTTTTCTTATTACACTTATTCATGCACATAAGAATATAAGGGGGAAGGAAGCAAAGTGACAGCATTAAAGATCAAGACCGGAGCACAAGACCTCTGTTTCTGTTACCTGGCCCCAGAGAACATGAGAAGTGAGTGTGTTTTTCATCACCTGCTGTTGGTCCTAGCTCCTTGATCTGTTGGACCCTCATTACCCTTTGGGACGATGGAAACTGAGGAAAAGTAGCTGCAGGATCAGTGGCAAGTAGTATAGAGTGTCTTGGCACAGGAGGCCACAGGAGCTGTTTTCTCTCATCACCTGTTCCCTGCAGCTATTCTCTGTTCTTCCAGAGATGTGTGTGTGTGTGTGTATACGTGTGTGTGTGTGTGTGTGTTCACACATGCTTGTGCACATGTATTTTCGAGATGGGAGCAGGAGTCGTGTTGTGGGGGTGGGAATGAGGAAGGACTGGGTGAGAGAGGTAGGATGCAAGAAGGGGTGGTATGAAATGGTGGTCAGAAGGGTCTCCAAGTGGAAACCTCGAGACTCCCGGGGTACAGATTCTAGAAGAGGATGAACACTTCCAGTCTGTGTGACTCATTTACCAACCTTAAGAGGAAGTGCCTTTTAAGACCCAGCTTGTCTTGGGCTGGATTTGATGTAGCGACTGAGAGAAGAGAGGTTAATTCCTCCGTTCTCTCCTTCCTCTTGGCCCCAAGCCAGTTCCTCCCTTTCCTCTCTGGTCCTCCCAGGACTTAAGCAAGAGATTTGAGAGACAGCTGAAGATGGAGAGGCACGCTGCCCTTCTGGAAGAGAAGCAGTTGATCCTGTTGAAGCAGCAGGAAGAAGTCAGCAACTTGATGCAAGGACAGGTGTGTTACTGGTCGCAAGGGAACACGCAGCAGCAGAGCCCGCTGCCCAGTGTGGGGAAGGGGTGGAGCCTGAACTTAATCTGCAGCCAGAATTCAGTGTGGCCTGGTAGACTTGGCTTATGCCAGTGATAATAATAATGGTGGTTTTGTTAAGCGCTTACGATGTGGAAAGCACTGTTCTAAGCGCTGGGGAGATACAAGGTGATCAGGTTGTCCCACGTGGGGCTCAAGTTTTAATCCCCACTTTACAGATGAGGTAACTAAGGCCCAGAGAAGTTAAGTGACTTGCCCAAAATCACCCAGCTGGCAACCAGCAGAGCCGGGATTAGAACCCATGACCTCTGACTCCCAAGCCCAGGCTCTTTCCACTGAGCCACGCAGCTTCTCAGTGGAAATAGCCCGGACTGCTGCTAGGTCATCCTCTCTTGCTCGTGTGGGAGAGAGGTGCTTACTGAGCACTTACTGTGTGCAGAGCACTGTGTTAGATGCTTGGGAGAGTACAGTACAGTGATTGTTCATGATTCCTGCCCACAAGGTGCTTAGAGTCTACTGTGGAAGGCAAATACTAATATGAGGTAAAGGGTTATCTGTCTAAGTGCCATGGAGTAGGTTGCACAGAAGTTCTAAAGTGGGAGAGGACAAGGTAGGGAGATGAGAAATCAATCAGGGCAGAACTCCTGGAAGAGATGTGGGCTGAGAAAGATCTTGAAGATTGGGAAAGTAATGATCTGTCAGATGTAATTACCCCTCTCATCCTCTAACTGCAGGAGTTCCTCAAGGGTCAGTTCTTGGCCCTCTTCTGTTCTCCATCTACACTCACTCCCTTGGTGAACTCATTCACTCTCACAGCTTCAACTATCATCTCTATGCAGATGACACACAAATCTACATCTCTGCCCCATCCTCTCACCGTCCCTTCAGGCTCGATTCTCTTCCTGCCTCCAGGACGTCACTATCTGGATGTTTGCCTGCCACCTAAAACTTACCATGTGCAAAACTGAGCTCCTTATCTTCCCTCCCAAGCCCTGTCCTCTTCCTGACTTCCCTATCACTGTGGATGGTACGACCATCCTCCCATCTCTCAAGCCCACAACCTTGGTGTCATCCTTGACTCGGCTCTCATTCACCCCACATATCCAATCTGTCACCAAGACCTGCCAGTCTCACCTTTACAATATTGCCAAGATCCACCCTTTCGTCTCCACCCAAATGGCTATCTTACTGGTACCGGCTCTCATAGTATCCCGGCTGGATTATTCTGTCAGCCTTCTCTGTAATCTCCCTTCCTCCTGTCTTTCCCCGCTCCAGTCTATTCTTCATTCCACTGCCCGGCTCATCTTCCTGCAGAAACGCTCTGGGTATGTCACTCCCCTTCTTAAAAACCTCCAGTGGTTGCCTATCAACCTCTGCACAAAACAAAAACTTCTCACTCTAGGCTTCAAGGCTCTCCATCACCTTGCCCCCTCCTATCTCTCCTCCTTTCTCTCTTTCTACTGCCCACTCCTTAGGCTCTGCTCCTCTGCCGCCCACCTCCTGTTCTCGCCTCTCCCGCCATCGACCCCAGGGCCACGTCCTCCCACGGTCCTGGAATGCCCTCCCTCCTCACCTCCACCAAACTAACTCTCTTCCCTTCTTCAAAGCCCTACTGAGAACTCACCTTCTCCAAGAGGCCTTCCCCGACTGAGCTTCCCCTTTTCCCTCTGCTCCCTCTGCTGCCTCTCTGCCCCCCTTCACCTCCCTTCACTTAAGTCCCCTTTCCCCCTCTTTCCCTCTGCTCCTCCCCCCTCCCTTCCTCTCCCCTCAGCACTGTGCTTGGCCGCTCATTTGTATGTATTTTTATTACCCTATTTATTTTGTTAATGAGATGTACATCCCCTTGATTCTATTTACTGCTATTGTTTTTGTCTGTCTCTATCTGTTGCTGATTTGTACAGTCTAAGCACTTAGTACAGTGTTCTGCACATAGTAAGCGCTCAGTAAATATGAATGAATGAATGAATGAATGAATGAATGTGAAGGGGGAGGGAGTTCTAGGCAAGAATGGAAGACATTAGCAAGAGGTTGGTGGCAAGACAGATGAGAATCAATCACATTCAGTTAGTTGACTTGAGAGGAGCCCAGAGTGCAAGCTGGAGCCTGGTGGGAGAGGAGTGAGGATAAGCAGTGGGGAGAGAACTGAGTGCCTTAATCCTTATGCTCAAGCGTTTCTGTCTGATGCAGAGAGGAATGGGCAGCCACTGGAGAATTATGAGGCATGGGGAGAAATAGAAAGGACAATATTTTAGAAAAATGATGTGGGCAGCAGAGTGAAGCGAGGATTTGAGAGGGGAGAGTGTAGAGGCAGGGTGGTCAGTGAGGAGGCTGATGCAGTGGGGGAAGATCCTTGCTTTAACTCTGTTCATGGGCCAGGACAGAAAACGGGTCAGGTAAGCTGTGGCAAATGCTTAGACTGCTGTGCCTGATAGTAATAGTAATAACAATTGCTAAGTGCTTTCTATGTGTCAAGCACTGTACTAAGCACTGGAGTAGATACAGCTTAATCAGACCCCTTATGGGCCTCACAGTCTAAAAAGGAGGGAATACAGGCATTGACTCCCCATTTTGCAGTTGAGAGAACTGAGGCACAGAGAAGTTAAGTGACTTGCCCAAGGTCACAAAGCAAGTAAGTTACCTCATCTGTAAAATGGAGATCAAGATTGTGAGCCATGAGGGAAATGGACTGTGTCCAAACTGATTACATTCTATCTACCCCATTGGTTAAATCAGTGCTTGGCAACATAGTAAGTAATAAATACCATTATTATTATTATTATTTAGCAAGTGGCAGATCTGGGATTAGAACCCAGGGCCTCTAAGTCCCAGGTCTATTCTCTTTCCACTAGTCCACACTGTTCCCCACTTTTCCAGACCCCTGCCCCACAAAACAGATTTTATCAGGATGCAGGATAGGGAAGAGAGGCAGAGGGGATCCCACAGCCAAACCTTGTTGGCTGACTCTAGGATATCCAGGTTCCCCACTCTGGCTGCCATCCCCTGCCTTCCCCGAGCTAGGGTTGAGCCACTTAAAGGACAGTGTCACTTTCAATAGCAGTCATTCTGAAGCTCAGACTGCAGGACGCCGCCCAGCATGGTCTGCCTCATCCCCGGGGCTGTGCTCAACCTGGACGTTGTGATGTGGTGGGCATAAAAGAGAAGCAGCGTGGCTCAGTGGAAAGAGCATGGGCTTTGGAGTCAGAGGTCATGAGTTCGAATTCCGGCTCGGCCACTTGTCAGCTGTGTGACTGTGGGCAAGTCATTAACTTCTCTGGGCCTCAGTTACCTCATCTGTAAAATGGGGATTAAGACTGTGAGCCCCATGTGGGACAACCTGATTCCCCTATGTCTACCCCAGCGCTTAGAACAGTGCTCGGCACATAGTAAGCGCTTAACAAATACCAACATTATTATTATTATTATTATCATAAAAGCCAGGACCATCCCTGGGGATGAGAGCTGAGATCTGATCACACTCCCTCCCACGGTCTCCCCTCACATTCTTCGATCAGCTACCGCTGATCATTCTTCAGAGAGCTGAGAAATTCAAAATGGCCACCACCCACAGGAAACATCAGAGGGAGCCAGAGTGCCAAGGCAGCATAAGGTTGTAACAGGGACTGCAGCCAACTCCAGCAACTCCCCAACCCCTCTGATGGTGGTAGCCATATTAGAAAGCTGAGGTTTGGGCACCATCCTCAAAATGTTCCAAGCGATGGTCCAGTGGATGGCGGTGGCCCTAGTCACACATCTTTGAGGGAATAGCCAGTCCACCCCTGCAACCCTTAAAGCCCCCGTTTTCTCTGACCCTGAATTGTAAACTCCTTGAGTGTAGGCCCTGGTCTAGTCTTGAACCTGTGTTACAAAGTGGATATTCTCTGCCTCTGTTGGCCCTCCATAAATCCTGGCTGACTAACACTGACTTCCCTTCTGCTGTTTGTCCCCTTTCAATGCTAGAAAAAGTGCGAATACAAGACTTTCAGTGAACTGGTGGATAACTTCAAGATGACCCTTCATCATTTGGACCCAATAATTCTAGATGAATTTTGTACTATTCTGCCTTTTATTGATATCTACCTGACATCCCTGGATAACCAGGAACTAAGATGAAATTTCATAGCTGGGTGAGGGGAAGCAGCAAAGGGAGAGAGAAAGGCTCACTGGAGAGATTTGGGTTCCTCCCAGAACCCACCTGTTGAAAGTACTGCTGCTTCCCCTCTCCCAGCTATGAAATGTCATCTTAGTTCCTCCCAACACTGGCATTGGGTGGAGGAGAACTAAATGTTTTTTGGAAGGCCCACTGGACAGTCTGGTATTGCCTTTGAAATTTTTTCTTTTATGACATTTGTCATATGCTTACTACGTGCCAGGCACCAAACTAAGAACCGGGGTAGATACAAGCTAATCAGGTTGAACACATGGGGCTCACAGTTTTAATCCCCATTTAACAGACGAGGTGACTGAGGCACAGAGAAGTTTAGTGACTTGTCCAAGGTCAAAAAGCAGGCAAGTGGTGGAGCCAGGATTCAAACCTTGGTCCTCTGACTTTGAGGTCCATGCCCTTCCTACTAGGTCATGCTGCTTCCCGCGTGGTTACCCTCTGGCCCCCACTCCCCAGTGATTCCTTTCGCAATATGTCCAGGCCCTGGGCCACCATCTCTGCTGTGGTCCTTGCTCCTCATTGCCCATCCCACTGCCAGAACCCTCTCCCCTCCACCTGCACCTTAAGGTAGATCTACTAGAGTGGATCCTTGGAGCTCCCTGTGTAAGGGTGGTGAGGAAATAATCAGAGGTATTAGGTCTAATTGGAGCTCACAGCTGGTGTTTACAAGTCAAAGCCTTCAGGGGCTCCAGCTGCCCCTTGCCCGGCTTCCACAGCAGGCTGGGATGGTTCAGTGCAGTCCACAGAGGACTGAGGAAGGTAAGCAGCTGAGACAGGGGGCCGCCTGTGGGGGACCCCCCTACTCTTTACAGTTCTGTCCCCAAAGCAGGAACTGAGTAGGGTGGTCCCTGACTTGCCAACGGATGGAGACCACGAGACTCAAACCAACGCCCAGGGCGTTACTCCACCCACTCGGCTTTGCGGATCATTTGGGGACCTTGAACCTGGAGCATTTTTCTAGGGGGGAACCCTGACTCCCCAGGGCCTGCAGAGCTATTGCATTCTTCTCTCATGTCTTGGTGGCCTTGGGGACTGCCTCTGACCCTCAGAACTGAAAATTCAAATCCCAAACTGAATCCACACCGGGTGGGGTAAGAACAGCTGATAGTGGACTGTAAATCACAAAACTGGACAAACGGACACCCTAACAAAGAGCACTTCAACAGCCCTGGGTCAGCCGGGAGCTTATCTCTTTCAGGGACAGACCAGAGATTAGGAAACTTCCTAGGGGAACATGGTAGCCTTTGGCTCTTCGGTTCCCGAAGCCCAGGGCCTGTTGATAACCACAGTGCACTGACCCTCCCTCCAGCTCCTCCCCACAATGCACCTCTCTCATTCTAGGATCCTAGAACTCTATTATTGAATTGTACATGTTTTCAATTTGATGATGGAGGAGGGATTAGAAAATAAATCATTGGTGACTTCATAGTTATAGAAACATCCTGCTGGTGGCCTGCTGAAGTTTGGAACAAGTAAGAAATTGTTTTCCCATTAAAATAACAAAAGAATGATCATCAGCCTTCTGTTTCTTGCAACTCACTTGAGTGTTTTGGCTCATTCTCCTTTCTCTCTCTCTCCATCTCCTTCCCTCTCACTTTCTTCCTCTCTCTCTCTTTCTCTCCCCCAGTTGCTGGAAAATTCCCCAACCCCTGGGATTGGGAACAAGAACCCCAGGCAAAGGAAGGGAACTGGGATGTAGTGTTCCTAGAGCCCCTTGAATAATAATAATGATAATGATAATTATAATAGTTGAGCATTTACCCTGTTTCAAGCACTGTATTAAACATTGGAGTAGATACAAGATAATCAGGCTGTCTCACACGCGACTCACAACCTAGAGTGATCGGCAAATTTCCATGCTCAGAAAGCCAAAAGTGCATTTATTCCAAGCTTGTTTCTCTTGGTTTTCGAAAGTGGATGGATCCAAGAGACATACAGCCTGAATGTTTCTCCTTCATTTACAATGGAGTGATTAAGGGACCAGTCACAGATAGGGCTGTCTTTATTTGGCCTTTAAATCAATCAAACTTTTTCCTCAAAAGGTAGGAGCAAAGGAGCAGAGACTTGAGCTAGTGCCAAAGAGCCAAACAAAGTCTAGACATGGTCCTGTCATGGGATTCCCCCAAAAAACCTTTGTGAGCAGCTCACTGAGGGCTGGGTCCTGCCCGTCCACCACTCTCTCACTCCCGTGCATGCAGGCTGGCAAGGGTGAGGGTGTGTGAGTGGCTGTGTGCAAACCACTCTCCCCATTAACCATTCCTTTGCTCAGGTTTTTGGTCCTGAGGTCTCGGGCCCGAGCCTCATCCATCACTCCCAGGGAGAGATTCCATCAGCACTGACAAGACCGGTTCTTCGACCTGAATTGAAGAGTGGCCCCCTCAGACATGGTAACGGAGCCACTGGTAGGTGGGCTCCCCCTCCTCTCCCAGGCCCCCCCCCCAGGAGATTTCTTGGAAGCCCACAGAGATGCTTGGGGAAGAATTGGCCATCTCCTGCTGGCCTTAAAGCCTCTGGAGTGTGCTGGAAGATGCAGGGAGACGGATGCTGGGCAGGATTCAGTCATTCATTCATTCATTCAATCAATCGTATTTATTAAGCTTTTACTGTGTGCAAAGCACTTAGGAAAGTACAGTACAACAACAGACAGTAACATTCTCTGCCCAAAATGAGCTCTCGATCTAGGAGATGCAGCCCCTATGAAATGGCCAGCTCCTTTCGGGGGGGCAGCCCATTGAAGCATTTTTGGGGAACTGATGTTTGTGATCTGAAATGGACCAAAACATTCCCAGGACTGCTACTGGACTTTGAGCATTTCGTAGCATTTTAGTGAGGATTCTGGGCAGGTTCATCTGCCACCACTATGACAGGCAACTTATATTTGACCAACTGGTTAAAGGTGGTAGAATCTCCATCTTTGAAAAAGGAGCAGAAACCAGAGGTGGAACTAGAAATGTCTGTTAACAGGATGCCCAGTGAGTTAAAAACCAGAAGAGGAATGTCTGAGATGAAAAGCAGCTTGGCCTAGTGAACAGAGCACAGGCCTAGAAGTCAGAAGGACCTGTATTCTAATCCTGGCTCCAGAACTTGTCTGCTGTGTGACATTGTGTGAGTCAGTTTATGCCTCAGTTCCCTCATCTGTAAAATGGGAATTTAGACTGTGAGGTCCACGTGGGACTTGAACTGTGCCCAACCTGATTAGCTTGCTTCTACCCCAGCACTATGTAAAGTGCCAGGCAAAGAGTAAGCACTTAACAGAAACCGTAAAAAAGGACTCTCAGAAGAGGATCAGTCTTACTCTTCTGAGTGCCTGGTTTGATCTTGCAATTCCAGTAAGTGTGGGTACCCAGTGATGAAGAACTTACCCTGTCTGTCTTCTGCCTTGCTGCTGTCTCAATCTCATCCTCACCTGCTGCCTCTGCTGCTGCCTAGCCAGGAAGGCCTGAATGGGGACGTTTTCCTACCCGGCAAGCAATCTGCCCGCTGCATCATCAAAGCATGGAGTGCCTACCTTGGGGCTTCTAACACTTCTCACTCCCTCCACTCCCTGGTGCCACCTGCCCCTCTCTGGCTGGTTAAAGGAGTGGAGCAATGGATGCCGCAGGCTGACCTTCCCTGGGTCCCCACTCCAAAGCGGTCCCTTAAGTTTCCTGCCCAAAGCCATTTTGGGTTTGCAGTAGCCGTTCTGGACTTGCATTGGGAGCCAATGGTGCTCCTGCTTCCCACCACCCTTTCGCTGCCACAGTCACAACCCTGCCCTGAGGAACAGGGAAACTGCACTAGTGCCATGGAAACTCAAAATGATAATAATAATAATGACAATAATAATATTTGTTAAGCTATCAGTGTTATTTATTGAGCACTTCCTATATGCTCATTAAGTGCCTACTATGTGCCAAGCATTTTTCCAAGTGCTAGGGTAGAGACAAGATAATCAGGTCTGTTACAGTCCCTGTCACATGGAACTTATAAGCAGGAAGGAGCAGGATCATTGTAGACAGCACCACCATCCTTCCTTGACTGCTGTCATTCAACCCACATATTCAATCCTTCACTAAATCCTGTCAGTTCCACTTTTACAACATTGCTAAAATCTGCCCTTTCCTCTCCATCCAAACTGCTACCCCCTTAATACAATCCCTGGATTACTATATTAGCCTCCTTGCTGACTTCCCAGCCTCCTGTCTCTCCTCACGCCAGTCCATTCTTTACTCTGCTACCTGGATCATTTTTTTAAAAAAAGTCCAGGACATGTCAACTCACTCCTCAGAAAACTTCCCTGTTGCACAGCCACCTTCACATCAAACAAAAAATTCTCACCATTGGCTTTAAAGAACTCTATCACCTTGTTCTCTCCTAACTAGTCTCACTGCTCTCCTACTAAACCAGCCCACATACTTTGTTCCTTTATTGGTAACCTTCTCACCGTGCCTCAACCTCGCCTATCTCGTTGCTGACCCCTGGCCCACATCCTGTCCCTGGCCTGGAGCACCCTGCTTCCTCAAATCCGACAGACAGTTACTCTCCCCACCTTCAAAGTCTTATTGAAGGCACATCTCTTCCAGGAGGCCTTCCCCGATTAAGCCCCCACTTTCTTTTTTCCCAGTCTCTTCTGTGTCGCCCTGACTTGCCCCATCTGCTCATCCCCCTTCCCAGCCCCACAGCACTTATGTACATATCTTTTTTTAAATATTTGTTTATATTGATTTCATCTTCCTCCATCTAGACTGTAAACTCTCTGTGGGCAGGGGATGTGTCTATTTATTTTAAATTGTACCCTCCCAAGTGCTTAGTCCAGTGCTCTGCACACAGTAAGCACTCAGTAAATACAATTGAATGAATGAATGGAAAAGAGGAAACTGAGGCACAGCAAACCCAAGTCCCTGCACTCCCACTTGTTCCTGCACCTTTACATTCACCTCCCAGGTCAGGGTGAAATCCTATGCAGCAGAAGTTGGCTGTAGAAGCCAGAATGGAAGGAGGCTTGGTGCTTCCAGATCATTCATATGCCAGAATTCCTTCCGCTTTTATCACTACACTGGGCTTTTGTACTAGTCTGGCCTGGCAGATGTGGTGGAGGCAGCCTGGAGCCAGAAAGAACCCTGAAAAGTCACCTCATCCAGCTTGCTGACAAGGTCTTTGAGTGGATAATTTCACCTCCCATCCCCAACTACTTGGAAAATCTCCCTTTTCAAAGCAAGCGGACACAGAGAAGTTCTCCTTTAATCAATCGACTCATTCATAGTAATTATTGAGGTGCTTGCTCTTTAACCCAACCCTTTCTTGCTGCAATGTATCTGTAGCCAATCTACTGTGTTGATGTAGCACAAAGGCAGTTGACTCTCAAGGCTGCTGGGACTGGGACAACTGACAGTGGGCCACAGTGCCTGGGCTTCCACTCATACCAACATGGAACCAAGGATGGGTCTCAAAATCTGGGCCCCCAAATTCACCAAAAAGCAGGGGGATCATCCCTTGGGGCTCTCCTGAGCCCAGGCTGGGACCAGGATTCCCCCATCCCTGTGCTTGCGCTCCCTGGACCCCTGCCTCCCCCCAATCTTGAGCGATTCCCCCTGCGGTCCTGTCCACCTTTATTGGTTCTTCGTTCTTCCCCCTGATTGTTAAATATTTTTTATTAAAAATTTTTAAATAACTTCTTTTTGTTTGAGATTCTAAACTCCTCAAGGATGGGGAACGTGTGTCTGGTGTTTGTTGTATGTAGAGGGTAAGCCCCATGTGGACAATAACTGCTTCCCACCTGATCATTTTGTATCTACCCCAGCACTTAGTACGGTGCTTGGCATGTACAAAGTGCTCAATACATATCACTGTCATTATTATTATTACACTCTCTTGCATTCCTTACACTGCTTTCACACTCAGGAAGTACTCAGCAGATACCTCGAGCTGATTGATTGACCGACAGCCAATTGACCCTCCAGGAGTTGACAGCCGGGTCCCCTGTGGCCAAACCAGTCTGGAATCCAGTTCCTGAAGCGGTGCCAGGATGGGCCGGTGAGGGGGTTGGCACCCTGGCTCCTCGGGGAAGATGTTTATGGGGATTCACGGAAGTTCCTCATAAAAGGGCTCTGGAGGAGCCAATGGCTTCAGCTCCGGCCCCGGCAGCTTTAATGTTCTCATTTGTAATAATTTCACGTTTTATGAGGAGCACTTCCTGCAACATCCCCAGCAGAATGGAAACACATGTGGCTCCGTCAGACACCCTGGGCCTGTTCTCCGGGAGAAGCCGCCTTTGTTCCCCTGGGTGTGGAGAGGCCCCAGCCAAAGGATAGACAGATGGCGCTTGAACTTTTTCCTTTCAAGACTGGACAACTCTGGAGCTAAAAATATCCACATTTTTCCTTTCTGGCTTGGAGAATTTCCCAACAATGAAGATTTCAGGAGTTCTTCACTCAGCCTGGGTTCTTCGCTCCTCCAAAGTTCACTGTCTTGCTGTACCCCCTCCTGACTCTCCCACCCTCAAACCCCTAACTCACCCCATTCCCCCGGCCTGGAGCTCCCTTCACCCTAATTTCACCAGACCACCGCTCTATCCATCCTCAAAGTCCTCCTGAAATTCCACCTCCTCCAGGAAGCATTCCCTGATTAATTTCTAACATCCAAATTGTATCAACCCAACAGTTATGCTTTAGCACATATATTTTATGCCCAGCCTTACCAATTATGGACATTTATCTATATGTCTATATATTTTTAGATACAGATATATCTTCAAATATTTACTTATTTCATCCTAATATATTTATGCTTCTTCCTATTATAACCTCCTGCTATTTTAAAATCAATTTTGTCTGTTTCCCCCTTTAACTGTAAGGTTCTTGTGGGCAGTATATTTTCCCAAGTGTTTCACACTGTATTTTGATTTACTGACTCATCTTTTGGGTAGCAGTTCTACCAATCCAGTGGTGGATCTCAGAATAGAAAGCAGACCCAGCAGAGTTCCCTGGATCAGGCCTAGATAGAGCTAGATGTTATTTATTCATTTATTCAATCTTATTTATTGAACATTTATTGTGTGCAGAGCACTGTACTAAGCGCTCGGGAGAGTACAACGCGACAGTAAGCAGACACATTCCCTGCCCACAGCGAGCTTGCAGTGGCGAGAGAGTCAGAGCTAGGAACAGTATTCTCCTTCAAAGGAGAACCCACTGAAAGGAGAAGTCAGAAAGGCTCATTAGTGGCTTGAGTATGCAAACTCTGCAGAGCCAGTTTCCAGCAGGGTCATTGGGAAATACAGGGCTAAATCTGAACAAGATGAAGGTAGGGCAAAAAGCTAGCTTTCTGAGTTAATGCTGACACTTAACATCTCAGCCTGGGTTTCCCTGCTCATAAGATACATCTAGCACTGGTTTATAGTTTTACCAAGAAGCATGCCAACAGTTATTTAGTTAATATTCTTGGAAAGCTTTTGGGAGACCATCCGTGCCCTGGGTGGAGTACGCATGCCATGTTAATGATGAGGGTTTTATGCCTTGGCTTCATCTCATTGGATCCCGCACCAATTCCATCTGTTTTGGGAACATGTCACCCTGGCCATGAGTACTTCCCATTCGCTCCCAAGAATGGGTCAGTCTGGGGGCCGAGAGGGATGATTTGTTCAGATTTGGGACAGCTGCCAGAAAGCACTTTTTGAAGGATGAATAAAGAAATGCCATTCAAAATTCCAGCCGAGGACCTAAGATGGGGCCTCTTATGGCAGGGCGATGGTGGGGAGGGACTGTGTCCAATCTACATGAATCGCACCTACCTGAATGCTCAGTACAGTGCTTAACAGATAGTAAGCACCAAACAAATAGTACAATTTAAGGGAAGATCTACTAGGATGATATTCCTCCATCCCACTCCCATTTCTTCCATGGAAGTAGCAGAAAACCCCCTTCTTTCCTCTTTCCTCCTTTCCCCTCCAACCACTGCCACTTGGTCCCCTTGAAATAAGAAATATGTTCCTTGAAGATGTCCCTCTTCCCCTTCCTACTCCTTCTGGAATCTTTTTCCCCAAAGGTTTGCAGCACCCTAGGACCAGGGGTGGGTAACCAAACCATTTATATCGATCCAGAGTAACCTCTATCTAGCTCCTGATGAAAATTACTCCCTAGCCAGTTCTCCCTGTCCCTGCCTTCTCACCCACTGCTCTCTGAGTCTAAAAATGCCTCTTGGGCAGTGAAGTCCCCGCTTCCTTCCGGAAGCCTTCCTGGACTAAATGGAGGGATTAGGCCATTTTTGATCTCACCCTTGCCACATCACCTCTGAAAATTGACAAATGACACTTTCCACAACACAGAACCCACAGGCAGGAACTATTGGCTCTATTAGAAATGTGTTTTTTGTTTTTCCTTAACTCTTCATTGCGTTCTTGCCGCAAGATGCTTCTCCCGCTTGCTTTTTGGTTTTGAGTTGGCTCTGCCATGCCTATTTTCATATGTTTGGCTAAGCTTTGACTGTCTGTATCAGCCCCTAGGATCCTGGAGGATGGGGACCAAAGCTTTGAACTCTGTGCATGGTGCCTAGGGTAGTGCCAAGTACCCAAAGATTAAATTCTAGAATGTAAACCCCTTTCAAAGGCTTACTTTTCTAAGGGCTTAGTCCCGGGATCTGCTCACAGGAGGTGCTCGGTCCATAAGATGAGGATGATGATAGGGATGACGACTTCAGAAACATTCTGTCTGGCTCCCGGAACCAGCTGCCTTCTCCCCCTCCAGCCTGCGCTTAGGGGTCTCGGTCTGAAGTGATGAATTGCGAGGCCGGGTGTGATCTATGATGAAAAGCTGAATGAGCTCAGAGGGGCTCTGTGAGTCATGGTGCAAACTGCTTGACAATGTGTTTATTGTCAGGCTCAGAGTTCCCTTAGAAGCTCCGGGAAAGGAACTCGGGCTAAAGGGACATAGAACCGGCTGCAATACACAACGTTCTAGAAGCAGTAGCTTGAAAGGTGTCTCAGAGCCGTTTTCAGTCCGACTGGTGCTGGTAGTCACTCCTCTCTGGAAGGGAACCACATCAGTGTGAACTACTGAATTGTTCCTGGCTCAAGGCCAGGCCTCTTTTCCTACACCACACGTGCTCTCTCTCTATCACCTGCTTCTCAGGCCCAGGAGGGGTTTTGCACTTTGGGAACAAGAAAAACCTGAGAATTTAAGCAATGACTGAAAATCCATTCTAATTTGCTTCTGTTTACACAGCGCTGTTGCTTTATCCCACTCCAGATGCTATTAGGGATAGTTTCTGTCCACATTTTCCACTTCTCATACAATCCTCCAAACAGAAGAATGTTGCTTTGTACTTGGGGAGAGTTTAACCGATTGCCTCCCTCCTCTGCCTCCCTCCATTCTGATGTCTGATCGAACGAAGAGCACTTTGGCAACTCTACGCACCTCCAAGACCCAGCCTTTGTGTCTTTCACTTAGAGTGTAGTCTTCCAGGTGCCTAGTGTAGTACTCTAAACACAGTAGGTGTACAGTAGAGGCCCCTGCACTCAGGAGGCACCAAGAATAATAAGTGCTCAGTACAGTGTCCTGCATACAAACAGTACTCATTTTAGGCCACGGTAGGCATCCAATATCAATAATATTAACAATAATGCTTGCCAAGATCTTACTATGTCCCTGGCACTGTACTAAACATTGGGGCAGATACAAGATTATCAAGTTGGACCCAATCTCTGTCCACATGGGGCTCACATAATAAGTAGGAGGGAATAGGATTTCATTTCCATTTTATAGATGAGGAAACTGAGGCACAGAGAAGTTAAGTGACTTACTCAACGTCACACAGGAGTCAATTGGCAGAGCAGGGATTTAGAAGCCACATCAGCTGACTGCCAGGTTCTTGTTCTTTCCACAGGGCCATGCTGCTTTTCACTCTTTTGCTCCCTATACCAACACAGTAGCATACAGGGACTGAATATTTGCTTCTTACCTAAGGAATAATTTTTAGAAGAGTTTCGGCTACCAGAGATTATCCCAGGTGAAGTTCGTGGCAAGAAGATTAGCATGGCCTAGTGGAAGGAGCACAGGTCTAGGAGTCAGAGGATCTGGGTTCTAATCCCAGCTCTGCCACTTGTCTGCTGTTTGACCTAGGCAAGATACTTAACTTCTCTGTGCCTCAGTTACCTCAACTCTAAATGGAGATTGCAACTCTGAGCCCCATGTGGGACGTGTCCAATGTGATTATCTTGTATCTTGTAGGACAGTGCCTTGCATATAGTAAGTGCTTAAAAATACCATTAAAAAATTCTGGGTTCTAATCCTGGCTCTACTGATTGTCTGCTGTATGACCTTGGGCAAGTCACTTAACTTTTGCCTCAGTTCCCTCATCTGTAAAATGGGGATTAAATCATTAAATTAAATTAAACCATTAAATTAAATTAAATTCTACTTAGGCTGTGAGCCCCATGTGGGAGAGGGACTGTGTCCATCCTGATGATCTCCTATCCAACTTAGTAAAGTGCTTGACACAAAGTAAGTGCTTAACAAGGACCAGTTTTTTTAAAACCAAAGAATCCTGGAGGATTTTGCAAAGTGCAGAAAATCAAGAATCCTGACTGCCTTGATAATAATGTTGGTATTTGTTAAGCGCTTACTATGTGCAGAGCACTGTTCTAAGCACTGGGGTAGACACAGGGGAATCAGGTTGTCCCACGTGAGGCTCACAGTCTTAATCCCCATTTTACAGATGAGGGAACTAAGGCATAGAGAAGTTAAGTGACTTGCCCACAGTCACACAGCTGACAAGTGGCAGAGCTGGGATTCGAACTCATGAGCCCTGACTCCAAAGCCCGTGCTCTTTCCACTGCGCCATGCTGCTTCTTCAGTGTTACCTGGAACTTGAATTCAGAGCAGAAGGAGTTCCCTCTGAAACCCTCTTCTAGCTGCAGTGGGAAGTGTGGCTGTGTCTGGGAAGATTTCCATGGACAAAGCCCCAGACACACTGGGTGGCAAGACCAGAGTGTGGTTTTGTTGCAGAGTCAGGAACCAGGTTTCCATTTGGCTTCATCTTCTGTTTGCAGGGCTGCTGGTGGCCAGTTAGAATCTCCACTTTGGACGATGACCAGTGATAACGCCAATTTGCCAAGTGGCCTGTTTATTTTGCTGTGACTGGTTAAGTCTGTGGAAGGTGCCCGGTGAGAACCCAGTTCTTCCAACTCATAGTCTAAGTGGATTCAGCCCCCAGCTGGCACTGGCCAATCCAAGTTCCCACACATCTCATCTGTGCCCAGCAGTGCTTGGATGTCTGAACTGCAGCCTCTGTTTATCCCTCTAACCTCTCCCCTCTGAGCCATTCTCCTTTCTCCACCACCTTTTTTAAATGGTATTTGTTAAACATTTACTATGTGCCAGGCACTGTACTAAGCGCTGGGGCAGACATTGAACTAATCAGATTGGACATGGTCCATGTCATGTGAGGGGCTCACAGCTTTAATCCCCATTTTACAAATGAGGTAACTGAGGCACAGAATAGTTAAGTGACTTGTCCAAGGTCACACAGCAGTCAAATGCTCGAGCTGGGATTAGAACCCAGATCATTCTGACTCCCTGTGCTCTACACCTCCCCCTCAACGCCTGCCCTTACTCACTGCTTTCTCCAAAGTCTTCAAAGACTTGTCTTGACTACAAAGCCCTCCTACACTTTCACCAGGACTCCACTGCTCCACAGAGTTCCATAACTTTTACCATTCATTTTGCCTCCTCAAAGGTAGGGCTTTGCCTCTGAATAATTCTAGTTGTGCTTTTTTTTCCTCTGTGTGTGTGTGTGTGCGTGTGTGTGTGAGAGTAAGCAGCTTGGCCTAGTGGAAAGAGCCTGGGCCTGAGAGTCACAGGACCTAGGTTCTAATCCTGGATCTACCTCTTGCCTGCTGGGAGATCTGGGACAAGTCACTTACCTTCTTTGTGCCTCAGTTTCTTCATTTATAAAATGGGAATTCAATTCTCCCTCTAGGTTGGCAAACCCCACGTAAGTCAGAAAGTATGTCTGATCTGCTAATATGGTTCTACCCTAATGCTTAGAACCACGCTTGGACAAAAGTAGGCACTTGAAAAATTCAACAACTATTATTAAATGTTATTTAGTTTTTCTGTACCTCAGTTTCTTCATCTGTAAAATGGAAATTAGATGCCTACTGTTCTTCTCTCTGCAACTGTTAGCCCCATGAAGGTCAGGGACTGTGTCTGATCTGATTATATTGGCTCTACCCCAGTGCTTGGAACATAGTAAGGCCTTAACAGGTAAGGAAAGAGAACGGGCTTTGGAGTCAGAGGTCAAGGGTTCGAATCCTGGCTCGGCTACTTGTCAGCTGTGTGACTTTGGGCAAGTCACTTAACTTCTCGGTCCCTCAGTTACCTCATCTGTAAAATGAGGATTAAGACTGTGAGCCTCACGTGGGACAACCTGATTCCCTTGTGTCTACCCCAGCGCTTAGAACAGTGCTCAGCACATGGCGCTTAACAAATACCAACATTATTATTATTTTTATTATTATTAATAATAATAATCAATCAATCAATGGTACTTATTAAGTGCTTACTGTGTGCAAAGCACCATACTAAGTGCTTGTGAAAATACAATACTATAGGGTCGGTAGATATGTCTCCTGTCCACAAAGAGCAGCACAGTCTAGACGGGGAAACAGTCAGTAAAATACATTACAGATAGGAGAAATAGTCGAATATAAGAATATAAACATAAGTGCCGTGGGGTTGGGGTATCAGAATGCTTGAGGGGTACATAGCCAAGTGCATAGTGGATGCAAAAAGGAGGTAAGGGGAAATGAGGGCTTAGTTAGGGCTTAGTCTTCATGCTGGTGGCCCTCACTTTGGGGCATAGAGTGCAAAGAGCAAGTAATGTGGCAGAGGTGTAGCACACTACAACACGCAATGACACATTTTCCCTTGCAGAACTCTTTCAGAGCCAATGTGCCGATCACACAGTGTTGAGATCGGGCTATACCATTAAGACCCAGTAGGTTGTCTTCCCTGCCCATGTTAGCCACCTATCTTTCAAGATTCCTGCTCAGTCTGTCATTTCATAGATATCCCCAAGTAGTTCTTCGGTCTAAAACCCTCCTTACGGGTAGCAGAGAGTCAGCAGGCAGAGCTAGGATGGGAAGGTAGACCTCCTGATTCCCTGAACCAGGCTCTTTCCACTGCAGCAACACCTTCTGTACACAAATGCTGACTCCTCTTAACTCTCCCCAAAGGTTCCTAGTTCTGCACTCTGGATATCACAGACACTCCACAGCATCAACTGCCTCCCTAATATTTCCAGGCCCAACTTAATTATTGTTTTCATTTTATTATTACCCTTTCTATGGTTTTATTTTAATCCAGTTTAATCAAGACATAGGGATTGATCTGGTTTATCACCATTTATTTTGTGGATGGGCTCATAGCACAGTTCACCAAAGTGTTTAATGATAGTTTCCTCTTTGTAACCTCTCAGAGATGTCTTTGGCAGGAAAGAGGCTCTATGTGTCTGATATATTCAAGAGGTTGTTTCCTACAAGCATACGATATCCTGTTTACTCCACCAAGCGGAGAATATAAACAGCAGGAGATTTGGAAAGCATTTACGTCTTGATATTTTCCATTTTTGAGTGGAGAGGAAAAGGAGGATGTGCCTTCTACAATAAGCATATTGAGTTGGTAATTATCCATGCAGCCCAGCCACCTGTTACCAGTATCTCCAAACACCTCAATGAGAAGAATATGGCAGTCTTTTACTAGTCTATGGCCCAGCAGGTTTTCTGCCTATAAAACGACTCTTTATTATTTCCTAAGTTACTCTGAGAGTGATGCCGCTCTGTGGCATAACCCAGTGGTGGCTCTTTATTTTCTTTGCATATACAGCTTTTTTTTTAACAGAAATATGCAGAGCGAAAAGTTCACTAAGCGTCAGAATGGTGCTTTGGCGACTGAACTAGGCTTCGCAGAGGCTTTTATGGATGGGTGGGATGGAGTAGGTGGGGCCCAGTTGATCCCGGTGGTGCTAAGAAGCAGCATGGATACTGCAGTGAAGTTGGGAGGCTTACTGGTGGACTGGTAGAGGTCTTAACGGCTATGGAAGGAATTTGTGCCAATTGCAGGTTAGAGATGAAGTAACTGTCTGGGTTAAGTATTGTTCACCTTGGCCCCTTCTCTTTCTTCTCTCTGTTTAATCATTCAGTGGTATTTACTGAGAGCTTACTGTATGCAGAACTCTGTCTGCCACTTGTCTGCTGTGTGACCTTAGGCAAGTCTCTTCAATTCTCTGAGCCTCAGTTTCTTCATCTGTAAAATGAGGATTAATCATGATATTTTTTGATAAGCACTTACTATGTGCCAAACACTGTTCTAAGCACTGTGGGGGATACAAGGTGATTAGGTTGTCCCACATGAGACTTACAATTTTCATCCCCATTTTCCAGATGAGGTCACTGAGAAGTAAAGTGACTTGCCCAAAGTCACACTGCTGACAAGAGTTGGAGTCAGGATTAGAACCCATCACCTCTGACTCCCAAACACAGGCCCTTTCCACTGAACCACGCTACTTCTCAATTTCATTAGACCATGAGCCCCATGTGGAACAGGGAAAGTGTCCAACATGATTTGCTTGTACCCACCCCAGAGCTTAGTACAGTGCCAGGCACTCAGTAAGTGCTTAGCAAATACCACAGTCATTATTATTGTTATTACTAAGCACTTGGGAGAATACAACAAAACAGGTAGAAACATTCTCTACCCACAGAGAGTGAAGACTACTGATCTTCCTTGCCCCAAATCTTTAAAGGCCTGTAATGATGTGACTCAAGTTGTGAGCAGCAGTGACCACTTCAGTGCTGACTTCCTACTGGGAAAGATGCCTCATGTTTCCTCTCTCACGAACCCAGCAGGGGAAGGGGCAGAGGGAGGAGGAGAGGTTTGAGTAGTATGGAAAAGTCCCCTGCTCTTGGGGCTGAACTCTGTTAAATTCTCTGCACTTTCCCTAGCTGTAACTGATTTTAATGTCTATCCCTGCTGCCACCAGACTATATCCAGTAAGTGTTCAGTAAATACCATTGACTGATGGTTGGATTGGGGCCCTAGACCTTTTCAGCTGGAGTGGAACAAATTGTACCCTGAGGCAAGCTTCTTGCAATGGGGGTGGGGAAAGGAAGGGAGTTGGGCGGTGGGGGTTCCGGGGGGGGGGAGATGGACACCTGAAAGGAAACCAAGGATGGCTCTGTTCTCTGGGGGAGTGAATTTGCACTTGAGCACTGCCCAGGTTTGGTTTAGCAGTCCTGGAGCTCCTGAACAAGTCCCAGGGCTGAACCATAGCACAAATTAGGGGAGCAGTGTCGCCTAGGAGAAAGAGAACAGGCCTAGGTTCTAATCCCAGCATGGCCACTTACCTGTGATGTGATGTTGGGTAAGTTGCTAAAGGTCTCTCTGTCTCTGTTTCCTTATCTGTAAAATGGGGATTAAAAACCTGCTCTCCTTCTTACTTAGACTATGAGCCCCACATGAGACAGGGACTGTGTCCAACCTGATTATCCTGTACCTACTCGAATGCTTGGCACAACTGAAGGATTTAACAAATGCCACAATTATTCAATTAAGGTCTGCTCCCTTTTACTTTTTACAAATATCCAGAGTTGGCGATCAGTTCAGTTCATGGTCCCTATCAATCTGAGGGCAAAAGGCAGACAAAGGATCTTACGATTTTCAGACTTTCTTGGAAAATGATAAAAAAAATCAGTCTGCTGAGTCCTGAGTTCGAGATTCTGATTTCTCAATCGCCAGGGCCATTGAGAGTTCAGGGATATGTTTTGTGGCATTGTAATAGGAGAATTCCCAAATCAGTGTGATGGAAATGGATCCCAGTGGGGCCCTTGATCCAGGAAAATAGCATTGCAAGAACAGACAATTTCAAACACACCTCTGAGTGGATGCAATGTAACCTCCAATTTTCAGGATGCTTGAGCCATTCTAACTGCCCAAATGTTTGGCAAACGCGTACACTCCCCAGACATAACAGTCCCATCAACATTCTTGGTCCATGGGGATAAAGTGGCAGCTGGACTGTGAAAACGTTTTCTAGAAAGCTGGTTTGTCCTAATAGTTCCAGAGCAAATGCCTGTTTACTTTGCTACAATAACAGAGTCATTTCTGTCTGGGGGAAGTTTGGTGACAGAAATGTTTATAATAAAACATTTGGGCTGTTGCAATGCATCCACAGAAGTAATTTGTCAAATCAAATTTATATTTGGAAAACACTTGCCAGAGAAAAGAGTCACATGCACTAGGTATGGCATTTTCATCCCTTAGCCAGTTTTGAAACAAATATTTTCTAGGAACATGTTGAATAACTTATTTGTAAATTAAGATTCCATTCTGGGATAAAGGACCAATGGAATAAAAGGAAAATGAGAACTTGTATCAGTTTCCTCACTGACTTCTTTGCCTTCAGTCTCTCCCCTCTCCATATTTCATTCTGCTGCCTGGATTGTTTTTCTAAAACTTTGTTCGTGCACTGGATTGTGAGCTTCTTGAGGGGGGGGATTTTGTCTACCAACTGTATTACGCAGTATTGTCCTAAGTTCTTAGAACAGAGCTCTGCACACAATAAATGCTCAGTAAATACCACTGTTTGATGGACGGTTGGTTTGGAAGGCCTCCCACTCCTCAAAAACTTCCAATGGTCACCCATTCCTCTCCACATCAAGCAGAAATTCCCCACCATCAGCTTTAATATTAGTTGTATTGCTAACCTAGAGGCTTCTACTTGATATGATGCTCTGTACTAAGCACTTAAGTACTATAGAAAAGGGAGTGACACATTTCCTGACCACAAATAGCTTACAATCTAATGGGGGAGAGAAACAGAAAGATATTCGAAATTAGAGTGTTCAAAATAAATAATTGAGGGCATTCATAGATATACATGAGTTCTGAGGAAGATATAAATAAGTTTAGCTCTCTCCTCGCTACTTATGCTTGCTCTTCTACCACAAACTTACTCATGAGCTCTGTTTCTCTCCAGTCAAACTACTCACTATGCTGCCTTCTTGTCTCTTGCCATTTTATTCCCTCCCCTCCACCTAGAAGTCCCTCCCACTTTATAGTTGGCAGACCACTGCTCTCCCCATCTTCAAAGCCCTTCTGAGAGCATCTTCTCCAGGAAATCCTCTCTGATTAATCTCTCATCTCCCCACCCTATTTCTCCCACTCCTGCTACTTCAAAACTTCCCCATCATTTAGGTACCCCCATAGCACATATGGAGATACCTTTAAGCTCTTTCGCTTTCTTCCCCTGTAATTTATTTCAGTGTCTGTCTTCCTTGCTAGACTGTAAGGTCCTTGAGGGCAGGGATCAAGTCTTCCAACAGCATGTATTGTACTCTCCCAAGTGCCAAGATAGACCCTTGCATACAATAAGTGCTCCATAAATACAATTATTTGGCTGCCTGATGGATTAGAAACTCACCAAATTTTATTTATTCCATGGCCAGAAATATTAATGTTACTTCTCAAGTCATCAGCACCTTTTTCTGCAATTTGGATTTAGAATTCTCATCCCACTTCTTTACCCCCAAGTCTCCATTATTAGTATCTGGGATTGTATGAGCCAAAATGCCGCACCCCTGGCATGGACTTATTTACTTATACCCATCTTCTCACTTGTGTATCTATATATTTTCAATTAATTGTTCAATTTCCTTACTTTGATCAGACTCTTTGTAAATGTTTTTATATCTGTCTCTCCCATTGTGTAGGGCACGTTCCTTTCAGGAAGGTAACTTGCCTTATGCCTCTGTTGTACTCTCCCAAAAGCCTAGTGTAGTGTATTGCAATCAGTAGCTGCTCAGCAATACCGATTACTAGTTACTATGTGGTACATACCAAAGTATTCCATGGGGGCTGGCAAAATCAAATCAGGAAATTATAGGTTGAATGAATGGGATTGTGTGCTCAGAATTTTCTTGTGGCTTAGTGGATGGACCATGGGCCTGGGAGTCAGAAGGTCCAGGATTCTATTCCTGGCTCCAACACTTACCTACTGTGTGACTTTGGACAAGTCACTTAGCTTCTCTGGACCTCAGTTACCTCAGCTGTAAAATGGGGATTAAGACTGTGAGCCTCATGTGAGACAGGGACTGTGTCCAACCCAATTTCCTTGTATCGACCCCAGTACTTAGTATAGTGCCTGGCACATAGTAAGTGCTTAACAAATGTCACAATTAATGTTTTAGTATATCATTTAAGAAACATGTTATGAGTCCTCTGAAACCAACAAGATAAAGTAGGAGGAGTGGAAATACTTTGGAGGCGAGCAGTTTAGCCTTCTGGAAAGAGCATGGGCCTGGAGCTCAGGAGATCACAGTTCTAATCCCAATTCTGCCACTTGTCTGCTGTGTGACCTTAGGCAATCACTTAAATTATCTGGGCTTCAGGTTCCTCATCTGTAAAATGGGGATTCAATACCTGGTCTTACTCCTACTTAGACCATGAGCCTCATATGGGACAGGTACTGTGTCCATCCTGATTATCTTGTATCTACCCCAATGCTCAAGTATAGTGCTTGGCACATAGTAAATGCTTAATAGTTATTATTATTGTATCTATTGTAGTCCTGGCTGTTTAGCAAACTATCACCTGGCAATAAGCATTTAGTCCCTAGATGATTTTTGAAGGGCATTTTTAGCTGCTTGCAAAAAATATTATAAGTTCATTATGGGCAGGGAATATGCCTTCCAACTCTGTTATATTGTACTCTCCCAAGTGCTTAGCATAATGCTTTTACGTACAGTAAGCATTCAATAAATACCACTGATTGATTAATAAATCATTAGGACCAGAAGTATTGCTGCCAACTTTTGGTTGAGAGTGTTGGAGACAGGGCAGGGATGGGCTTTATGGAGAATAACTGTGGTATTTATTGAGATTTTACTATGTGCCATGCCCTATACTAAGAACTGGGGTACATATGAAATCATCAGGTCCCATGAGGGGCTCACAGTCTAAGAAGGAGGGAGAATCCACATTTTGCAGATTAGGGAACTGAGGCCCAGAGAAGTTAAGTGACTTGCCCAAGTCACCCAGTGTACACATAGAAGAGGATTAGAACCCAGGTCCTCTGACTCCCAGGCCCATGCTCTTTCCACTAGTCCTTGCTGCTCCTCCTTGAAAAAAGATGATGGGCCAGAAAACTACTGCTGGGCAGCTTTTCAGCCCTAATTGGTTTCTTGCAGGTATTGTCTGGGGTGAGGGAATCTGGGAGCCCGGAGCCAATAGGCCAGAGAACAGTGGCCCTCCTCACCCTTGTGGAGTGGACACTTGGCGTCAAATGCAGAATGCAATCTGTGTGTCAACCCATATGTTATTCTAATTCAAAATTTAAGGATTAGCGTGTTTTGCTCTTTGTACTACAACAGGGGATAATCAAAATTAATCAATTGGTTAGATTTATTGAGCACCTCTGAGTGCAAAGCACCATACTAAGAGTTTGAGAGAGTACAATGGAAGCAGAATGCCAGATTATAAGGTACTTGAGGACAGGGGTCATGTTTACTATTTGCATTGCATTGCGTGCCTCCAAACACTTGGTACAGTGTTCTTCACACAGTAAACACTCAGTACATATCATTGATTGGTCAAGGAGCTTACTATTTAATAGAAGAGACAGAAATTATTTACAAATAATTTTGTAAATTTAATGTCTTAGAGAGATGAGTAAATTGGTTACTGATTTTGGAGTTTGCATTGCTGTATTCTGTGCCCTAATCTTTATCATTTCAGAGGAAACTACTCCCTCTAATTACTCTCTCAGTTTTCTTGAGCACTTGGAGGTATAATGTGATTATAGCTAAGTTCCTAACTAGGAAATAGGTAAGTAGAAAGAAAATAGCGCCTTGAATTTGTACAGTACTTCCATTTTTCCAAGTGCCTTCACATGGCATAATCTTTGTAACATTCCTGTGAGGTAGGGAGAGGCAGATTTTATTCTTCTCATTTTACAGATAAGGAAACAGAGGCCCAGAGAGATTGAGTGGATTGCCCCAGGACATGCAACAGGTTTGTAACCGAGCTAAGACTAGAACCCAGGTCTTCTGTCTCTCAGTCCCATAATCTTTTTGTTAGGCCATTTTGACCCCAGAGATAGCAGAGGGGCTGGGGAAGAGAGAATTAATTCATCGGGTGTCTTTGAGTGAAGGAACCCAGCTATAGCCTTTTTCAAAATTAATCATACAGATCCTTCCTATGGAGTAGAAGTAGCAGTATTTATTAAGCTCTCACTGTGTGCCAAGCACTGGGAAAGAGAATACCGGGGAGAATTACACACAGACCCTGTTCCTTTAGGGGTTCCCAATCTGTGAAGTTGAGAGTGCTAGGGAGAAGGATTGAAGACAGGCACACTGGAAGCAATACACACTGAAACATTAGAACCCACATAAAGACAAGGATAAAAATGCAGTACACAAAATAAAAGCAGAAGACATTAGGGAGCTGTTGCTACAGCAGGAGAATTTCTCCGCATAATTCAGAGTCCAACACAATGGTTCCACAGTTTCTAGCTCTCAGTCAATCAATGGTCTTTATTGAGTGCTTATTGCGTGCAGAGCACTGTACTAAGTGCTTGGGAGAGTACACTACAACAGAGTTGGTAGACATGTTTCTTGCTCACAGCAAGCTAATTGTCTAGAGGTTTTATGAGGCCTCAGTGCTGCCGGTGATGTTCTCATTCCAGTTGGAACAGTGGAAAGCAGGACAGGATAGGGTTTCCTTGATGGTGCAGCAAGGAACTAGTGCCGGCCCTGGGTGTGGGGGAGGGAAGTCTTGGTTGAGGTAAGGAGGCAGTCAAGAGGACACAGGAAGTTGAATTTTAGTCCATTTCTCTTTTTTCAAGATGGCATCCATTAAAGAAGCTCTTTATGAAGTCAAGTTAGGCAGAGAGCCCATTGAAGGGCCAGCAGGCAATCAGAATGGAGTGGTCTTACTGTTCAGGAAAAGAGACTCTGAAAGGGAGGCCAGACAGGTGCGAGAAACTGGGACCCAAATCATCAGTTAATCAATTGATGTATTTATTGGGTAGCTACTGAGTGAAGAGCACCATTCTGATCGCATAGGCAAATACTGCAGAAGCAAAATATATATTCCCTGGCCACAAGGAGCTTACACTTCAAGGGAAGGTTTGTCTGTCACAGGATTTCAAACTCATGACAGTTGTGGCTTTCAGGCTTAGACTGAGGAGTCCAATTACCCTAACACCCATTTGCTGGGTATGTCTTTGAGCCTATGTTTGTTTGTTCACATACTGGCATGGAATTAGCGCAACTACATTACTGATTAATAATTAAATATATATAAGCAAGTTTGGATTGTAGATCTCTTGCCTGTTGTTTAATTCATCTTGATATTTCCTGATTGTTAACCTCTGGAACTTTGCACTTCCTTGTTTTTGTGCTCCCAAATACAGAGGTGTGATTGGACCCTATTCACATTTCCTACAAATAATCAGAAATGAATTTCCAGATGACCAAGAGTCACAACAAAGTCAGAAATCAGTTCTGTCATCCAAACGTCCAGGGTTAGGACTTGGGCTTAAGTGGTCTTCAGAGGGTCATTTATTAGCCATTCAGAGATTGGATGTCTTGAACCTCGGCATTCAATTTTCAATCATTTGTCATATTACCCACAATTCCCTCTTGCCAAGAGAAATGACCAGGGAAGCCACCAGTGGCCTTCAGGGAAGCCTGAAAGACGGACAAACATGGTGTTCCACCCAATGTGTTCGGCATGCAGCCTAACGAGATGACATCACATGAGCCATTTGGTGAAAGTCTGTCTGAGGCTACCCAAGCCTAGAGTATTGCTCTGGGGAATCAGTCAATCAATCTGTTAATGGTATTTATTGAGTGCTTACTGTATGCAGACCACTGAATTAAGTACTTGGGAGAGTACCATACAACAGAGTTGATAGGCAAATTCCCTGCCCCCAAGACCTTACAGTCTAGAGGAGAAGACAGACACTAGTATAAATAAATTAATTCTAGCTATTGTAGATCCCCTGTCTCCCATTCCTATTCATCCAGAGCTCTTGGATTCCCTCCCCAGATCCCTCTGAGCATGATTGCTGCTTTCCATCAGGAACAGGAGCTGGGAGGGAAGGAAGCTGGGAACAGAAAAGAAAAACTCCAGCCTGGGAGTCAGAGGATCTGGGTTCTAATTATAGCTCCACGACTTGTCTGCTGTGTGACTTTGGGCAAGTCACTTCACTTCTCTGAGCCTCATTTACCTCATCTGTAAAATGGGGATTAAGACTGAGCCCCATGTGAAACATAGACTATGTCCAATCTCATTATCCTGTATCTACCCCAGCGCTTAGAATAGTGGTTGATACATAGTAACCACTAAACAATTACCCTAAAAAATAAAATAAAGCTGCCATATCCTCAACAGTCGGGGTCAGACCAGCTGAAAACCGGTTGTCTGGTCCCCTTAGGTACAACACACATATAAGCTTGAGGGCATTTTCCATTGACTCTAGTGAAGTCTGACTAGCTGCTACACTGCCTCGTTTTCAGATTGTTTGCTCTTTCCCCAACAGCTAACATGGAAGACTGTAGAATATAATCCAGAGAATTTCAGAAGCAGAGGCTCTTTTGTTGATGAACAGGTGGAGCTGAAGCCGATTAGAAGTTTGCTTACAGACTGTGAGGTCTTGTGACATCCACGGATAAGATTTTCATTTCATAATCTAAATATGCCTCGCTTTAAAAACCAGGGTGCAGGAGTACAGAAGATGAAGAAACCTCAAGGTTTGCCTTGTCATTCATGTTTGTTTTTGTTTATTTTATGAACTTTCTAATGTTGTCGGTTCATACTAAGAGAAGGTACTGGTTGGCCTTCTTTAAAAGCAAAACTGGCTTGGTTTTAGATAGTAATTTTACTGGGAGTGCAAAGAACAACTGTTATAATGACTGGGATTGAATGCAGGGCCCAAAGGATAGGCATTTTAAAGGGTGTGTTTCACTGTCCACCCTCCCCGCTCCCCTACCTGCCAATAATCAGTTCTGTTTCCCTGGCCTTAATCATCATATCAACAATGGTAGTTATTGAACACTTTCTGTGTGCAGAGCACTGTGCTTGGGAGAGTACAATACAACAGAGTAGGTAGATGCATTCCTTGCCCTCAGAGAGTTTACAGTTTAGAGGTTCAGTCAGTTGGTTTTATTGAGTGCCTTCTGTGTGCAGAGTGCTGTACTAAATCCCTTGGATGCTACACAAAGTTCTCCTTTAATGCTGAAGGGCAGCATTCTTGCAGACCCTCACATTAAGGAAAACTCACTGTTATAATACTTGTCCCATGTATGACGCCTCACAGATGCACACTATTATTTCTTTCAACTTTGTTTCACATCATATCCAGACAAGTACATTTTGTTGGAAGACAGCTCCCCCATTCTGCCATCATATTCTAATAATAATAATAATAATGGTATTTGTTAAGTGCTTACTATGTGCGAAGCACTGTTCTAAGCATTAATAATTGTGGAATTTGTTAAGGACTTGCAATTTGCCAAGTACTGTACTGAGCTCTGGGATAGAAACAAGACATACAGGCTCACAGGCTCAGGGGGAGGGAGAGCACCATTTTTATGGAGGAGGAAACTGAGGCACAGTAACCTTAGGGGACATGCCCAAGGTCACACATCAGGCAAGTGCCAAAGCTGAAATAAGAACCCAGGCCCGTGTTCTTTCCACTAGGCTGTGGTGATTCTGATTGTCTAACCAAAATACTTGGTGAAAACATGTCCTGGCAGAACTTACTGTGCAACAGAAGTTAAAGGCACGGTCCCTACCCTCCTTAAAATTACAATTTAATATCTTAGAATTTAATGGGGAGATAGGCAGACACAAAATGTCTATATACAGTGGGAACATTAGGAAAAACATCGATAGAATTGTTAATCACAAGTATACAGGGAAGGGAGATACAGGAATAAATGAGCCATACATATACTTATAGATGATAAGTGCACAGTTGGTTTTTTCTGAGTACCATGACTTTAGATGATATAAATTAGTTGGGAAACGTTGGAAAGGGACAAAGTTTGACCAGTTTAATAAGAGAAGTGGTTCCAGGCAGAAGAAAGGGCATGAGCAAGGGGTCAGAGTTGGGGAGTTTGAGAGTTAGGCATTGAGATAACGTGAACTTCACAGAATCAAAGGTTTGAGCTGCCATGTGGAGGGTGAAGATCTGTTCAGGAGGCTAGGGAAAGGAGAGGGTTCTTTCTTTACCTGCCCGTACTGAGATGGGTCTTGAAGTCAGCGCCTGCCCTCGGATTCTCACCCACTCTTCTCCAGGAGATCTGAGGGTGTGGTTCCCGGTGGACTGGGTCATTTTCATCAGGTGAGGTCAGTCACTACAGATGGCAGGGAACCTCCACGCTGGGCCTGCCTTGGCCTAGACACCAACCCCACCAGTAGGTGCCTGGAGAAAAGGAGTGGACATGTTCACTTGTGGATAGGGATCAAATCTACCATCTCTGTTTTATTCTCCCAAGTCCTTATGACAGTGCTCCTCTCTCATTAGGCACTCAATAAATACCAATGATGGTTATCCAATGTCACTTTCACACCATTCCACCTCCCTTTCATTCCCTTCCTTTAAAGCCCATATCATCCTCCTTTGCTACCCGTTCCAGATACTAGTAACAGTCATCTACCGCTCCCCAGTCCCCACCTCCAACATTTTGAATCATTTTGATTTCATTTTCATATTCCTTCTCTCTTTCTCCATCCCTATATTTATCCTTGGGGACTTCAATGTCTACATAGATGATCCTGATGACCTTTTCACTGCCGGCTTTCTACACTTCTCAACTCCACTGACTCCCTGCTCCACCCCAGCTTGCCTACTCAACAGCTTGCACACATTCTCATACTCTCTAATCACTACATGATCTCTACCCTCACCAACTCCAAAATCCCTATGATCACAACGTCCTCCCCTGCCTTCTCTCCCACACACTTCTTCCTTGCAAAGCTGTCCAGTTCCTCCACAGAGGCGTCATCCAGTTTTCTCAAATCATCATTCCCCATTCAGTCTTCATACTCAAACTACCTTCCCTCGAGGACCAATCCTCAGCACCAGCCTCTCTACTGAACTCAACTCACTTTGCTTTCCTATCGCTTGGTCGATCTCTTACCATTAACCCAAAGCACTGGATCACCTCTACAGTCTATTTCCTTCATTATGGTGAACGAGCCACAGAGTGCTGTTGGTGGAAATTCAGATATAGGCTGACCTCATCACTTCAAGTTTATCCTTGTGAGCTTTAACTCTGCCTGGCAAAACGATTTCACCATCCTTTTTGACACCCATGCCCATTGCCCTCGCCAGTTGTTCCAAGATGTATAACTACCACCTCAAACCCAGTGTTCCCCCCCTCCCCCATCTCTTGCCCCTAATGCTGTGACCAACTACTTAATTGAGACAATTGAAACTAACAGGCATGAGCCCCCTAAAATCTCCTTGCTCCTCTCCAGCCCCTCTCCTCCTGCTCCTTCTTCCCCTCTCCTGTTTTTCCCAGCAATATCTCCAGAAAAGACTTCCTGCCTTCTCTCAAAGGCCATCCCCTCCACCCGCACATCTGACCTAATCCCTTTGCATCTTATCAAAGCACTTGCCCACTCTCTCTTTCCCTCCCTGACCACCATCTTCAACTGTTTGCTCTCATATGGCTTCTTCCCCATCACTTTCAAACATGCCCATATCTCCCCTATCCTAAAAAACCCTCCCTTGACCCCATGGCTCCCTCCAGTTGTCACCCCAAATCCCTCCTATTATTCCTTTCCACCTTCCTTGAGCGAGAAGTCTACACCTGCTGTCTCAAATTCCTCTCCTCTTATTCTCTCCTTGATCCCCTCCAATATGGCTTCCAACCCCTTCACTTCACTTCCCTTCGCACCTTCTCAGAGGTCACAAATGATCTCCTTCTTGCCAGATCAACAGCTTCTATTCATCCTAATCCTCCTTGTCCACTCAACTGCCTTCGACACTGTCAGCTACCCTCTTCTCCTGGAAACATTATCCAACCTCAGCTTTACTGATACTATCCTTTCCTAGTTCTCCTTTTTTCTGTCCTCTCATTCTCAGTCCCTTTTGTGGGCTCCTCCTCTGCCTTCCATCCCCTAACTGTGGGGGTCCCTCAAAATTCAGTTCTGGGTCCCCTTCTATTCGCCATCTACACCCACTCCCTTGGAAAACTTATTTACTCCCATGGCTTTATCAAACACTTCTATGAAAATGATTCCCAAATCATTCATTCATTCATTCATTCATTCAGCTAAGTGCAGAGCACTGTATTAAGCGCTTAGAATGTACAAATCGGCAACAGATATAGTCCCTGCCCTTTGATGGGCTTACAGTCTAATCGGGGGAGAAAGGCAGACAAGAAGAATGGCAATAAATAAAGTCAAGGGGAAGAATAGCTCATAAAAACAATGGCAAATCAATAGAATCAGGGTGATGTGAATCTCATTAAGCAAAATAAATAGGGTGATGAAGATATATACAGTTGAGCAGACAAGTACAGTGCTGAGGGGGTGGGACGGGGGGAGGAGGAGAGGGAAAGGGGGGAGAAGAGGGTTTAGCTGTGGAGAGGTGAAGGGGGAGGTAAAGGGAGCAGAGGGAAAAGGCGAGACTGAGGGACAGTGAAGAGGTGGGTGGTAGAGGAGCGGAGCGTGCGGGGTGGGCAGTAGAAAGAGAGAAGGGAGGAGAGGTAGAAAGGGGCAAGGTGATGGAGAGTCTTGAAGCCTAGAGTGAGGAGTTTTTGTTTGGAGCGGAGGTTGATAGGCAACCACTGGAGGTGTTTAAGGAGAGTGACATGCCCAAAACGTTTCTGCAGGAAGATGAGCCGAGCAGCGGAGTGACGAATAGACTGGAGCTGGGAGAGAGAGGAGGAAGGGAGATCAGAGAGAAGGCTGACATAGTAATCTAGCCGGGATATTACAAGAGCCCATAACAGTAAGATAGCCATTTGGATGGAGAGAAAAGGGCAGATCTTGGCTATATTATAAAGGTGAGACCGGCAGGTTTTGGTGACAGATCAGATGTGTGGGGTGAACGAGAGAGCTGAGTCAAAGATGACACCGAGGTTGAGGGTCTGAGAGATAGGAAGGATGGTTGTACCATCCACGGTGATAGGGAAGTCAGGGAGAGGACAGGGTTTGGGAGGGAAGATGAGGAGCTCAGTCTTGCTCATGTTGAGTTTTAGGAGGCAGGCAGACATACAGGTAGAGACGTCGAGGAGGCAGGAGGAGATACTAGCCTGAAGGGAGGGGGAGAGGACAGGGCCAGAGATGTAGATCTGTGTGTCATCTGCACAGAGATGACAGTTGAAACCGTGAGAGTGAATGAGTGCACCGAAGGAGTGAGTGTAGATGGAGAACAGAAGAGGGCCAAGAACTGACCCTTGGGGAACCCCAACAGTTAGAGGATGAGAAGGAGAGGAGGAGCTTGCGAAGGAGACCGAGAATAACCAGCCAAAGAGATGAGGAGAACCTGGAGAGGACGGAGTCCATGAAGCCAAGGTGAGATAAGGTCTGGAGGAGAAGGGGATGGTCGATAGTGTCAAAGACAGCTGAAAGTTCAAGGAGGATTAGAATAGAGTAGGAGCCATTGGATTTGGCAAGAAGAAGGTCATGGAAGACCTTAGAGAGAGCAGTCTTGGGAGAGTGGAGGGGACAGAAGCCAGATTGGAGGCGGTCCAGGAGAGAATGGGAGTTAAGGAATTCTAAGCAGTGGGTGTAGACGACTCATTCTAAGATCTTGGAAAGGAAGGGTAGTTGGGAGATAAGGCGGTAACTGGAAGGGTAAGTGGGGCCGAGAGAGGGTTTTTTTTAGAATGGGGGCGACATGGGCATGTTTGAAGGCAGAGGGGAAAAAGCCATTGGAGAGTGAGTGGTTAAAGATAGAAGTTAAGGAGGGGAGGAGGGCAGGGGCGATGGTTTTTATAAGGTGAGCGGGAATGGGGTGAGGTACAGGTGGAGGGGGTGGCCCTTGCGAGGAGGGAGGAGATCTCCTCTGAGGATACTGCAGGGAAGGATGGGAAAGTAGGGGAGAAGGCGGGAGGAGAAGGTAAGAGGGGGAGGGGTGACTTTGGGGAGTTTGGACCTGATTGTGTTAATTTTCGTGATGAAGTAATTGGGGGTGAGGGATGGGGGAGGGAGAGGAACAGGGGACCTAAGGAGAGAGTTAAAGGTCCGGAACAATTGGCGGGGGTGACGGGCATGGGTATCGATGAGGGAGGAGAAGAAATTTTCCCTGGCGGAGGAGAGGGCAGAGTTAAGTCAGGAAAGGATAAATTTCCATTGGATATGGTTGGCTTGGTGCTTGGACCTTCACCAACCGTGCTAGGCAGCCCGAGCATAGGAGCGTAGGAGGCGGACAGAGGCAGTGATCCAGGGCTGTGGGTTAGTGGAGCGAGAGTGGCGGAGGGAAAGGGGGGCGAGAGAGTTGAGATGAGTAGAGAGGGTGGAGTAGAGTTTGGTGACCTGACCATCGGGAGTGGGAAGAGAGGACTGGGGCAAGGTGAGGAGAGATGCTTTTGGAGAGAAAGATGGGATCAAGGGAGTGGAGGTTTCTGTGGGGGAGTAGCAAAAATTTGCAGGGGAGAGGGAGTGTGAGAGATGAGGCAGGTGAGAAGGTTATGGTCAGAGAGAGGGATTTCAGAGTTGGTGAGGGAGGAGATAGTGAAGCGGTAGGAGATGACGAGATCAAGGATGTGACCGAGTCGGTGAGTGGGCAAGGTATGGTGGAGCAGGAGATCGGCAGAGTAGAGGAGCGATAGGCGGGCGGCAGAGGAGTCACCGGGTACATCCTTATGGATGTTGAAGTCTCCGAGGATCAGAGTGGGGAGAGAGGAGGAGAGAAGGAAGGTGAGAAAGGGGTCGAGGTGGTTGAAGAAGTCGGTGGTGGGACCAGGAGGGCGGTAGATGACAGCTACAAGTATCTGGAAGGGGTGGTAGAGGCGAATGATGTGGGCTTCAGAGGAGGAGAAGGGGAAGGAAGGGGGAGGAGGGATAGTGTGGAAGCAGCAACGGGGTGAGAGGAGGCAGCCGATGCCTCCTCCCCTTCCGGGGAGTCTGGGGGAGTGGGAGAAGAAGAAGCCTCCGCTGGAGAGAGCAGTGGCGGAGACTGTGTCATAAGAAGTGAGCCAGGTTTCCGTAAGGGCAAGGAAGAGAGAGCGGGAAAGGAAAAGGTCATGGATGAAAGGTAGTTTATCTGTAATGGTGCGGGGGTTCCAGAGGCCACACTTGAAAGAAGCTGTGGGTGCAAGGGGCTGGGGAGAGGGGGAAGGGGAGGGTTTGTATGGGAACGAGGTGGCAGGGCTCTGGGTGGGGAGGGGGGGAGGAGGGGTGGTGGTGGGACAGGAGGACAGGGTTGGGGCGTGGGTGGGGAAGGGGGGAGGGTGGGAGGAGGGGGTTTGGTGGGGAGGAGAGTAGGGGGAGGGGGAAGAGGGGTGGCACTGGGTAAGTGGGGTTCTAGGGCGGGGGACGGGGGGAGGAGGCAGAGGAGAGAGCAGGAAAGAGCTGGGCGAGAGAGGGGAAAGGGAAGGAGAGGATTGGGAGGGGCAGATGGGAGGAGTGGGAGTGGAAGGACATGGTGAGGCCAGAGAGGTGGGTGGCAGCACTGATAATTAATGATAACATGCGAAATCGGTAATATAGTAATGTGATACAATATGATACAATAGCATAGTATTAATAAGAGGGGGATGACCAGGGTCGGGGGTCGACTTGCCTAAGGGTCGATCTGATCAAAATCAAAGTCAAAAGGCTAGCGGCAAGGAGAGTCTCGGGGCTCATGTTCAAATGTCTCTGAGGCTGCTGCGGGAGCCCTAAGGATGTCCGGGGTGGGTTGTGGGCGTAGCGGCGGCTAAGATAAGGTAACACAATGAGGACAAGGACATTGTCGCCCGGAGCAGAGAAGTTCAATCATCTCACGGGGGAAGAGGGAGTGAGGGCTTCCCAAAATGGCCGCTTTGGACAAACTGGGAGAAGGGCGGTTGGGAAGCACAATGTCCCCAGAGCTAAGCAGGGAAGCACGATGTCCCCAGGGCCGAGCAGGGGGACACAATGTCCCCAAGCCCGAGCGGGGGAGCAGAATGGGAGCTGGTGGCTGAGGGGGTCTGCAGGGACGGGGGGCGGGGCATCCTTAGTGTCGGAGTCCTTGAGCGGGAGTGCAGAGGTCCAGGTTGTGAAAGGTTGAGGCAGGCGCGGGTCCAGGCGGTCCAAGGCACAGTTCCCGGGAGAGGCAGTGGCGGCGCAGATGAGTCGGCAATCTGCAGCCAAAGAGCTAGCCAGGAATAGGGGCCGGGCGGTGCAAGGCTCCGCTGCAAGGGAGAGGAGCTTCCAAGTCCATGTGGCAGCTGATTCAGTTGGGAACAAGGGGCCTGGTGGTCCAAAGCTCACCTCCAAGGGAGCCGAGATCCCGAGCCCACATGGCGATGGATCCAAGGGACCGAGCGGTCTCAAGGCTTAGTATAGTGTGCTGCACCGGTAGGCTCCAAGGCTCTTCTAGGTGCTCAATAAACCTTTTGGATCGGCTGACAGGCAGAACAACTTCTCTCCCTCCTTGGACTGTCTTTCAGATACAGGCTCCTTCTTCTCTGCAAATTATTACCAATGGGGGAGCTCAGGATGAGACTCCCATAATCCTCAGAAAGGAAAATTCCCATGGGGAAAGGTCCCCAAAGGAATTGGCAATTTTAGGCCCTCTGATTTACAGCATCATGGCTACAACACTTGGTCTTGTCCGAGCAGAGCTGGCCAGAGCAGCTTTGGCCAAAGGCCGTGCAGTGGCCTTCACCATGGCTCTTGGGCCTTCCTTGGGTGTTGCAGATTTACAGTTACATAAAACTTAATGAATCTGGGCCCTTTAGATTTCCTCCCAAATACATTTGGGTTCAATCAACTGTTCCATTTGCTCGTTTAAGCATTTTCATTAAATTGCTTTACCTTATTTTCCTGCATTGGAACATGGTGGAGCCTAGGCCACGGGCCTCCCCTGCTCTAGGGGAAAGGGTTTTTTTGGTGCACAGTTTTCTTCCAGCCTTGCAGACCTTTGCCTCATTATTTTCCAGGACACAATGTGGGCAGTGTAATGTCTTCCCTTTGTGTGCCCACTTTAAACTATTAAACTAAACTGTGTGCCCTGCAAGGAAGGGTGGTGGGTGGGTGAAAGGTGATTTCAGTGGCTTCTCATTACTGCTCTCCTCCCACCCTGCTCCCCATTGCCCCCATCCAGAACCTCACCTCGTTCTCCCTAACTCTGGACTTCTCTCATTAGTTCCCAGATCCCTCAACCATTTATGCATTTTATGGTCATACTTGGCATTTTGGTTCATGGCTATATTCGACTATGAGCGGTCTCTACCCAGGGGAGGATGTTCGGTCTGAAGACCAGTCAATCAGTGGTAGTAACTGAGCGCTTAACTGTATGTGCAGCACTGAACTAACTCTTGGGAGAGTACAATACAACAGAGTTGATAGACACAATCCCTGCCCACAAGGAGTTTACAATCTCTGTTGGCTTTTCCAAAGGGGAGGGGAGAAGAGGGGAGAGTCCGGGACTCGACACTGTCCCATGTTGGTTCCTGACCATCCCAAATGGAGCTGCTTCATCCAAAGGAAGGCTCTCTCTCTGACTCTCCCAATGGCCCTGGCTCTCTCTCCACACCATGATCATGGTGGCAGTTTCTTCCCAGTGGCCTCCAGAGGGGATCAGATAAAGTGTCTTGTGCACAAAATGGAATCAGTTGGAAGTGCAGACCCCAGCCTGACCTAATCCCCCTCAGCTGCTTTGCTTTGCATTTTCCCAGTGAGCAGCCCCTTAAAGTTTTCTTCCTAATCCCCCAAGCTGAAATTCAATCTCTTATTTAAAAAGAAAATCCAGTTTCGGGCCGGAGGCAAGTGTGTGGGAGCTGCAGTGCCCCTCTCCTGCCTCGCCCTATCCCATAAACAAAAGCCTTGAATTCAAGGAAAGGGCTTAGAATACAATTCACTTGACCTGAGCCCAGCATACCCACCTGGGGGCTTGATGGTCCCTTCAGCGGAGGGAGATAGCCGGAAGATTTCTACTAAATGTCTGTCAGGGGGCTGGGCTTTTGTGCTCTCCTGAAGGCCTATTAGACTTGTCTCTGGCTTTTCTTCATTGGCTCGGATCAGAGGGTTTAGGTTGGGCATTTACCTAATACAAAGACCAAGGCAAACAATTTTTTCCCTGTTAGTGACTGGGAGCCCAAGCAGCAATGCAAGTGTAATCTGTGCTATCTTGGTGATTGCTGCCCAGAGGAATTTATGACACTGGGCTGCAGAGTTTCCTGAATGATTTTTTTTCCTCCTGCTCTGCTTTTCTGGGAAGTTCCAAGGCTCTTTAAATTTCAATTTCCTCTTTGGTGTTGGAAGGGTGGCCAGTGATCCAGTTTTAGATTGTGAGGACAGTCCGTTTTTCAGTTGTTCTGCCCCTGGTGTGGTTTGGACATGGCTCCAGATGCCTTTGCATCCCGTGTTTTCACATTCAGCTCCTGGCATCCTTCCCCCTCAGCTCCCACTATCAAGCTCTGCGGCTCGGAAGTGGCATCTGGATTCACAGGGGCCTGGAAGGGGAGCACTGACTCTCTAGAGCCATGGAGGCAGCCAGGGACCCTCCGGCGATGGACTCTGGGTTCTGCAGTTTTCCATGAAGAATGTTATGGTGTGTCATTATGCTGCCATTATGGTAGGTTCTACGTCCTACCTAACATAGAATGCTGCTGCTACTTCTTGGGCATCCAGGATCCTTGGGCATCCATCCATTGGTGGCCACCCTAGTAGCTGTAAATTACAGAGGCATGGGCAAGGATTATGCCATGTGAACCATCCGCCCTCCTTAGCCCCATTTCCAAAATCTGACCACACCTCCCGCTCTGAGAGCTGGAGGGGTGTAAAGCATCCAGAAGCAGGGGAGGGCCTACCTGTTGGGCTTATGTCACCGGCACCCAAGGTTTCTCACCAAAGAACCACCTATGGGCATCTCATGAGAAGCAGCGTGGCTTAGTGGAAAGAGCATTAGTGGAAAGAGCATGGGCATGGGAGTGGCAAGGCCCTGAGTTTTAATCCACTGTCTCCTCCATATGCCTGCTGTGTGACCTTGGACAAGTCACTTCACTCCTCTGGGCTTCAGACACCTCGTCTGTAAAATGGGGATTAAGGCTGTGAACCCCATGGGAGACACGGACTATGTCCAACCTGATTGACTTGTACCTATCCCAGTGCTTAGAACAATGCTTGGCACATAGTAATTATTATTATTATTATGTGATGGGTGGACTCAGCAGGAATCCTAACAACTACTAGATGTCACGGGCAGCAAAAACCACCGTGGCTACATAGGCTACTGCCTCCTACCCTATATCACTCCCACCCAGCTACAACATTATGTGGGGTCACTTTGCCATTGAAGTCTTGCATGCCCTTTACACTTTGCGGATCTCCTGCCTGCTAACTTGTTCTTTGCACTCAGTATCCAGCAGGAATATGGTTGGCAGCAGGGACGAGAGAATGTGAATAGGTCTGTGCAAGCCACTAATGCTACCATCATTATTATTATTATTATTATTGTCTGTTAAGCACTTACAGTGCCAGGCACTGTACTAAGATCTGGGGAAGATATAAATTAATCAAGTTGGACACAGTCCTTGCCCAACATGGAGCTCACTGGCTTAGTAGATTCTCAGCCCCTGACCTGACCTGACCTGACCTGGCTGACCTGAGTGAGGCTCATCTATTTTCCTCGGAACACCTATCATCACCACCAGTCCTCTTTTACCTCGGGTTTCTTCAGTCCTAAGATTCCTAAGTATCACCTTACGCTCCCGGGGGGTTTCTTGTAAAAGAGCAGATGAAACTGGCAGAAGTGATGGAAGGGGAGGAGTGTGTACTCCAAAGGGAATTCAACCCCCTTGTACTCTAGAAGTTTAAGGTTGATTGAATGGGTGAAGATCATCATGTTACTCCCAAAGGACTTTGAAACAAGAAGAAGATAGGAAGGTAGCAAATGGCCATCATGATATTTTTGGAGGCCAATTGAGGGTTGGTGCCCGGTTATTTAAACACCCACAAAGGAGGAAGAATGGGAATGAGACAGCTCTCCTCCTACTGGTCACTCACCTTCCCCATCCTACCTCACTCTCCTATTAAATCCCAGCCCATACACTTCATTCCCCTACTACTAACAAACTCATTGTATCTTGATCTCGTCTGTCTTGCCGCTGACTTCTCGCCCACATCCTACTGCTGGCCTGGAATGCCTTCCCTCCTTATATCAGAAAGATAATTGCTCTGCCCAACTTCAAAACCTTACTGAAGGGACATCTCCTCCAAGAAGCCTTCCCTGACTAACCCTTTCTCTCTGTTTCATCAAATTTCTTTCTGCATTGTCCTAACTTTGCTCCCTTTATTTATCCACCCTTCCATCCTCACAACACATATGTATATATCTGTAATCTATTTATTTATATTAATGTCTGTCTTCCCCTCTAGATTGTAAGTTCATTGTAGACAGAGAATGTGTCTGTTTGTTTTATATTGTACTCTCCCAAATATTTAATACAGTGTTTTGCACATGGTAAGTGTTCAATAAATATGACTGACTGAATGAATGAATGGACAGGGGATTTGTCTCAGAATGTCCTTGGACCAATCATTTTTTTCTTTGAAGAAAGGTAGCTGTCTAGTTGCTGCAGTGTTGAGCTTGGAGTCGGAGGTCTGGTGTCTATTCTCTGTTCTGTCTCTACTTTGCTGATTGACTCTGAGTAAATCACTTGACTTCCCTGTGTAGTGATTGATCTGCAGTGGAGATAATAATGCCTGTTTCTTCCTAACCCCAAAGGGGTGTTGTGAGGATGAATGGTACATTATCTGTAAAATGTTTTAAACTTTTTTTGAAAGAAAGATGTTCTATGAGTCCAAGCTTGTTGCGAGTAAAGAATGTGTCTATCAGGTCTATTACACTGTACTCTCCCAAGTGCTTAGTACAGTACTCTGCACCCAGTAAGTGCTCAATAGATATGAATGATTGATTGATTGATTATTAATTTATAGTTGTTTGCCCCACGTGAAATGGAAAACCATTCTGGTTAGAGAGTATCAGAGAGTATGAGTGCTTCTCATTGACAATGATGGCTCCCCTTGTAACTGATCACCTGTCCATACCACATCAAGTTGGTGATAATGATCATCCTGTGGGTGATTCTGGCTCTATCTGGAACCCCAGTGGTCCAACCCCATGTATCAGCTTTTTGGGAAGCTGGGGAGAGTTAATTCTTCCCTTAGACATCCCTGAGACCATACAATTTGGGGAGGTGGCACTAAATACAACAGCTAAGCTTTCCAGCTTCAACAATTGCTTTGCATTCATTATGACATTTGGCCTTTAGTGACTTCTCCAACCATACCTTTTGAAATTGTCATCTGCAGGGTCAGCCGTGGCCAATACTTGGAAGCCTTGGAAGTTTTGTCCAGCATCATGACATCTGGTTGGAGAGGGTGAAGAATGAGGTCAGTGATTTTGAATGTACTTCTATATAAATTTTATAGCCAGTTTTTTTGAGCATTTATTTTGGCTGATACTTACAACGTGAGACTTCCTCCTACAGAAATTCTTACCCTTTGGCAACTCCCCAAAACACAGTTTGTGTTTGAAGTTTGCAAGGAAAGGATTCCTTCTGGTAACCTTCACCTCTCCGCAGCTAAACCCTCTTCTCCCCCTTTTCCCTCTCCCGTCCCACCCCCTCAGCACTGTACTCGTCTGCTCAACTGTGTATATCTTTATCACGCTATTTATTTTGTTTATTTTGTTTAATGAGATGTACATCACCCTGATTCTATTGCCATTGTTTTTATGAGATGTTCTTCCCCTTGACTCTATTTATTGCCATTGTTCTTGTCTGCCTGTCTCCCCCGATTAGACTGTAAGCCTGTCAAAGGGCAGGGACTGTCTCTATCTGTTGCCGACTTGTACATTCCAAGCACTTAGTACAGTGCTCTGCACATAGTAAGTGCTCAATAAATACTATTGAATGAATGAATGAACCTTCTGGAGTGACTCAGTTTTGGTTCCATAAGGTGACCAATACCAAGACCTGTCTCCAACAACTGTCTCTTGGGTGTGGTGGTCTGCCTTGGAGAAAACCACTCTTGGGTCACCTCAGTCACCAGTCCAATTTAATGTCAGCAGGATATTGTCAATATTTTGGCTTTCCCACAGGATTCTCTCTTCTGTTGATTTCCCTTGCACTGTGCATTCCCTCTAGACTGTAAGCTCAATGTGAGCAGGTTATGCACCTGTTATATTGTTATGTAGCCCTCTCCCAAGTGCTTAGTACAGTGCTCTGCATGCAGTAATTACTCAGTAAATATGATTGGCTGACTGACTGACCAATAGTAATGAATATGGTTTTTGTTTAGTACTTACCATGTGCCAAGCACAGTGCTAAGTGCTGAGATTGATACAAGATAATCAAGTCCCCCATAGGGCTCACAGTCTTAAGTAGGAGGGCGAACATATTGAATCCTTATTTTGCAGACGAGGGACCAAGGCACAGAGAAATTAATTGACTTGCCCAAGGTCACATGGCAGGTACATGACAGAGTCAGGATTAGAACCCAAGTCCTCTGACTCCCAGGTCTATGTTCTTTCCATTAGGCCATGTTGTTCCTTTGACCACGCTGCTTCTCCATATCATAGCAATAACAGTGGTATTTACTGGGCACCTACTGAATTTGATACACTGTACTAAGGATTTGAATGCGTACAGTAGAAGCAAAAGAGACATTACTTGCTAACAAGGAGCTTCCAATCTTATAAGGGTGACAGACAGACATAATTATTTACAAAGAGTAAGCACAGGACAAAAGCAAGGTTAAAATAAGTAGTAGAGTGAATATGCCAGGGTGAGACATGAGAATAAATAATTGAATATAAAATAGAATTCATTTATATACACAATGACTCTCCCCAGCTTCAAAGCCTTATTTGGAAAGTTGGATTAAAAAAATACATAAATCCTATGTAGGACTGTTGAGGTTAATACCACTCAGAGTTTGGAGAGTTAATTAACTGGGGAAGTCTTCTTGGAGGAAGAGGGATTTTAGGAGAATGTTGAAGATGGTGAGGACCGAGACTGGGGAGATTTGGTTGGGGAGGGAATTCCAGGCCAGAAGAAGAGAATGTGGGATGGTTTGGGTCAAGAACTGACTTTGGTTAGGTTTGAGCTGTGTGATCTCTCTCAGCCTGGAGAAATCCAGTAGTCAGTGGGGTCGAAAAGGTGAGTGCAGATTGATTCTTATGTTGTGTTCTGACTGGCTGAGGATCCTTGGGTGTTTCATTTCTTTGCTAGTTAGAGACTACCAGTCAATCAGTGGTATTTAATTAGACCCTCAAGATGCAAGGAACAGCATGGCCTAGTGGGTAGACCATGGGCCTGGGAGTCAGAAGGTTCTTATCCCAGCTCCACCACTTGTCTGCTGTGTAACCTTGGGCAAGTCACTAAACTTCTCTGTGCCACATTTACCTCATTTGTAAAATGGGGATTAAGACTGTAAGCCCCACATGGGGCAACCTGATCACCTTGTATCCCCCCAGTGCTTAGAACAGTGCTTTGCACATAGTAAGTGCTTAACGAATACCATCATTATTATTATTACTATCTACCAACTGTTGTAGTGGACTCTCCCAAGCACTCAGTACAATGCTCTGCCCATAGTAAGTGCTCAATTAATAACATTGATGGATTTACTAGACACCTACCAAGTGTGAGTACTGTCCTAGGTGATTACTCTGTGCGGAGCACTGTATGAAATGCTTGAGGAGGTACAAAAGCAATCAGAACCACCGTTCCTACCCTCAAAGGAACTTACAATCTAATGGGGGAAGCGGACAAAATTTCATGACAGATAATATGCAGAGGAGGAGGTAGCAGCGAGTTCAAGGATATCAAGGGGAAATAGCAGGATAAGTAATTGAATCTACAAATGAAAATCCAAATTAAAATGTATCCATAAGTGCTGGTATATGAATAAAATACATAGACTTTAAGGATGACTATTGGGTGGGCACACCTAGGGTTTTGTGCAACAATCAAACAAGGATCTCTGAAGCTGGTAAGATTTCAGCAGGACCTTTGAGATGGGGAGAAGCTGTGGACAGTAGATGGGAGGATTTTGGAGGAAAGGGCATTTCAGGCCCAGAGGAACAACAGCATTATTGAAGGAGGTGAGGGGCTCAAGACACTGACCAGAGTGGAAAAATGATATTGCACTTGATAGACTCTTGATGAGCCTTGATAAACTGGGGCTTACCAATCAAGCCAGCTGAAATATTCTGTTTCAGTCCATAACTCCCACTCCCGAGAAATCTGCAGTGGTTGCTTCTCCAGCCCTGAATCAAACAGAAACTTCTTACCATTAGCTTTAAAGCATCCTACCTTAACTTACCTCCTACTGCATCCCAGCCTGAACACTTTCTCCTCTAACACCAACCTACTACTCTCTGTATCTTGAGCTCATCTTTCTCACCACCAATCCCTTGCCTATGTCAACCCTTGGGCCTGGAACTCCCTCCCCTTCGATATCTGGCAGTCCTCCTTCAAAACCCTCTCTAAATTACACCTGCAAGAGGCCTTCCTGAGACTTTCCTCACCTGCCCTCCCCTCTGTATCATCTATATACTTGGCTTTATGCCCCTTAAGCACTCTGACACTTACCCCAGCCCCAGCAATTACATACAGATCCTTATATTCTACTGTTCCCCTTACCCGTAATTTACTTTAATATCTGTTTCCCCTTTTAGATTATAAGCTCCTTGAGGGCAGGGATCTCATCTACCAGCTATATAGCACTATACCTACCCAATCCTTTTGTACGGTGCTCTGAACACAGTAAGCACTCAGTAAATATCACTGATTGATCTACTGAGCTCTGTGCTGCTACCTTACCTCATTGATTTCCTAACACGATCTAACAACACACAGTTTGCTCCTTTAATGCCAACCTACTCACTTTAGTGCCTGCTCATCTACCGCTCCACTGACCCCTTACCCAAATCCTTCCTCAGACCTAGAAGTCCCTCCTTCCCCCTTCATATTGGGCACACCACTACTCTCCCAACCTTTGAAGCTTTATTAAAATCACATCTCCAAGATACTTTCCCCAACTAATCCCTCATTTCCCCTACTCCCTCTCCCTCTCCCCATTCCAGTCCATACTTCAGTCTGCTGTAGGATCATTTTTCTACAGAAACATTCAGGACAAGTTTCCCCACTCCTCAGAAAACTCCAGTGGTTGCTCATCCACCTCCATATACGACAGAAACTTCTCTCCATTGGCTTTAAAGCACTCAATCACCTTTCACCCTCTACTTCACCTCGCTAATCTCCTACTATAACCCAGCCCCCACACTTTGCTCCTCCAATGCTAACCTTCTCAATGTACCTCGATCTCATCTATCTTGCCACCGACCTCTTGCCCATGCTCTGCCTCTGGCCTGGAACACCCTTCCTCTTTATATCTGACAGACAATGACTCTCCCCAGCTTCAAAGCCTTATTGAAGACACATCTCCTCCAAGAAGCCTTCCTTGATTAAGCCTTTCCTTTTCTCCCACTCCCTTCTGTGCCACCCTGACTTGCTCCCTTAACTCATCCCTTCTCCGAGCCCCACAACATTACGTACATATATGTAATTTTCTTATCTATACTGATGTCTGTTTGTCTCCCCCTCTAGATTATAAACTCTTTGTGGACAGGGAATGTGTCTGTTTATTGCTATAATGTACTTGCCCCAGTGTTTAGTACAGTGCTCTGCACACAGTAAGCAGTCAAAAAATACAAGTGACTGACTGCATTATCTATGCTCTTGGATTTGTATATTTTATGCACTTGAAATTCATCCCACCCACAGCCCAGCAGCACATATATGCATAACCATAATTTATTTTAATATCTTTCTCCCCCTTTAGACTACAAGCTCCCTGTGAGCAGGGACTGTTAGCCCACTCCTCAAAAGAGTACTGTGCTCTTCTAAGCACTCTTCACAGAATAAATCCTCAGAATATACACTGTTGAATGATTGATTGAGAATTTATGAGCTGGCATGAATGGAGTCATCAGTTGGTATTTCTTGGTAACCTTGACTTCTCAACATTCATTTCACTTGCGGTCAAGATAGTATTATTAGTAGTACTGTAGTATTCATTATTCCTTTTTATTTTTCAGATTAATATGGTCTTTGTGAGATAGACATTTACCAAATAAATGTAATTAATCTGTTATTGAGATTGAGAAATCGCCTTGTTTTGTGACAGGTGTCTAGAGGTAGTGTCATCTGAATTGAGGATAATCCATTAATATCAGTTAATGAAATTTATCAAGCACCAACTCAATACACTGGACTAAGTTTATGGGACAGTACAATAGAGGGCAAAGGACACAATCCCTACCTTCAGGTCACGTAGTTTAAAACCTTATATGAGAGACAGACACAAGATTATTTCCAGAAAAGAGGAAAATAGAATGGAAAAACAGGTGGAGAAATAAGTTAAGTGTTTAATGGAGAAGCAGCATAACCTAGTGGAGAAAACAGAGGCCTGGGAGTCAGAAGATGTATATTAAAATCCCAATTCTGCCACGTACCTACTATGTGACCTTGAGTATGGCATTTAACTTCCCTAGGCCTCAATTTCTTCATCTGTAAAATGGGATTGATAGCTGTTCTCCCTCCCCCTTAGACTGCGAGTCCCATGTGAGACAGGGATTGTGTCCAACCTCTACTTAGCCAATTCCACAAGTACTATTACTATAGATTATGTAAATTGATAGGTATAATAATGCTACAAATGGCTTTAAGTGCATAAGGGTCAAGGTGTTCTTTGGGAGAATATAATCTGGGGAGAAGAAAACCAACCATGGAAAGCTTCCTGGTGGTAGTGTACTTTCACAAGAGCTCTGAAGATGGGGATTTGAATGGAGAAGAAGTTCCAGTTAGGAGGGAGGGAAGAGGTGAGAGTGAAAGACAGTGAAAAGAGTGTGGAGTAGACACTGTATAGAAGCAGGTGAAGAGATTGTGAAAATTCTAACCAATGGAATGAACCACACCAGTTACCATAGCGATGAAAATCTTTACTTGGTTTACCTTTAATTTGCAAATTTGTTTCAGCTTCTCCTCCAGGTCCCTGTACCTTTCTAAAAATCTTCTCTGCATTTGTTCTGCATTTGTTTAAGGAAACGGCAATCTCAATAAAGCGTGTTGAATGGCAGCATCGAATCTTCTGGCAAGGAATCGCATACTGTTGTTTCATGGCTCCATCAACCCAACTTAGAGCATCCGTTTTCCATCACATTCTAGGTTATGTCCTTACAGTCCTGGGATGTTACTCCATTTCCTAACTCAACAGTGAAGGTTAGCTGCTGATGCACAATTTTAGCTAGCTCACTCTACTATTTGATGGATTCCATAGCAACTATGAGGCTGCACCCCCCCAGTTCCATATTTCATTATCTCTTAAAACTCCACACATCCCCCGCCCTTATGGTCATATCTGTTTTCCCCACAGTCATGGTGAGTTAAAGTTACTTACTTTCACCATGTTTCACCAGGGTAGATACAGGGTAATCAAATTGTTCCATGTGGGGCTCACATTTTTTAAACCCCATTTTTACAGATGAGATAACTAGGCCCAGAGACGTGAAGTGACTTGCCCAAGGTCACACAGCAGACAAGTGGCAGAGCCGGTATTCAAACCCAGGACCTCTGACTCTCAAGCCCAGGCTCTTTCCACCAGGCCACACTGCTTCTCTATAATAATTGTGGTACTGTTGAAGTGTTTGCTATAATCCAGGCCCAGGGGTTGATACAAGTTAATCGGATCAGACCTGATCCCTGTCCAACCCAGGACTTACAATATAAAGTGCCGGGAGATCAGATATCTTACCCTCATTTCACAGAGGAGGAAACTGAGTCCTAGAGAGGCCAAGTGACTTAGCCAAAGTTGGTAAGATGCAGAACTGGGGTTAGATTCCCCGTCCCATGATCTTTCCACTAGACATGCCACTTCTCCTGCATGATATGAATGGCAACATTCAGAAGTTGTGTAGGATGATGAGTCACTAACACTCTGCAGGTGTGGGCCAGTCTCAAGACCTCGACTGGAACATTTCATAACATCAAAAAAATATTGTAGAGCTGGCAGTGTCCTTGCCTCTAATTCCTGAGTCTTATTGCTCCCAGTGAGGCCTGATAGCAGCATTTTCTACCTGAACCACCTGAGTGTTCTTTCAGCTGTTTATCACCTCAGCGTGAGTCTTTCTTGTAGGATTCTCTTTGCCCAAATCTTCAGTCCACTGACTTCAAGAGCTGTCAGCACCTTTCTCCCTCTTCTTTGCCCTCTACTTCTGTTATTACCCAGATCATCCTCTTTATTTGTCCCAAGCTCATCTTCTCACTGGGCCTCATTCCTGGCTCTCTCATGACCCATCTTTCTCTTCTACCTCAAACTCCTTCCCCTTTCGAAACTGTGAGACCACAGCTCTCCCCATCTTCAAAAACCTTCTAAATCCCCAACTTCCCATGGCAGATCCACTCTTCATTTACCCATAGCACTTAGGTTCATTGTACCTTCCTGTAGTACAACTGTATTTCCCTGACTTAGGTTAGCCTGCGCGAGTTTGTATACCTATTTAACCTTCCATACTCTTCCTATCAGTAGTTGTAGTACTGTTTCTTTCTCAACCTCCTACTCTTGTAGATAACTTGTGACTGTTAGTTTCCTCTTCGAGATTTTAAACTCTTGGAGGACAGGAACTATGTCTTCTTCAATTGTATTCTCCCAAGCACTTGGTACAATGTTTGGCTATAGTAGACACTAAATCAAAACCTTGACTGATCATTCAAAGAAGTCTTTTGTTCCAATAGAGTGTAAGCTTCTTGTCGTCAGGGTTCATGCCTACCAACTCTATTGAATTATACTTTCCCAAGCACTTAGTACAGTGCACAATAAATACCACTGATTTGTTGATTGATTCCCAGGCCAACGGCAGAATTGGGCTAAAAACTTTATTGCCATTATTAATTTTAGTTTCTCAGTTTAATTTAATCTTTATAGCCATGGTGGGCAGTGAGGGTTGGCAGGAACAGCAGAGATCTGTCAGCCTTAAGGCCTGGTTTCTAGTGATCTCTGCCCCTTTCCTGCTGTGTGACTTTAGGCAAATCATTTAAACACTCTGGGCTTCAGTTTAAACCTTTGGAAAATGTGGTAAAATACTTCTCTCTCCCTCTTAGACTGTGAGTCCTATGTGGGACAGGAACTGGATCTAATCTGATTATCTTATACTATCCCAGTGCTTAGCAGGATACTTGGCACACAGTGAGTGCTTAGTAAATGCCCTTATTGTCATTAGCCAAGAACGTTCCATCTGCCTATTGTTGAGATGAATAGGTTCGGTTTATGTGGTGAGCATCCAGTAGTGTCACTTTCCTAATTGAGAGTCAAATTAGTTATTAATTATGAACATTAATAGTTATCATTATTATTATCAACATTATAACCTCATCTTAGGTTCAACAAATAACTGGTTTATCCAGGTAAGTTCCTAAGAATGAAACCTCCATTCCATTTCAATAGACATAGCTTATGCTTGAAATTCAGTGATCAGCAGCATATAGCCTAGTAGATAGAGCACGGGCTTGGGAGCCAGAAGGATCTGTGTTCTAATTCTAGTTCTGCTGCATCAGCTGTGTGATCTTGGACAAGTCACTTAACTTCTCTGTGCCTCCGTTACCTCTTCTATAAAAAGAGGATTAAGACAGTGAACCCCAAGTGGGACAATGGCTATGTCCAACCTGATTAGCTTGTGTCTACCCTAGCACTTAGTACAGTGACTGATACATACTAAGTGTTTAACAAATACCGTTAAAAAATAATTTAGCCACCTCTGGAGAAAACGTCAGGCAGGGAAAAATGAGGCAGTGGGCTTCTCTGCTCAGTGACAATTTCCAGAGATCTGTGGGTGCTTTGGACCCCAGAGAAAAATGCTTTTAAAAACCCAGCTGCTGCCTGGTGACCTGTTCTTTTGTTTCCCTTTCCAGGTGCATTCCTGTTTAGATGTCCTTGTCTCTCTGCTGACTCTCACCTTGACAGGGTGTAGAGGCATCTTGGAGGGGACAGCTTGCGTTGACATGCAACTGCCATTTGACAGGAGGTGGGTGGGGCTTTTTCTAACCCTATCATTCGTCACTCTGTGCTGGTCTCTGAGGCTCTGTTTGGACAGGCTGGGGTGAAGGGATGGAAGCTGCAGAGCTAACTGGACCTGTTAGAAAAGTTGGTGTTTTGACCACTGGTGGGCAGGTGGTGACTGCCTGGTCAGGACCCTGGAGGTTGGCCTGGCAGTTTCCATGAAGTCCCAGGACATCTTGGTTTAAAGGAATGAGAAGCAACATGGCCTGGTGGAAAGACTTTGGGCCTGGGAGTCAGACGGCCTGGGCTTTAATCCTGTCTCTGCCAAGTGCTTACTGTGTTACTTTAGGCAAGTTACTTCACTTCTCTGTGCCTCAGTCTCCTCAACTGAAAAGTGGAGACTAAATCCTAGTCCTTCTTACTTAGATTGTGAGCCCTGTGTGGAACAGAGACTGTGTCCAATCTAATTTACTTGTATCTATCCCAGCACTTAGAACAGTGCTTGATACATAGTAAGTGCTTAACAAATACCACAACGATCATCATCATAATAATAATAATAAATGGCCAGTCTAAGTCGGTTGCGGATATCAGCAGGGTAGGTGATGTAACAAAATAATGTTACATTCTCCTGTAATAAATAAATGTATTAATGTTACATTCTCCTGTAATAAATGTTAACTTATTTTCCCTGCAACAGCCTCTGTAAATTCTGCTCCTCCCAAGCTCATCTACCCACCATCCCTTACTTTTGACCGTCTGCTCTGCTGTCTGCCACATTCTTCCCTATCTCCTGAAACTCACTCCCCCTTCAAATTCACTACACCATGGCCCTCCACCCCTTTAAAGCTCTCCTGAAAACCCATCTCCTGCTGGAAGCTTTTCCTGTTTAATTTTTCTTTTCCCCCATCATCTTATCTCAACAACTATCTAAGCACTTCTGTTTATAAAGCAATTATGAGCAGTGTATATATAACCACCCTTAGCACTTAAGTACGGAGTAGCTCATATATTCTACTGTCTATTCACTTCTTCATTGATTTTTCTTTCCGTATTTCCTTTTTCCTCCCTCTGCTCCCTCACTTGGTAAATGATTTTGTGCTTGCCTGTCTTTTTCTTAGACTGTTTGTTTCTTGAGGGCAGAGACTGACTTTTATATTTATTGAACTCTCCGAAGCACTTCTACAGTCTACTGCACACTGTCTCCTTTCAGTAACTACTACTGATGATAATAGTAATGATGATGACGATGATGTTGACAGCAGTTCTTTTGCTATTGTCTGTGTCCAGAGGGTTGCAGGTACCATTTAGGAGTGTGGCCTGGTGGAAAGAGTATGGGTCTAGGAGTCAAAGGACCTGGATTCCAATCCTGGCTCTGCCCTTTGCCTGCTGTATGACCTTGGTGAAGTCTCTGGTCCTTCTCTGGCAATTCTCTGAGACTCAGTTCCATCATCTGTTAAATGGGGATTGAATATCTGTTCTCCCTCTTACTTAAACTGTAAGCCTCATGTGGGATGTAACATTCTTGTATCTACCCCAGGGCTTAGTACAGTGGTCAACTGTAGGCACTTCACAAATACTGTTATTATTAATAATAATAGCATTAATAGTATTCAGGGTACAAAAAGAGAAATTATATTTGTTCTCAGAGCTTGTGAAGTAGCATGGCCTAGTGGAAAGAGCATGGACAGAAAGGCAGAGCTAGAGGACCTGGATTCTAATCCCAAGTCCACAACTTGTCTGCTGTGTCTTTGGGCAGGTCACTTCACTTCTCTGTGCCTCAGTTATCTCATTTGTAAAATGGAGATTAAGACTGTGGGCCTCATGTAGGGCAAGAACTGTGTCAAACCTAATTATCATGTATCTATCTCAGTGGTTAGTACAGTGTTTGGCACATAGTGAGTGTCTGGCAGATAGTGGCACATAAATGCCACAATTATCATTACTGTGTTTTGCTTTTGGTGTTCTCCCTTCAGAATTTTCTTACCCCATACTTTTTTCGATGTATGTATTAATACCTAGTATTAATGGCATTTGTTAAGTCCTTACTTTGTGCCAGGCACTATACTAAGTGCTGGGGTAAATTCAAAATAATCAGGTTGGGCATAGACCATGACCCACATAGGGCTCTCAGTCTTAATCCACATTTTACAGATAAGATAACTGAGGTACCGAGAAGTTAAGTGACTTGCCTAAGGTTGGACGGCAGACAAATGGAGGATCCAGGTTTAGAACGCAGGTCCTCTGACCCCAGGCCTGTGCTCTTCCCATTAGGACATGTTGCTTTTCATATTTAGAATAAAATTGCCTGTGTGTTCCAAAATGCATGTTTATGTGGGGTTTCCTCCAAGGCCAGATCACAGTCACTTTCTTCTAGAATTAATAATGGCATTTATTGAGCACTTACTGTGTGTGGAGCACTGTACTAACTGCTTGGGAGAGTACAGTAAAACTGAATTGGTAAACACATCCCCAGCCCACAAGGAGCTTACAGTCTAGAGAATGCAATTATCAGAGTCTTTATTAAGCAATGTGACAATCACTTGTACTGAGCCCCGGAACACAGCCCCTATCCCAAATGGTGTTCCCATTCTAAGAGGAAGGGAGGATGGGTAGTTTTACCTCCACTTTATAGTTGAGGAAACAGAGGCTTGGAAAGGTTAGGGAATTGTCCCAGGTCATATAGCAAGCTCTGCACTGGGACTAGCAGCTGGCTCTTTTGACTCTCAGGCTCATCACTTTCCCTCAGTCCATTGAGTCAGAATATTAATGGAACCTGCTTTGGTAAAAATGAATCTTTGATTGCTGTTCTGAAAACTGAGGCCGAAATAGGAGGAATAGGGATTGTCATTAAGGCTGGTGAATAAAGATCAAAAACTGTGGGTTACCCTCTCCCATTAATGGCCCAGGTACTTAACCCTGTTGAAGTGAGTTTGCATCGAGCTGTAAGGCAGCACTTACCCAGCCTAATGAATTTTGGGATGCACCATCAAGTGCAAATCTCTGCCGATGGAAACTAGCATTGGAGAAAAGAGTGAGGTGTTTGGAGGGTCATCACCTAAAGTGAGATTAAGTCTTTAATTAAGTAAGATAGACAGTCCTGGAGGGTGACTTCCAAGTCAATCCATCATTTGTACGCATTGAGCCTCTCTGTGGGCAAGGCACTGTACTAAACCTATGGGAGGATACAATAGAGGTAGAAGACACAATACCTATTCTCAGAGAGTTTATAATCTAATGGCTGTTAGTCAGAAATTGGTTCTGATAGGAACTAGCTATTTTGGTCCTGACGTGACTGTCCATCTGTCCATCTACTCCCATCTCCTTCCAAACCTGGCTAGGTGGCTCCTGTCCCACACCGGTGTGCCACTCTCCTTGGACCAGATTAGGAAGTTTCTAGGGATGGCTTGATACCCTCAACTGTGTGGACCACTAATCTAGGAGCAGGGATCTAGGAGGGACTGGGCTAGTGAACAGAGGATCTGGTATCTGATCTTAACCATCTATTAGACTGTAATCTCGCTAAAGGCAGAGGCCTAGCCATTATACTCATGTTGTTCTCTCCCAAGTGCTCAGTATCATGTATTCCCTGTGCCCAGAACAGAGCTTGGAACAGAGCAGAGCCCTCAATACAGCATCCCAGTACAATAGGCTCCTAGTACAGTGCTCTGTGAAACACTCTAGAAATACTGTAGAGTGACTGACTAATGGTTAACCAGTCCTCCAGTCTTAGAAATTCCAATGGGCCCAAGAAAGGAGGCATATGGCCCAGATACTGACCACCAGCTCAATCCAGCCTTACAAAATGCACCATAAATTGTCTGTTTACACCATCAACTGTCCTGCCTGTCGAGTTAACAATAATAATAATGTTGGTTTTGTTAAGTGCTTACTATATGCAGAGCACTGTTCTAAGCTCTGGGGTAGATACAGGGTGATCAGTTTGTCCCACCTGAGGCTCACAGTTAATCCCCATTTTACAGATGAGGTAACTGAGACCCAGAGAAGTGAAGTCACTTGTCCAAAGTCACACAGCTGGCAAGTGGCAGAGTCGGGATTCGAACCCATGACCTCTGACTCCCAAGCCCGGGCTCTTTCCACTGAGCCACGCTGCTTCTTCTTACTCACTGACTCCCTCACCCAGGAGGAAGGGACTGGGGCCTGGGCTGGGGCTAAGGCTAGGAGAGGAATCAGAGAAGATCTGACTTTCTCATCAACATTTTCCCCAACCTTCCCCATCTTATTCTTTAACTCTCTTCACCCCCTAGTCCCCAACTCCGTCTCGTCATTCCTCCAAAGTGACCCGTTTAGCTACACCTTGTTCTCCATTCTCCTGCCTCCTTCCTCTCACTCATGCTGTTTCCCCAAGTCTGACTGGCCACTATGCTCCCCAGGTTCACAGCCTTAAAATTCCAACAAATCTTTGCCAGTTGACCCACAAATCCCTGAGATGTGTCGATCCCCAAACCACTTTCAGAATTCATGGATTTCTGAGCAGGCGGGTTATTTATATTGTACAGTGATTTAATTTGATTAGTCTCATTTGTAAATATTTTTATATCTGTCTCCCTCTTTAACTTCACTCAGTGTGGGCAGGGAACATTTCATTCATTCAGTAGTATTTACTGAGCACTTATTATGTGCAGAACACTGTACTAAGCGCTTGGAATGTACAATTCGGCAACATGTGCACAGAAAGTGCTAAGTAAATACTATTGCTACTACTACTACTATTACTACGGCCACTAAAACTGCTATAACTACTGTTTCCACTGCTATTTCCACTACTATTCCTACTACTAATACCACTGCTGCTGTTACTGCTATTAATCCTTAGCAGATTCCCTGCTCCCCCACGATAGTTTGTTTCACCAGTTTGGAACCAGGCTTGCCTGAGCTAAATTTCAATGCCAATTTTGCAAGGTGGTTTAAAATAAAGGGGGGGGGGATCATTTTTCTTTTCTCCTCCCCTTCTACAGTTGCAAACATCTCATTTTGCCTTTAGAAGCAACTTAAGGGAAACGAAATATTACAGGCCGTTTGCCAGCTAGTGCTGTTCTGTAGTTTCCGAAGAGGGCGTAGGGGGTGGGGAAGGGTGGTCAGTAGCAGCCAAGTACTGAATTGAAAGGGAACTAGATATGAACCATGTGCGATAACCACTTACACCTCTCGTGGCACACAGAGGGCGGGCGAGATCAACAAGGGCCAGTGCTTTTACGCTTCATGTAGGAACCTGATTCTGCAAGGCCCAGGTTCTGTTGCAGAGAGAAAAGGACAGAGAGGGAGGAGGGAGGGTGAGAAGGAAGAGAAGCAGAGGGAAAGAAAGGCAGAGGGTGAGGCAAAGGGAAGAAGGAAATGGTGAGAGAGAATGAGACAGAAAGGGACAGAGGAGGAAAAAGGCAGAGGGTGAGACAAAGAGAGGGAGGAATAGAGAGAGAGAGGGAAAGTGAGGCAGAGAAAGAAAGAGAGAGGGAAAGAGGCAGAGGGTGAGGTAAAGAGAGGAGGAAATGGAGAGATTGAGAAAGGGAGAGAAAAGGAAGGAGAGGTGGAGGGTGATGCAGAGAGGGAGAAAGAGGGAGAGTCAGAGAAAGAGAAAAGGAAAGAGAGGCAGAGGGAGAGCAAAAAACAGAAAAGAGGAAAGAGCGAGAGAGACAGCAAGAGACCGAGGTAGAGTGAAAGGGAGGAAAAGCGAAAGGTGGAAACGGGGACAGAATATCCACATGTAAATTGTCAGCTGAGGCCCACACCCTTCTGCTCTTACGATAAATAAAGCAAAGTGCCTCCCGGGCCGGGCAGAGGAGAACAGAGGCGTTCTCTCTCTTTCTCTCTCTCTCTCTCTCTCTCTCTCTTTCTCTCTCTCTTTCTCTCTCTCTCTCTCTCTCACACACACACTCACACACACACACACACACACAGAGCTTTCCTAGTGAATAAAAAGGGAACCAGGTGCCTTCAATGCCGCCGTCTTGGCAACGAGTATTTCCCCGTCTCTCTTCCCCATACACTCCTCCTCTTCCAGTTAAAGCACACCCGTCTCCCCCTATCACGCTACGCTCCCTAGCAACTTGGAGGGCTCCTTCCTGCTCTCTCTCCGCACCCACCTTCAGGATGCCCCCGCCGCCCTCACCTCCAGACCCCCACTGCTCCGTTTACTCCTAGGGCCAGAGTGAGGCCTGGCTCTCTGAAATTCCCCAATAGTAGGGGAGAGGGACGGGGGTCACCAAGATGACTAGGCTGTCCCCGGTGATCCTCCCTTCTCCTCCTCCTTCCCCAAGATTTCCCTGCAAAAACTTTGTTCAGAGGCAGCTATAAAACCCTCAAAGCCCAGCGAGGCACACCAAAGTGTTCGAACCCAGGCCGCTACCCGGCTCTCCGGCCTTCTCCACCTCGCTCGGCCTCAGCGCCCTGGACATCTGCGAGTCTTGGGCATTCCCAAGGAGGTGCGGCGCCAGGCACGGTGGTTCTGGCAAAGGGCACCCTAACTCCTCAAGACCTGCAGGGCATCCTGCCTCCGGCTTGGGCTGCTCAGCTCAGAGCGCAGAGGGGACACCGTGCACAGGGGACACCGCGCTCCCACCGACGGTGTTCGGTTCGGGCGCAGATCCCACTGGGGCGCAAATCCCGTTTGGACCGGTGAGGCGGGTCCCGACTGAAGGGGCTGAAGAGGGAGATCCTCTCCAGGGTCTTGGGGACAGGGTGGCGAAAAGGAAGGGAAAGTGGGGTCCGGAGGCCAAGCCGACTACGAGAGAGAACGTCATGCTCTGGGTCTGCGGCGGTGGGATCGGGGCCGGGGGGCACCCTCCCCGGACGGGACCCGGGAGCTCGAGTAAGGACACACACACAAACACACCTACACACCTCTCCCCGCTGCTGGCTACGCACCTCCCGGCCGGTAAAGGGACAGTGGAGCGGAATGTACGACGACCCGCTGGCGGTGAGCTTGCGTGCCCGGGAGGTGAGCCTCGCCAAGGGCGCGGAAGAAGAATGAACCGGGAGACGGGGAACCTCACTCCTCACTCTTCCTCCTCCTCCTCCTTCCCCCAACCCCTCCCTAAGGGCTCTCTCCTGCTCTCCTCTCTTCCTTCCTTCCCCTCCCTTCCCACTTCTCTTCCCTTATTCATTCCCTCCCCTACTTCCACCCATTAATAATAATAATAATAATAATGGTATTTGTTAAGCGCTTACTGTGTGCCAAACACTGTTCTAAGCGCTCCCAAGAGCACGGGCTTGGAAGTCAGTGGACATGGGCTCTAATCCCGACTCCGCCACTTGTCTGCTGTGAGACTTTGGGCAAGTTACATCACTCCTCTGCGTTTCAGTTACCTCATCTGTAAAATGAGGATCAAGACTGTGATCCTCTCGTGGGACAACCCTGTATCCAACCCAGCGCTTAGAGCAGTGCTTGGCACATAGTAGGCGCTTAACGACCACCATTATTATTTTTATTATTTCCCACTTCTCCCTTCCTCTTTCTTCCCTCTCCCTTCTCTTCTCCTGCCAAACTCCCCTTTCCAACCCGTTTCAGGCCGCGATTCCGTCTCCCGGGGCTGGTGGTCGAGGGAAGAAATCATCACTCCCCAGACTAACCAAGCTTGGACTTTTTTTTTTTAATAATCTTACATTCCGTGCTAGATAGAGAGAGGGTTATATATTCTTAGAGGGAAAAAAATACCATGATACACAGGCGAGGTTGTAAACACGAGGAAATAAACAGAAGCCCGGGATGTGCACAGTTTTCACATAGCGTAATTGCTAGCGCTTCACCACAGTCTCTGAGCAGAGGATAACTGCGCAGGGTCACCGGTTCGTTGAGTTTTCTAGCAAACCTTTTTCTCGTTTCCCAAAACTCGCAACGAACACATATTAAAAATCCGAAAGGTGATCCAGCCTTAAGGAAGCGCTGTTGCAACTGGGTTCGCATGAGATCGAAAGGGAAATCGTCGTTCAACGACAGGGAGCTGGTCCTCTTCGTGAGGCTCCCGTTTCCACCATTCGGGGCCTAGGCGCGGATATCTGGACATCGAGAGACGGGATCGCCGCAGGGTCCCGCAGAACGCGGGCACGGGCGCCGAGTGGTGCGCAAGACCAGCTGCTGGCTTGCAACCAGGGTGAAAGTGTGGAATTGGGTTTTTTTGTTTTTTGATTTGGTTTGGTTTTGTTTTAAATTAGACAAAGTCCCGAGGAAAAAGAAAAAATAATCCCATCCGTTCTCAGACTGATACTTTGCACCCGAGAAGGGCTGCCTTTTTCCAAAACCCGTTGCGCAGTTGAAACGTTAGTGGTAAAAAGGCATCATAAAATTAGAAGTAGTGGGTATCCCTGGACCAAGGGATTCATAAATTTCAAGGGGAAGCTTAAGTAGAGGAGGTCTATGGGGGAGGAGGAAATTATAACGAAACCACCGATTTTTCCCCTTTTCTTCCCGCCTTCCCTCCTTCCTCTCTTCCTCCTTTCCCCAGAGGTGAGACCCCCAAAGCTGTCCCCTTGATTCGAGCAGACCCTCGGGGCCGGTGCTCTAGCCAAAGCCACAATTACGGATTCAGCCGCCGGCCAAAACGATCGTTCTTCCGGAAATCTGCGGGCTACACGCTGATTTCGGAGCAGTTTGGTGACTGCTAATCCAGACGCAGCCGCAGAAGAGTCTGAGAGCAGGTCCACAGCTTTGTGCTTTGTATTGTGGTGCGCTTCATTTAGGGGAGAAGTGGTGTGGGCTGGGTGAAGGAGGGGGGAGAAAAGGGCATCACAAGGAATAATTTATAAAAACGCGCAGGCTCCGCAGCATGTCCCGGCTGGAGGAGTCGAACATCGGAGCAGTTACGCGTTTATACGGCCCACTGCGGTTTGGGGCGGGGGGGCGGGGGGAAGCTACAGTCTTTCAGAAGAGGCAAAAGAGAAGCCTTCAACGCGATTTCCACTGCGCCTCGGCGCGCGCCGTGGTCCCCACCAAAGTCAAAGATCAAGGGATTGAGATTTGATGGCGGGAGGGATTCGCGCTTTTCGGTTGCCGACGGGACGAAAATAGTAAACCCCAACTCCAAAGAGTCTCTGTCACTCCTCGGGGCCGCGGCCACAGCCCAGCGGCCTCTTCGGCCCCGGTGCGCGGGGCTCCGCGAGGCTCCGCGCGGTCGCCAGTCCTAGCTCCCACTCGCCAGAGTCTCGCCGGGCTCTGCGGCCCCCCGTGGCGACGCTGTTCGTCCGAGCCGGGCAGTCTCTTCCTCGGATGGAGCAAGGTGCTTTCTCGGAGAGGAGGGTCGGGAGGTGTTTCCAAGCCCGGTTTGCTTTCTTGGAGAGGAGGGAGGCGAACCCAAGTCCTCCTTCCCCGGCCCCCGGGACCGAGGCCGGAGCCGTGGCCGGTGGATGCTTGGGGAGGGCCGCGGTGGGACGGGGGGATGTAAGGGGGAGGAACGGGCCTTGAACAGTGCCATCGGGCTGCGGGCCCGAGCCTTTCCGCTCAGGAAAAAACATCCAGAGGCTTGCACTTTCAAAACAGTTTATTCTGAGCGCCGCGGAAGCCGCTCCGGCACAAGGTAACGGCAGATATAGATAGACCCTCCCTCTCCTCCCCCACCAAATTAAGTGGCTGACCCTTGTCACTGTCCTTTTCTTTTCCAATAATCCCGTCCCTAAAGGTTAGCCCCCTCGGCCCCCTTCCCCCACAAACCCTTGCTCTGCACATCTTTTTTTTCTTTTCTCAGTGGTAAACAGAATCCCGCCTCTTGCCTCCTCTCCCTTTCTGCCGCCCGTTCTCCCCGGCGGCCCGCAGCCACGCAGTCCTCCCTCCCCCTCCGCTCCCCAATCTCCCCTTTTCCCTCTCTTATTTCCATCGGATCTTCATAAAGTGGGCTTTTCGCAACGCCTGTGCAAATTCAAGTAAACACATACAACCCGCATCATCCAGAGGGAAATTGCAACTCATCCATTTATTCGTGGTACTTGTTTTTTTTTTTCCGACGTCTTTTGTTGGGTGTGGTTTTTTTTGGGGGGGGGGGGTAGGGTTGGGAGCGGCCTGGGGGAGACGGAGCAAGGTCTGAAGAAAAATGAAAAAGGAAGGGGAGGGAGTTTCTGTGGCTGGGAGCGGAGGGTGGGAGGAGGAAGATTGGAGAGAGGGCAAAACTCAGTCTGGTCCATGGTAGTCCTATGGGGAGGCCCCGCGCGGCCCCGTGCGGCCCGGTGCGGTCCCGTGGGGCCCCGGTCAGCTGTTGTACTGACAGGCGTTGAGGCCGGAACCGTGGCTCTGCAAGCTGCTGTATCCGAACGACGAGTGCTGCTTGGATTTGAGCCGCAAACTCGCCAAGCTCGAGTTACACGTGTCCCGGTAGACGCTGTAGGGCGAGCCCGGCGGGCCGTAGGGGCAGGCCGGGGAGGACATGGCCGAGTTGAGCGAGGAGCCGCTGAGGTTGTTGAGGTTGTTGATGTTGTTGAGGCCCGAGTTGGCCATGCCGGGCACGGCCGAGTGGCCCATGCCCGTGGGCATGCTCATGGACGAGATCGAGCTGGGCGCCGGGAACATGGATTGTGAGGACAGCGGGGTCATGGAGTTGAAGAAGGTGAAGCTCTTGGTGGAGAGCGGCGCCGGGGTGAGGCTCTTGGCAGCCCAGTTGTTGTACGGGTACCCGGCGTACACGTCTTCGTAGGGCGGCATGAGTCCGCTGAACTGGGGCACGTAGCCGTTCTTGCATAGGTCCATCTGCTGGTTACGTTCCCGCTTCCTCCACTTGGCCCGCCGGTTCTTGAACCAGACCTGGGGCGGGCGGGGTAGGGAGGGGGCGAGGAGAGCCACGTTAGTTTTGCCCCGGGCTCGGGGGCGGGGAGGAGAGTCCAGGGGCAGGAGAGGGGATGACACCGCACCCCCTCCCCTGCTCGGGGCTCCCGTCTCAGACTGGCGCTCCCTTTCGCTTCCAGGATTCCTCCCACATCATCCCCGGAGTCAGATGTGCCCCCTTCCCCTACCACCCGGGCTGTCCTGCAGTTAAGGCAGCCTCCCTCACCTCGGCTTCCCTCTCCCACTTCTTCCCTCCGTCCCCTCCCGGCCTTCTCGGCCTGCACCCACGCAGCCCGCTCGCTTCGCTTCTCCCCATCTCGGCTTCCCCTTCCTCCAGCTGCTGCCGCCGCCGCGGCGCGTATTTACAGAGTATTAATTGGCCGTGTTTAGCGTCTTTGCCCGGTCCCTGTTCTGATTAGCATTGGCCGCCCCGGCTGCATTTCCGAAAGCTAATGCCGCGTAATGAAAGCCCCCTGTTACAGATCATAAAAATGGGATTGGATTCGTGTATTTAAGTAAAATCCCTCCTTTGGCTCTTCGGATCGCTAAGGTTACCCGTTCGTATCAGATGAGAGTGTGGCCCCGGCGCAGAGACCCTGGCCCGCCTTCTTGGGCTGGGCGCAGGGAGAGTGCTACTATAAATAAAGATAGATAGATAGATAGATAGATAGATAGATAGATAGATAGATAGATAGATAGATAGATAGATAGATAGATAGATAGATAGCGTTAGATAGATAGAGATAATAGATAGTTGTAGTTGTCTCTCTATATATGTATGTAGAATCCCATTCAGTGTGGGTCTCCATGTTTTCTTCAATTTTGCATAGATCTCCTTATGCTTAGGACAGTGCTCTGTACCTAGTAGGTGCTCATTAACTACTATTAATTGATCAGTTCTCTTTGGGCCTTCTACTCTTTATGTATTCTTTCTTTCTACATAATAATAATGATGGTATTTGTTAAGCGCTTAAATATATATACACATATTGTCTAAATATATAGACGATTCGGTGCATGTCTCCCTGAAATATATATATATATATACAACTTTCTGTAGCTCTCCAATTTTACATGAATATCTATCTTTACATTCTGTGTGAGTCTCTGTCTCTCACTGTACATCTCCAATTGTGCATGGGTCTTCAAGTACGTATACACACACCTCTCTCTCTCTCCCTCTCTCTGTATTATATATATATTTACAACTTTGCGTGGAACTGCGACGATATATTGAATTCTGAGTGGAGCGCCATTACTCTGCACCTATCTAATTCTGCGTACATCCTACTCGGTATATATTCAACTATGCATACAACTGCATAAGTGTGTATGTACACAATTCGGTGTGGTCTCCGAGCCAAACGCCTTCATCTGAGCGGCCTCTCCTTTCCTCTCCTCTCTCCCTTCCCCTCCCTCCCTCTGTTCCCAGCCGAAACCCAGCGCTCAGTGCCCAGTGCCCAGCGCCCAGTGCCCAGCATCCAGAGCCACTTTCCCAGTCGCAGAGCCGCCCAGAGGGGAAAAGGGCCCAGGATTTCCTGCGGCCCTGGCATGGAGTTGATCCAAAAATGTCTCTTCTCGTAAAATAAATGGTTTCCCTCCTACCCGCCCCACCCTCCCTCCGCGCCCTACCCCGTCTGTTAGTTTCTACCCCGACCCACTGAGCGTGGGAGGAAAGAGGGTGAGAGGGCGGCCAGACAAAGGCCTAGCCGTTCCCGCAAGGGCAGCTCCCACCCGGTGGCTGGGAGAGCAAAGCAAACTGCCTTGGCCCTGTCCTTGCCCCTGCCCCCCACAACCTGTCTCCGGCCCGGTCTGCCCGTCCCCCCACCCCAATCGGGGAATTTCTGGATGAGGAATTTCCGGGGAGGGAAGTGGGCGGGGGGGGGGGGGGGGCGTTCACCAGGCCCCTAGACCTGTCAGCAGTGGGACAGGAAGGCCTAGTCTTAGCCTCGCTCCCCACATTCCCCCACCCTCACTGGGAGTTCAGGAGCGCCCCCGAGCCACTCGCCCCCTCAGAAGGAGGAAGGAATCATCCCTGGCTGGCTGGTCTCAGCTCCCTCCTTCCTTCCCCCGCCCTCGTTCTCGGAGGTTGGGCTCCCCCGCAGCCAGCCCCGTGAAGCGCCCCCTTCCCTGCTCCGCCAGGACTCCGGGTCCCGGGCCGGTCTCGTGTCGGTCCCGGATCGTGCGTTGCAGACTGGGACCGGGAGCGCGAGCGGGCAGAGACGGTGCAACTCTTACCGCCGACCCCTCCCTTCAGCCCCTCCGCAGAATCCCCGCAAGCCAAAAACCCTCTCAGCTCTCCCCGGTCCCCGGCAACCCCGGGCACCTCCCGCCCCCGAGGCGGGCCGAGAAGAAAGCAAATCGCGACAGACGCTTAAATAGAAAACAACTACCCCCCAAGAACCCAAACAAACCGGCCAGACCAACCCCCGGCCCCCAAAGAGCCTCGTTTCCCCGCGGCCCTAGCCCCCGCGCCCCGCGCCTCTGTGTGCACATGCTTGATGATTTGGAGCGCGGTAATCTCCCCGCCCGGGTGTATATGTGCATGTGCCTGAGTGCGTGGGTCGGGTGTGTACGTGTGTGTATGTGTGTGTTGGGGGGTGGACTGTTAATCTGCTAAAAGCCTGCAGGGTTTGACTAATGCCAGCCGCCCATTGGGCCCCGGGAAGTCAGCAGGCCACTCGAGGTCCTGAGCAGGCCCCAGCCTCATCCCGCTCCCACCCCGATGGCCTGGAAACAGCCGAGCCCGGCGCCGGTTCCTCCTTTCGGCCGCAGGCAGGGCACCCGGGCCGGCTTTTTCCGCCTGGCGTGCAAGCCGCTCCTGGGAACCCTTCTCACTTCCAAATCATTTGTTAATACTTCTCCATCTCCCCTTGGCTGACACCCCTGAGAGCCCCGCGCTGCTTTTATTCCCCCCCGGTTTGGGATTTGGCTACTCGTCCGCGCCGCGCCTCCCGCCCCTACCACTCGCGGGAGCTAAATCTGTTGATCCCCGGGACGATTTCTATTGAGTTTGAGCAGGGGAGATGGGGCGCCTGGCTAGGCTGAGTTTGGCCTGGGGTTGGAGCCGGGCCTAGGACTGGGACTGGGATTGAAGCTGGGACTAGGCTGGGACTAGGGCTAGAGCTGGCATTGGGGTTTGGGATTGAGGCTGGGATTAGGGCTAGGGCTGGGACTGGATCTGGACCTGCGCTGGGACTGAGAATGGGCCAGGGCTGGGGCTTGGTGACAGTCCCCAGGCAAGAATGCTATTACTAAATACTAATTGCATCGACAGTTACTGATTTTCTCGGGGTGGGAGGGAAGGCGCGGGGGAGTGGAAAAAAAACCGAAAACAGGTAGCAGACAGAGAAACCGCTTCCGAAACCTTGCCATGTCTGGGTCTCCTTCCTCCTCCCTGGTTTTATAGCTCGTTGAGAAAATCGCGAATTCGGAATATTTCCTGCTCGGTATTACAGCCCTGCACCAATTAGATCAAAGAGAAACAGTAAATCCAGCAAAACACGGCCAGATTAGACTTGGTTCATTTCTTTCTTCACTGACCCCGGCAGGTTAAAAGTTTGCTTATAAAAAAAAAGGGAGCTTGAAGCAACCGGGACACGGAAAAGACATGTGCTTGCTAGTGTGTGAGTGTGTGGTGTGTGTATGTGTGTGTGTGCCTGCATGCTGGGTACTTCATGCTATGAACAGACAGAACGGACATGTGCAGATTTCGTTCTATTCGTTTTGTGAATGGATTTTACTTCTCTGATTTTACTCTGGAGATGAATACATATATGCCGAAGGTGTGGAATCAATGTGGGAATACGATGTACTGGGGAAGTGATCACGTGTAAGCGTGTTCAGCTCCTACATCTACCGGTGCGCTAGAGTTTGGTCCCGCGCCCTATTACGGATGTGTGCGAACTCGTGTGTATTTTGGGTGTTGGCGAGTTTAGGCCGGGCGGTGGGGTGGAGGGTGGGAGGAGGCCAAGACGGTGGCTTCTGTTGAGGCGGAGGATCCCCACCGGTCCCCCAGCGTTTAGCCCCTATTACAAAGCCCCTTTCCTAAGCCTCTTGCCCTTATACAAAGCTCGATTTGCCGTCGATTATCTCCACCTAGGGCGCAGGCTCCCCACACCCCAGTCCTCCTCTCGGGCTCCGTCGCGCTTCCTGGGCCGCCCCCCATTCCGATTTCTTCCGTGTGTAGCCTGGCTCAGAAGAGCGGAGCGGCAAGGGATGGACACTGGAAGGGTTTTGAATGGGGGTCCCTCCCGCCCGCTTGTTCCCTGCACTCTGGACTCCCTCGCCTCCACCCCCCCCCCCCAGACTCCCGCCTCCCTCTCCTGCCTTTGTCCCCAGAAACACAGACCGTCTCCCTCCTCAAATCACCCTCCTACGTAGAATGAGCCCCATGCGGGACAGGGACCGTGTCCGACTTAATTATATCTACTCCAGCACTTAGGACAGTGCTCGACACATTGTCAGCGCTTAACAAATACCATGAAAACAACAACAACAACAATAACAGAGCGGGCCCCGAAGGGTCTGAGCTACCGCCCCGTCCCCACCGAGACCGCGTCGCGGGCTCCACCCCCGAATCGGCGGCTCCACGGCGAGGAACGCGGGGCGGGCGACGAAGCCGCCGAGGCCCCTCTCCCTGGAGGTCCCGCCTTCTCCTGCGATCCCCGGGAGATTTTTCGGGGCGCAACTCGGGCGACCCTTCCTTCTTCCTTCCTCTCCTCCCTCCGCCCGTCCATCAATCCATCGATCAGCGGTTCGCCCCTCTCCTTTCCGCCCCTCGGAAAGGCGCCCCTGTACCCGGACTCTGGGCTCGGTGAGGTTGGTCCACACGGCGATCTCCTCCCGCATGCTCATGTCCGGGTAGCGGTTGCGCTGGAAGGTGGCCTCCAGCTCCTGCAGCTGCTGGCTGGTGAAGTGCGTCCTTTGTCTCCGCTGCTTCTTCTTCTTGGCCGGGTCCTCGGCGCCGCCTTCCTCGCTCTTCGCCTCCCCGCTCCGCTCCTTCTCTGCGAGGGGCACACCGAGGCCGGGGTCACCCTCCGCGGCGCTCGCCCTCCCCTCGCCACCTTACCCCATCTCGCCCTCCTCCCCTCTCCCCGGCCACGATTCTCCCTTCTCTTTTCTCCTCTGTCCTTAATCCTCTCTGTCCCCTCTCCCCCCTCCGCCCCGACGCCGCGTCTCCTCGGCTTTCTCCCCCCACTCTCTCCGGCCTAACCTCTCCGGCCCCGGCGCCGGACTCGGGATTGCTGCGGCCGCCTCGGTGAACACCCTCTCGGTGGCTATTGCTGCCATTATGGCCATTTGGGTTGCCGTATCGTTGCCTCCTTTAGGATTATGGACGATGGGGCTTTAAGGCCCCGCGATTTCGGTTACCGTTGGCGCAGAGCGAAGCGGGGGTCCCCAAGGCCGGTGCTGGGGGGTTTGGAGCGTTTTAAGAGATTGGCTAGTAACCCGGGGGCGGCCGCTGCTTCGCCTAATGGTCTTCCGTGGGCCGCTGGTGTATAATAATAATAATAACAATGTTGGTATTTGTTAAGCGCTTACTATGTGCAGAGCACTGTTCTAAGCACTGGGGTAGACACAGGGGAATCAGGTTGACCCACGTGGGGTTCACAGTCTTAATCGCCATTTTACAGATGAGGTAACTCAGGCACAGAGAAGTTAAGTGACTTGCCCAAGTCACACAGCTGACAAGTGGCAGAGTCGGGATTCGAACCCATGACCTCTGACTCCAAAGCCCATACTCTTTCCACTGAGCCATGCTCCTTCTCCGTTTTCATCCATTTTTGCTACGCTTACCGGGACGGGCTAGAGCTCCCCTCACCCTCCCGCCCCAAACTGGTTTCGGCTGAGTCCCAGATGCTTCTCTCTCCCTTCCTACATTTCCCAGCCCCGATCCCGCTCGGCTTCCCCCGACTCAGAGGGAAGTCGGGAGCCTCGAGAACACCCGAGACAAAGGGCTCATTTCCCGGGGAGCAGTGGAAAAGGGTCGGGGGGCCCCGCTTCCCTGCTACAGCCCCCTGTCGACCCCCGCCGCCACCCTTCGGCCGGAGAGAGAGTCCAGACACGCGCGCGCGCGCACGCACACACACACACACACACACACACACACACACACACACACAAAGGTAAACAGGTAAGCCGACCCGCACATATAGAGAACTTCACCGTCCGGGACGACTTCAACGTCAGAGGGCAGCGACCGCAGCCGAAATTCACAGATCCAGAAACGCACGTCCGTACACAAACATATAGGTACACAAACTAACTCACGGGCACACAGGCACTCAGACCCAAGTGCAGACGCAAGCACAGACGCTTACCTCAGGACACACAAAGATTCCCACAGATGCCGAAACTTGCAGATAAAATAGGCAGATCCACACACACACAGATACAATTACTCAGATACACAGGCATGATCACGCCGATATCCGCACATACGGAACCGATCTCAATCTCTCCCAAGCTCGTGCAAACATATATACAAGTACAATTAAACAGATACTAAGAAACAGGCACGATCCTGCTGATATCGACACATAACGAGTCGATTTTAATCTTTCACATACAGAAAGAGAGAAAGAGAAACACAGACCGAGAGGGAGAGAGAGAAAAAAACAGGCGCGCTCTCCATTTCGATCTTAGTGTGCACTGAAGTTTAGTTTGGGGCTTCCAGAGAAAAATCGAAAGCTGTTTTAAAATCATTCCTTGGTCGCAAGCCCTAGCTTTGTTTTTAAAAAATTGTCCGTAACCTTAAAATTAAACACCGGGAAGGGAACGCGGATGGTTGCCCTGACCTTTTCTAAAGATGTCCCAGAAATTCCCTAGAAAATAAATCATCGAACAATCATTTATTTTTTCTCTCCCGCTCCCTGCGAAAGGAAGCATTAACTGCCTGGAGAGGAACCCACGTGGGACTTTCCCGCCGTCCGAAGGGACCAGGCCGATCCCAATGGAGTGGATGTTAACGGCAGATCCCGTTTGGTGGAGAATGAGGCAAATGGATCCGCGCGAGGATCGAGAGTTGGCGAAATACGCACTCTCATACATACACACATAGACACACACAGAACTCATTCGCTCTGTCTCTCTCTGCCTGCCTGTCTACCTGCCCGTCCCCGTCTACCGAAAGCCATTTTCGAGAACAGTTCCGGATTGTAAGTGGAAGCGGGAAACCTCTGGGCCGGCCACGCTACGGAACAGCGACCAAACAGAATCCCAAACCTCGGCCCCGGCAGTCCCAGACGCCTCCGTTAGGGAAAAAGCTCCGTGGAAACGGACTGGCGGAGCTCTGAGCCCGGCCGCCTCGGGTCCGGACTAAGCTGACCCTACTTGGCCGCCCGTTGGCACTGGTCCTCGGGCCGGGCCTCCCGGTGCCCGATCACTGGGTATCGGGCCGTGCTGGGTGTACGGGCGGCCGGCTGGCCAGCCAGGACAGGCCGCACTTCTTCTTTCCTCTTTCTCGGGCCTCCCACTTATCGGGCGTTCACCCTCTCCCCCACTTCTCTCGCACACACTAGCTCTCGCTAGAAAACTTTCTCTCTCTCTCTAATTTTTTTCTTTTTCCTTCTTTCTTTTCCTTTCTTTCCTTTTATCTCCTATTCTCTTTTCACATTCTTCTTGATTTTTTCAGCTCTCCTTCCCCCTCTCCCTCCCCCCCACCCCACTCTCTTTACTGCCCTTTCCCCGTCTTCCTCTTACTATCTCTTGTCTTATTGTCCTGACACTGTCTCGGCATCTCTCCGTGCCTTTCTCTGTCTCTTCCCTCCCTGACTTCTCTATCCTCTGTCGTTGCAAACATGCTTGCTTCCCTAGATTCCACTCTCGGAGCACCAAACTAAGCCCATGATTTCCTGTCCCTTTCTCATGCTGCACTAAACTCTGCGTTCTGTCTCAGTTTCTCTCTTTGCTTGCTGTCGGCCGGCCTGTAGCCTGCCCGCTTCTCGGGGGAAGGGGAGTGGTGGTGCGGAAATGGAGGGGTTCGGGAGGGGCTGCTTTTTATCAGCTCAAAAGGAGCAGGAGAAGCAGTCGCGTGGAGAAAAGGCACTGGGCCGGAGAGGAGAAGTCCTGCGTTTAGGCCGGCTGAGCCGCGGGCCGGGCCCTCTCTCGCTACTACTCCGGGCCGCCTGAACCCAGCGCCCAGCCCAGTGGGAACTCCGGATGCCCCAGTCTCCGGGCCGGGCACGGCGTGGGCCCACTTTTCCCCAGGCGTTGAGGAAGGCCGAGTTCCCGCATTCTGGGTCGGATGTCCCCCACTGCTCCTGGCGGTCCCGGCTGGAACCCGCCGTCTCCCCGGGGTTGGTTAGGGCTCCTGCCGTCCGGGCGAGAGGTTTGTGCGTTTGTCCGCTCTCTTCCACCTGGAGCTGTCGCCCGTGCCGCCCCACTCCCAGGACCTCCGAGCCCCCCAGCTCGCACAGGTTTACCTCCTCCCCGCGCACCCCGTCCGACTAGGACTCTGGGTCCGGAGGCTCTCGGCCCCCTGGGTCCCCAGGACCGCTGGGTCCCTGGTCCCCTGGGTCCCGCGGTCCTCTGGATCTCCCGGTCCGGGGCTCGGACCTCCTCGTCCCCGCTGGATCCCCCGGCCGGGGGCTCGGACCTCCCCGTCCCCCGCCGGGCTCTTGCGCCCCCCCGGCCGGGCTCAGTGAGCCAGGTGGAGGCAGAAGCTTGAACCGGGAAGACGAGAGGCGGTGTTACCTGGAGTCTCGGTGTCGGACGACTCGCTGGCGGAGTTCTCGAGCGGCTCCCGCGGGTCGGCGGCGGAGCGGGGCAGATGGAAGCCCGAGGCCATGTCGTGGGACGGCGGTGGCGGCGGCGGCGGCGGCGGCGGGGGCGGCGGTCTCAGGCCCTCGGGCAGCCGGTCCAAGTTCATGCCACCTTTAAAGGAATCCATGATAAGAGCACGGCTGGGGCCTGCCGGTCGAGCTGCCCCGGCTCGGCCCGTCCTGCACTCCGGGAGGGTCGACCCAGGGGCTGGGGCTGATTTAGAGATCAATTCTGATTCTGACTGCAATGCTTCTTCTCCTCCTCCTCCTCCTCTTCCTCCTCCTTCTCTTCCTCCTCCTCCTCCTCCTCCTATTTCTCCTCCTCCTTCTCCTCCTCTTTCTCCCCCAACCCCCACAGCCCTGCCGGGGTCTGGAAGACGCGCAGAGCCCGGGCGAGCTGCAGGACGGAAAGGCCACCGGGCCGGAGTCGCGGTGGAGAGAGAGAAGCCGGGGGGAGCTGAGGTGGGAGCTGAGGTTCGGAGAGGCCGGAGCTCGAGAGATTCAAGTGATCTGCACCAGAATAAACGCTTGGAGTTCAACTGAACTCCTCCCACAGGAGGCTCCAACCTCCCCGTCTCACTAATGTATCACTCCATCTAGAGCTCAGCCCAGTCTCGCGAAGCTGGAAGGCTGCCTGCCTCGATCTCCCCATATATGTAACTTGTTTCGAAGGCACCGGGCGGTTCTGGCTGAGGCTTTCTTAAAGAGACAGAGCGCTCTTCCGGGGTCCAGTAATCCCTACGCCGGGGGTTGTGGTGTGGGGTAGGGGCGTGGGGGAGGGCGCAATGTAGTTTTGAGCTCTTGCTCTGCCGTTCTTTCTCTCTCTCTCCTCTCACTCTCGCTCCCTCCCACCCCCACACTCCCATTCTCCCCGTGACACATCGGTTTCGTCCTCTCTAGTACAATGGAAGCGCATCTGGGCTGCAGCGTCCCTGCCTCTCTTTGCTCCACAACGCTCCTATCAGATGGCTCCAAGATCCAAACAATTTGTTTCTCCCAAAGTTAACTCCTCGGACTATCTAGCCGCCGACTTAGTCTCAAACATCCGACACTATTCTGTGGGCCTATATATGGATGATATATGATTCACTCCGTCGTGTGTGTCTATAGATGTATATGTCTGCGTATGAGTACATATAAGCCCCGTAGGACAAAACTGTAGATGTCCCTTTGCGCCCCACGGAGGGTGGAAACTGCGAAGCTTTTTCTACCCTCGAGTTTTAGGGGTGTTTGGTTGGGAATGGAGGGGCCAGCTAACCCCCGGTCTACTTCCATTCAGCCGTGGGACCTCCCTTCCGTTAGCCGAGTGCGAAGTCAATGTCCCTTAAAGGGCCACGCGGGAGTGTGAATGCAGAAACACGATTCCCGAACGGAATGGAAAGTTCTCGTTGGTTTCAGGCCGTTCCCGTGTGTCATCGTCCCTTCCTCCCGAGATCCGAGCAGAAGGGACGGAGAGTGTGTGTGTGTGTGTGTGTGTGTTTGTGTTGGGGGTTGGGAGAGGGGAGAAGGACACGAATGGGACTTCCCTGCAGTCCTTCCGGCTTCGGCCGAATGGGAAATTCTTCCCCGAGGCCTGGGAGCGGCTGACACGGAACAACTCTGCTCATTTTTCAACCCCCAACAACGGCCACAAAGCAAACCCGGCATCTTGACTGTGTCGTTGAACGAGACAATACCCGCTCATGCGGCATCTGGGCACCTCATGCTCAGTGGTGTATTCCGCACATTTTGAACGCTACTGTGCGGCCGGTTCTCCTAAAATCGTTTACTTTATTACTCCTGAACTATACCCCTCACCTGGCACCCTCATTCGATATTTCGCGCCATATGCCCTCCCCGTCAGGCATCGTGTTATAGCCCCTGGTGTGCACACAGGCCTCGCGTTTTGCTGGGGCGATGGAGTGATAGAAGGAAGGGACCCTGGGGGCCGGAGGCCGCGCGTTGATGCAATTTAGTTTTCATTTCCAAAAAGACCTACTGACGCCTTAGTGCGGTCCGCCCAGTGTCGGCCTCGGTTAAACTCCTTCTGGGTGATTTGCGTCGCCAATTTTTAACTCGTTTCTTGAGCCCTGATCAAACAAGACCGGAGCAGAGCGGCCAGTGGCGGAGCGGGGGGCTGCAGATCAGCCCCGGCCCGAGCTGCCCGTCCTTGACCCCCGTCCAGCCCCTATTCCTGAGGTTCCAGCTGAACGGCCACGCGCTGAGCCGAGAATGACCCAGGGAAGGCTGGGTCCGGAGATCCAGAAGGCAGGGCTGCAGGTCTCCTGGGTGCGGGTCTCTGCTCACCATCCCGGACTTTCTTCCCCCTTGGAGGAGATGCGCTTTCATTTAAGGCTTTGAACGGGTAAGAGTGACTGTTTGGCCGATTTGAGGAGGGAAGCTTTCCAGGCCACAGGTAGGACGTGGGCCAGGGGTCGGCGGCAAGACAGGTGAGATGGAACCGCAGTGAGAAGGTTAGCGCAGCCAGTGATCTGGCTGCGACGACCGTTCTAGGGACCACGCGGCCAGGGGCCTCTTGGCCGCCGATAGGGCATCTCCGAGCCGCAATGCCCCCCCGGAGCCCCCAACTAAGGCCCACTAGTCCCCCGAGCGGGTCTCTCGTCCGAAGCTCCGCTGCCGCTCTGGCCTGGAGAGGCTGGTCACCGCCTCGGGACTCCCCAGACGACAGCGAGATAAGAGCGTGTCCTGGAAAACAGACGGCCCTCAGCTACCAGGCCCCGGGTGATGGGTGAAGAGCCCTCAGACCCCGGTCCCGGGCCTCTTCCCTCCGGGCAGGACTCCTCTGTGTGTGTGTGTGTGTGTGTGTGTGTGGTGGGAGGGGGGCACGGGCCAGAGGCAGGGTGAGGTGTTAGTCTGGGTCACCTTGAGCGGTGGCTAGCAGTTTCTTCTTGCCCCTAACTCGGGCTGATAGGCCAGGGGAGCATAGTCTCCGTCCCCGTTTCCCCAGGCGCCCCCTTCTCGCCATATCCCCGGGCTCCGCCCAGCAGCCCAAATTCCGAGGCCCCCTTTCGTCCTCCCCTGGGGAGATAAAGGGTCACCTCCGTGCTGCCCTTCAAGCTTTCTTCCCGACCCGAGCCAGGGCCGCAACCAGACGGGGCGAAGGCCTTGGGCAGCGGGGCCAGGGCTGAGGGGTTGGGAGGAGAGGCGAGAGGGACCTGGGCCCAGGGGACACCGCTGACCAGGGAGAGAGGGAGGGGGCAGAGGGGACAAGTCCCTTCGGCTTGGGCTCCACGCTGTCTGTGACCCTTCCCCTCCCCCATCGGATAGCGTTCGGAGGAGGGTCTGACCAGTCCTCGACCCAGCCCGGATCCACGCCCGGCTCCATGCCCTCGCTCACATGCTCGATGCTGCCTCCAACCCTCCGGGACTCACTCCCTTTCGGCTTGCGGACATTGACCTGGGGCGCCTGTCATCGAGATGGGGTGGGGGGAAAGCCCCTTCGATTCTGCCCCCCAATAGGGGAGACCCGGGGAGAGGAGGTAAAGGGGTACGGGTGCGAGGCAGGGTTCAGGCCACCAACCAGGATGGGTGCCCCGGAGCTGGGGGGACGGACGGACTTTGAGGGCCATTTCTAGATTCCTTTCTTCGAACCAAGGATCTCTTCTCCTTTCTCAAACAGGACTTCACTGATCCGACGTGACACTGTATTTTGCTTTTAAATCAAGGAAAGATGTGAAAAAGAACTTTTGAACCAGTTTATGGGAGTGGGCGAAAACGTGTTCCAATTTATTTACTCTTTCTGCTTGCATGTCTCTTTCTCTATTTCCCCTTCTGTGCCTTTTTGTTTTTAGCTCCCCCTTACGGGGTTGATTAGGGAGGGAGGAGTGGGGACGGGAGGTATGGAGTGGGAGAAGGGGGACTCACAATATGACCTTCCGCCTTGTTGGCCCAGCGTTTCAGACCGGCCCTTCAAAGGGGACAAGGGAGCACAGGAAAGCCATCCCTCGCCCGAACCCCGGAACCGAGTGGCATCGGTTCGGGGTGGCAAATTCACTACACGGGAGGATAGCGGTATAAAAGGACCGTACTCCGGAGGTTGAGCGACTAAAATCCAGGAACTAAGACTTTTTAAAAAAAAATTTAATCCACAGGAAGTATATCCACCAGGAGCCTGGAAATCGGGGAAAGATTTCTCCAAGCCGAGGAGAGCTAGATGGAAACGCTAACCCGCGGTCCAACTTGGTTCTGACGTAGTTGCAATTTTCTTGCATTCACGCAGGTATGTGTTTCCATGCCCGTAGGTGTACGTTCCCCCATATTAAGTCAGACACCTCACCCACATAAGGCAATCTGTAGAGTCGCAGGAAAGATCCCGTTTCCCAGCTAATTCCCAGCCCATGCCCCGAAGAAGCCTGGCATGCTTTGAGAGTCCACTCAAGTGGACTCTGTAAACAGAAACACAAGCTATATGTATATGAATATATATAATACATATATACATTATATATATTATATCTGTAACAGGCACACTAATACACTACAAACGGGTGCAAAAAAGCATAATACAAATACAATACAAATACACTACAGATATATTAACACAGTACGAATAGATGCAAAATAACCTTCAGTCGCACAAAAATAATATAAATACACAAACACACTACATATGAAAACAATACAAATAGACACACAACACAATGTTAACAGACACAGACATAATACAAATAGGTACAAAATAATCTACCAAGAGACACAAAAATTAATAGAAACAGATACAGACACACTGCAATGCAAACAGTACAGACACACAATATAATACAAATACACAGACACACTGCAGACAGAAACACAAACAGGATACAGATAGATACAAACACACAAGAAACAGGCTCACAAACAATACAAATAGACGAAGACACCATAAATTCACAATAAACATCCCTTCACCACAAAGAACCACAAATAGCCGTCAAGCCAAAACGAAAAAAAAAAGCACGACACACTATTTAACATACCCGACAAACGCAGAGGAAATAGAAAGGGCACGTTATGAAAAGAAAACCCAACACCATAAGAGCGGTGAGAATAAACACATTTTAGACCCATTTAGACACAATATTGTACAAGTAGACATAGGTATGCTGAGACATAAACACACACATACTTCACGGTACCCAAGGAGACCCTCCCAACGTGGGCCCCGACCTAGTTCCACAAAGATCGAAGGATGGATTGTGGCTGTGTGGGCGTCCCCGATCTCCGCGGTCACGGTCTCCAAGCTCATTCTCTCGGCTCCCGGAGTTCACTGGAAGCGGGATCGGGCTCCCCCGCACCCGGCGTCGCGGACAGACCGTGGCCCTCAGCCCGTTCCCCGGGAAGCCGGGGCGAGGGGAAACTCACTGGGCTCCGTGTTCCGGAGCTAATCGATCGGCCGGGGCCTGTATCGACCCTGCGGGGAGGGGGTTGGACTGGGGCCGGGCTGGGCTGGAGCCGGGCTGATGGCAGGACTGGTCTGGGGTCGGGCCGGTGCCAGGGCTGGACCTTGGTCGGGGCTGGGCTGGTGCCAGGGCTGGGACTGGGGCTGGGGCCGGGTCCGGATTGGAGCTGGAGAGGCCTGCTTTGTCTCTAGTCTGAGCGGAATCGTCGGGGCCCCGGACCGCCGCCTGTTTCTGCAGGGGCTGCAGGGGCTGCCACGAGGCCGCTCGGGACCCGCTTCTCACCGACCCGGCCGGACAAGCTGACCGCGGGCGGGCGCCCCATCACCGTCGCCCTCCGGCCTCCCCTCAATCAGCGCCCCAAAACGTCCTTCCTCGAGGGGGAAGAAAATGTTTGGGGCCCCTGTCTTCCCCCTCTCCTCCTGAGAATTCCTCCTGGGGACTTTCCTCCCCAACGACTTAGCAGTTCCCCTTCCCTCTCCCCCTGCCCGGTTCCTGACCCCCTTCTCCCTCTCCCCCAGCTCCCCAGCCCTCCAGGCTCTCCGAGTCCAGGCCCGCTCCCCTTACTTGCTCCTGGAGCCCAGCGGCCACTCTCTGGGCTGGAAACGGATCCATTTAAGTACCCGCCCTGCACCAACAGAGTGGCTCCAAGTGGAAAGGAAAATGCAGACAAAAGACGCAGTGGACACTTGGGCTTTCTTTGCCTTTGCCTCTTTGTCGTTAAAAAAGCAGATGCCCGTGAATGGCATTTTACCCTTGCCAAAAGCAAAATCTACTTTGCTTTTGGACTTCGGCGCTTCAAGTGGTTCCCATTGGACCGTCCGAAGGGAAACCGTAAATAGTACATCTAGGTGCGAGTGAAGTGTAAAAATTCACACATACATGGACACGATAAAGCCCACGCTGTGTTTGAGTGTACACGGAGGCTGTTCACTCGCACATGCATCCAGTATGCCTTAATCCCGCTCTGCCACTTGTCAGCTGTGTGACTGTGGGCAAGTCATAACTTCTCTGTGCCTCAGTTACCTCATCTGTAAAATGGGCATTTAGATTGTGAGCCTCTCGTGGGACAACCTGATGGCCCTGTATCTACCCCAGCGCTTAGAACAGTGCTCTGCACATAGTAAGTGCTTAACAAATACCAACATTGTTGTTGTTGTTAAGCGCAAACGACATATATACAAACAGTGCATATTCACGCATATATACAGCACACACACAATTCATATACACTTGCGTGGCGTTTTCACATACATGCAGCGGCCTGGTTCATGCTCAAACATATATAACGCCCGCGCACTTGTACACGCACACACACACACACACACACACACACACACACACATCTCATCTGGATCCCACAGTCCCGGGCTAGCGGCCAGTCGGGGGGTCCAAGCAGGGTTCCGACCCTAACCCTAACGCCGAGCAACCTGCTCCCCCCCCCCCCCCCCACGGGATGAACTAATCTCTGGCCACATGTCGGATTGGGGGCTTCGGGGCACCCCCTAACTCCTCTTCCGTCCCCTTGCTTTCCCTCCGTCACTTCACCAGAAGCCGTTTCGCGGGGCCACATAGACCCGAGGGCCCGGACTGGGCGGTTTCCTTGTCCTGGTCTTCTGCGGTGTTTGGGGACCTTCCAGGCTCAAACCCGGCCCAGGCCCCTGCCCCACCACTCCCCGGGCCCCAGGGCTCATTTCCACAGGCCATATCACCCCCCTCCCCCGCCCCCCGTCCCCCGCCCTCCCGGCTTCCTCAGAGAGCTTGTGCATTAAACCATCCCCAAAGCCGAAACGAAGCGACGAGAGCCGGAATAGAAATGGCGACACCCGCCACCCGGGCCGGAAATTGAAAACTGCAGACTAAAGGCCACCCCACATCCTACTCGCCCACCCCGCTACCCAGTGCCCACTCGCCCTCTTGCCTGCCGGGGCCGGGGGCCGGGGGCCGGGGGCCGGGGACGGGGACAGGGGCTGGCTCTTGGGGCTGAGGACAGCGGCCAAGGTCCCGGAACCGGGGCTGGGGGTGGGGCGCCTGTGCTCTGCACCCGGGGGAGATGTGATCCTTCTGTTTTTGATCTCCCCACACCCCCATCCACACCCCCACGAACAAGTCCCGAACGCGTGGCTCGAGTCAGGCTAAACGAGGTTTGTTGTGATAATAAAATGCCCAAGTGTGTCCCATAAACCGGCGCGGGGCTCCAGGTTTTAAAGGCGACGCCTATAAAAAGAAGCCCTCCCGCGCCTCATCCTAGACGGTTGGGACCCGCAAACTGCTCTCCCGTGCGCGCCTCTGCGCTCCCTTGCTCTTCTGTGCGCACCTCTGCATTCCCTGCGCTCTGTTTCCGTCCTCCCCTGCTCTCCCCAGGGCCCCTCTCTTCTCCTGGCCCCTGAGCTCCTCATCTCTCGCCTTTTAGCCCTCCGCTCCGCGGGAAAAACCAGGGATGTCGGGGTTTTAGGGAGGGGGAGGAGGGCTCCCAGTTCCGGTGCATCGTTCTCCTGGGCTCTGCACTGGACACCCCGAAATAAGGGACACCTAAAGTTTCTGGGCCAAACAACGAACTCCCTCGCTTTGGTTAGCGATTTCCCGGCCTCTGAGAGCCAAGCCCAACAGCAGTAAGGGAAATTCAGGCTTTCATTAAGTCGCTCTGGCAAACGTGTAGCGGACCCCCTTTCCCTTCCTCCCCCCCCAGCCACGCCCCCTTATTAAGAGCCTCGGCTGTCGCGGAAGACCGGCGCTAAACGGAGGGAGGAGGCCAAACCACGTGCCGTCATCGATTCGTCTCTGATTGAACTTCAGACCCAGCCCCCTCCCCCTCAAGGTCACTCTTTGCGCCCGGACCCTGCTCTCCAAGTCCCTAGCTCCAGGTCGCTTCGGGGAACTGGACTGCGGTCAGGCCGGGCCGAAGGCCTAGTCCAGAAAAGCCCCAGCCCTAGCCCCAGCTGGGTCCCTTAGCCACCCCTTGCTCTTCCTCCTCCTCTATTCCTTCTCTTGCTCCTTCTCTCCGCTCCGCGGAACCCTCACAACTCAGGACCCCCATCCGCGGGTCCGAGCGCTCCCGGATATCCCAGGGACACTCCCGCCAGCGGTCTCACCCAGGCCTCTCCCTCCCACCCACCGTTTCTCTCCGTTGCAAAAGCGCGGGAGCGCGCGCATGCACATAGACGCGCGTGCGCGTCCCCACCCCCCACCCCCGAACACACACGGACACACACAATTCACACTTAGATATGGGCCCTCGGAGCTGCACATCCAAGCCGGGAAGGACTCCACTTCCCAGCCATGACGTCAGGCTGAGTTTTAGGTCACTCCGCGGTGGGCCTTCTCCTCTCGCCCCCGGCCCTGACCTGTGCCCGAATTGCCCCACCTCAGGGGCCCTGTCGAGGCCAGGTTTTCTTGGGTTTTCCCTCCTAAAAGGGAAGGCTCTCGGGACCCGGGAGTCCAGGGCGGGATTTGGGTTCCTCCCTAACTCACTCTTATTTTTTCCAAGTGCTTGGTCTTTCTCCCTTGAGGCCTTCTTCTCGCTTATCCTGAAGCGCTCTCTCTCCCCAGCCCCGACAGTGCTCTGCGGCCAGGGCAGGGCACCAGAATGGAGTAGGGACCAGGGTGGAGCAGGAACCAGGATGAAGCAGGAACCAGCGTGGAGCAGGAACCAGGGGACCAGGATGGAGCAGGGCCAGTGCAAGAGCTAGGGCAGGGCTCCAGAGCAAGGCGCCAGAGCAAGGCAGGGACCAAGACGGGACAGGGCACCAGGGCTGGGCTTTAGAGCAAAGCACCAAGATAGGGTACAGAATATCTGATCAGGACACTAGGGCAGGGTACAGCGTACCAGGGCAGGGCAGGGACCAGGCCGGGGCAGGGCACTAAAGCAGGACGCCAGAGCACTGCACTAAGGCAGGGCACCAATGCAAGGCACTAAGTCAGGGGCCAGTAGCAGGGCTAGGGCAAGGCAGCAGAGCAACTGAGCAAAGTTCTGGAACAGAGCTGGGACAGGGCGCCACGACTGGGCACTAAAGCAGGACACCAGGGTAGGGCACAAGATACCAGGGAGCGGCAGGGACCAAAATGGGGCAGGGCACCAAGGTAATAATAATAATAATAATGTTGGTATTTGTTAAGCGCTTACTATGTGCAGAGCACTGTTCTAAGCGCTGGGGTAGACACAGGGGAATCAGGTTGTCCCATGTGGGGCTCACAGTCTTAATCCCCATTTTACAGATGAGGGAACTGAGGCACAGAGAAGTTAAGTGACTTGCCCACAGTCACACAGCTGACAAGTGGCAGAGCTGGGATTCGAACTCATGAGCCCTGACTCCAAAGCCCGTGCTCTTTACTCTGCGCCACGCTGCTTCTCGATATCAGGTATCAGGGCAGGGTCTAGGGCACCAGCTGAGGGCAGGATAAAGACCAAGCCAGAACAACAAGGTCCTAGGGCTAAGCAGTAAAACAGGATGCCAGGATAGGGCACAGGCTACGAAAGCAGGGCAGGTACCAGGCTGGGATAGAGTACCAGGGCTGGGAATTGGAGCGGGACACTAGGATGGGGCACAGGATATCAGGGCAGGGCAAGGACCAGGTTGGGTCAGGCTACCAGGACAGGACACCAGGGTTAGGCACTAGGGCAGGACACCAGGGTAGGGTACAGAACATCGGGGCAGGGCACCAGAGTTGGGCACTAGAGGAGGACACCAGAGAAGAGTACAGGATGCCAGGGCAGGGCAGGGCTCCAGGGCAAGGCTTCAGGGCATGGTACCAGGAGGAACTCACCGGTTCGCCTGGGGCCCGGCCCTGGGCGAGGAGGGAACTGTGTACCGCAAGTGAACAGGTGTGGGGTCTTGGGAGAGGAGTGGGACGCCCCCCCACCAGGGCTGAGGTTTATAGACGGTTTTACGCGAGTAATAAAATGGGAACGAGGCCGAACATGCCTCGCAACCGGGTGGGGAGCTCTGAGACCCTCCCTCCAGGTCCCAGCTCAGAGACCTGGGCCTCAGGTCTGGAGAGGCGCTGAGAGGGTCACTCGGGAGAGACCCGAGCCGGACCGAGGGAGGGAAGGAGGGAGGAAAGGAGGGAAAGAGAGAACGAGGAGCGCTGTTCGGGCTCCACAGACTTTCCTTGTCGGGGACATCCTGTCGGGCGAGGGCCCCAGGAGGAGCAGCCTGGGCACTAGCCTGGCACTCTCTATAAGCTGGGCCCCCACCAAGCCTCAGACAACGGCCGGCCCTGTCTTCTTTCTCTTTGAGATAACCCACTTGCCTTCTTCCTCTTTTAAACAGACTCTCTCCTACTTCAGCGTTTACAACTCTCATCTACTCTTCCCCTCCTCTAATTCCATCTCTCTGCCTTCTCCACTTCTCCTGGCCCTGCCTTTCTCAGCGCTCTCAGCCGCTTACTGGGCTTCAAAGCGTATCATGCTGAGAGAATATGTGTGGACGGATGGGTATGTGGGTGTGTTTGCATAGGTGTGTGCATGAAGGTGGGTATGCGTGCGTGTGTGCAAGAGTGTATATGTATGTTTGAATGAATGCGTGCATGAATGCGGGTATGTGTGCGTATAAGTGTGGGTATGAGTGTATAGGTGTGTTTGTATGGGTTCGTGCATGAATGTGGGTTTGTTTGAGTATGTGCTCCTACGAATGTGTATATGAGCGCGCGGGAGCGCGGGCGTGTGTTTATGTGTGTGTGTGTGTGTGTGTGTGTGTGTGTGTGTGTGTGTGTGTGAAATGCCTTGGGTCTATCCTCCACCCAATCCCCCCGCATCTTTTTTGGACACTTTTTTTCCCTTATTAGACACACCCATAAAAAAAAAAGGAAAAAAAAGGAATTTGCTTTAGAGAGTTGGGTCTGTAAATCTGCCTCTGGGCAATCATTTATTCAAGTGACATTCCAGCTCTAAGCCTCTTAGTGAAGTGGATAAGTTCAAACTAGAAAACCCAGTTACCCAGTTGAGTCAAATAAATGCGCCCGGACCACCTACCCTCTCCCCTCCGGTCCGGGAGCCAGGCTTGGCGACTCCGGCCGCTTCTCTTCTATTAAAAGAGGAATTTCCATTCAACTCACGGGGGAGGGGCGGAGGTAAGGGGGTGTGCTATCAGGGGCGGTGGCGGGGTTCAGCGGTGGCCAAAGGAGGGGAGCGGCGCAGGGGAGGAAAAATGCCCCAAACCCAAACTTGGAGAAAGTCAAAAGCTGCATTTCATTGACAGATACAAATGACCCCCAAGGCTTTCCGGCAGCGTGATGGAGTGCTAAAGTCCCCGCTGTCCCTCCACAACGGCGGCTTCTCGTTGGCCTGGAGCCGGCTGTCCCCTCTGAGCCTCCCTTGGGCCTTTCCGCCCCATCCTTCTCTCCGGCCGCTGGACCCGCTGGGAAGACTGGGAAGAGTTGGGGCGGAGGAGGGGAGCGGGAGAGCCTTCCTAACCTCCTACGTCTCCCCGACACACTGCAGGAAGCGGGACTGGGGGCAGCCTGCAGACCCCTTGGGCTGTGTGTGTGTGTGTGTGTGTGTGTGTGGTGGTTATGTGCGCGCGCGAGCACTATGACAATGAAGGCTTGCCAGTTTGGGGCAAAGAAAGTCCCATCAGGCTCCCTGCTCCCCTCCTCTGAGGTTTTCTGCCTGGATGAAGGGGAGACCGAGTCAGAGTCCCGCACCTCTGCGGCCGCAGGTTTTCCACCCCGTGGAGCCGGGGAACGGGCCGAGTCCGCGCCCACTCGGCGGAAGCGCTCTATCTGCACAGGGCCCGGGAATATTCGCGCTCCACCTCCTCCTCCCCACCGCCCCCCGGCTCCCACGCGTGCCCGCACGGACACGGCTTCCTTAGCGGGGTGGACGGAATTCTCCTCTCGGGCTTGTCTACGCCTTGCCGGGGGAGGAAGTGCGGGAGGCGGGGGCCTGGCGACGACTGGCCCCGAGTGCCACTGTCCAAAAGCAGCGAGCCGCCCCCGTCCCCGCCCCAGAGGGAGGGGGGAAAGAGGGGGCGCCCCTCTCCAACAGAGCCTGCTGGGGGAATTTCCCGGTTTAGCGGGGCGCGCTCTAATCCGGTCTGAGGGGAAAAAAGAGTCGGCCGCCGGCCGCCCTCCCCGATCCGACCTCGACAGGGTTGCTCGTTCCCCCAGACCTATCTTGCGGGGAGACCCCCGCGAGACCACGGGGACAAGGCTGGGCCCTCGTCCGCTGGACCGGGGAGCAGTGTAGGCGCTCGGAGCCGGGCGTGGAGCGGGAGAGAGGAAGGGGCTCCGAGGCATGGTAGCTTGGGGGAGCCGCTCTTGTCTGTCCCCATTGCGCCCCATCGCGCTCTCGCTTGCCTCTTCCCCTCTCCCACTCCCGGGCCCTTCGCGCCGCGGGTCCGCAGGGCCCCTGAGCCCGAAGCAGAGCCCGGCTGCGAAGGGCCTTGTCCAGCTCCGGGAGGTCCTCTTCCGGGGCCCACAGGCAGTCGGTTCCGAAGGCCTTCCAGTGCCAGCGGGCGCCCAAGCCCAGAGTGCAGAAACCCCAGGGCCGGACGGCAAGCCCCCTACCCTGCCCTCTCCCCCCACCCCAACACACCCCCGGGCGGACCACAAGCCGTCCGCAAGCGGAGGCTGCGGACCGGGCCGTGGGAGCCGTGTCACGTCCAACTCGTCCCGATACCACTGGCCGACGAGCCGCTCCCCTCGGGAAGCGACTCCGGCGTCCTGGGGGGCCCGGTCAGGGCCGGGAGAGCTGTCCTCCATCTCCGCCGAGCCCCGACGGTCACCAAAGCCACTCGGTGAATGGCGCGTTCGGGCTAACTCGGAGAGGAGGTCACTCTCCTGGGTGGGCGACAGCGCGGGCCGGAGGCGGAGCGCGAAATTGGAAAACCTGCCTGAAATTGGAGGGGGGAAAGGGCGCACTTGTAACACACACACACACACACACACACACACACACACACACACACACACTCGTCGACGCACGCGGACACATATACGCAGGGTGACACGGACACGGCGCTGTAGCGGGGTGGAAGCGGCGAGTTAAGTGGCCATCCGAGGGGAATCGAGGATCTCTCGGCAACCTCGCCTGACCTCCGCTCCCTTCCCTCCCCCCACCCTCCCGCCCCCCTTTAAACGAGCGAAATCGACGCCCGGGCTGCGGCAGGCGGGGGCTCCGGGGCCAAGGTGCCTGGGGTGTCTTCCCGGGGGTGTCGCCTACCGCTAGGAGTCGGCCCCCGCGGCACCCCCTCTCCCGCACCCCCGCCGCGGGGCGGCCATCGGAGCCAAAGCCGGGCCCCGCGGGACGAAGAGTGGACGGCGCCGCCCCGGCCCAGGCTCTCCGCTGGACTGTTTCCCCTTTTTCTCGGCTCTCTGTCCCGGTGCCCCCAGACTCCTCTTCCCCCGTCCCAGTTCCCATCGCCGAAGCTCCCCGAGGTCCGGGGGTCCCAGTGCGCCCCGCCCCTCTCGGTGCCCCCTCTCTCCAGCCCCTCGCGCGAGGTGGCCGTTGGCGCAGATGGCTTTCACACGCGAAATCAAGTAGCTACGACAGCCTGTAAAAGACCCAACAATCTCCCTCCATAAAATTATAACATTTACTAGATACGTTAACATTTTCTTCTTGTCACATCGACTCTTTCCCCCTCCTACTCCCCATCCCCGACGGCTTGTACCGCGGCGAGGGGCTGGGCGCCCGCCCACGGTCTCGGGAGTTTCTTTCCCCTTACCCCCTCCTTCCTCCCCCGACCCCTCTCCTCACAGCCTCCTCCTTCCCCCACCCCAACTCTCCTCCGTTACCCTCCCCGCTCCCACCCCCCACCCCTTCTTTCGGGGTTGAAACCTCCAAGAACGCCAAATGAGGTAACCCCCTTGGAATTATATTTCTAGGATATTTGTCAGCTCTGACGAAGTGCAGAGACCCAGAAGAATTCACACGCGGTATAAAGATGTCAAGGTCTGCGGGTCCGAGGCCACGGCCGGCGTGCCGGGATTCGGCGCGGGGGACCGGCGGCGCGGTTAGCCGCTTTCCAGCTTGGGAGCTGGGACTCGAGGCCTCGTCGCGTCCCCCCGCCCCGCCCCGGGAGGAGCACGGTTTGCGGGGTAGGGGGTGGGGGGCAGGGTGAGAAGAGGGGACCCTTCCCTTCCTCCCCACCCAGGCGCTGTTGGGGGTCTCATCGCTCCCCGAAAACGGGCCGAGAACAAGCCCAAGCTCCATAACGAGAGCCAGGGTGAATTACATTAGAGAGGGCGTTTTGTGTGTGTGTGTGGGTGTATGTGTGTATATGTATGAGTGCATATATGTGTGTGTATGTATATGAGATCTAGACATCCAAAGAGAGAGAAAATGTCCCTGGTGGTGTCCGTTGAGGTATGAGAGTGTTAGCCTGTGTGTGTGTGTGTGTGTGTGTGTGATACACACACTTTCCTATACAGTCTGTGATACACAGACTTCCCTATCACCGTGGATGGCACGACCATCCTTCCCGTCTCTCAGGCCCGCAATCTCAGTGTCATCCTTGACTCGTCTCTCTCGTTCACCCCACACATCCTATCCGTTACCAAGACCTGCCGGTTTCACCTTTACAATATCGCCAAGATCCGCCCTTTCCTCTCCACCCAAATGGCTACCTTACTATTATGGGCTCTCGTTATATCCCAGCTAGACTACTGTGTCAGCCTTCTCTCTGACCTCCCTTCCTCCTCTCTCGCCCCGCTCCGGTCTATTCTTCACTCCGCTGCCCGGCTCATCTTCCTGCAGAAACGATCTGGGCCTGTCACTCCCCTTCTTAAACAACTCCAGTGGTTGCCTATCGACCTCCGCTCCAAACAAAAACTCCTCACTCTAGGCTTCAAGGCTCTCCATCACCTTGTCCCTTCCTACCTCTCCTCCCTTCTCTCTTTCTACCGCCCACCCCGCACGCTCCGCTCCTCCGCCACCCACCTCCTCACCGTCCCTCGGTCTCGCCTATCCCGCCGTCGACCCCTGGGCCACGTCCTCCCGCGGTCCTGGAACGCCCTCCCTCCTCACCTCCGCCAAACTAATTCTCTTCCCCTCTTCAAAACCTTACTTAAAACTCACCTCCTCCAATGGGCCTTCCCAGACTGAGCTCCTCTCTCCCTCTACCACCCCCCCTTCACCTCTCCGCAGCTTAACCCTCTTTTCCCCCATTTCCCTCTGCTCCTCCCCCACTCCCTTCCCATCCCCTCAGCACTGTACTCGTCCGCTCAACTGTATATATTTTCATTACGCTATTTATTTTGTTAATGAAATGTACATCGCCTTGATTCTATTTAGTTGCCATTGCTTTTACGAGATGTTCTTCCCCTTGACTCTATTTATTGCCATTGTTCTCGTCTGTCCGTCTCCCCCGATTAGGCTGTAAACCCGTCAAACGGCAGGGACTGTCTCTATCGGTTGCCGACTTGTTCATTCCAAGCTCTTAGTACAGTGCTCTGCACATAATAAGCGCTCAATAAATACTATTGAATGAATACACGTGGTGGTGGGGTGGGGGAGAAGGATGGAGGAGGCAAAAGGGTCCTTTGCACCCAATCCGATTCTTCCTGTTCCCATGGCTCCTTCTTTCCCGGTCCCCACTACTCCTCTCTCCTCTTCGGCTTCACCTCCTCGTGCATATCCCACTAAGTCCTTCCCGTGCCCCAGAAATGCCCCTATTGGCGCCCTTGGGTGCCTCGCCCGCGGCCGTCTGGGCTCCATCCGAGACCTTTGTTTGCTTCCTAGTACTCCAGTGTAAGACTCGTCCGTTCCCATTTATAGCTCGGCCATGCCCGTTTGGGCTCCGTACCTGCCTTGTAGTACCCCAGATGTGCCCCTGTCCGCGGCGGTGTTTGCCAGGTCCAACCCGTCCGTGCCCCGTCTCAGATCTCTGTCTCCTAGTGCCCCATGAAAGCCCCGTCCGTACCCGTGTGCTTGCCTTGTGCCTATGCCCCATCCGTGCCAGTATGTATGTCTCGTGCCTATGCCCGTGCTTGACTCGCAGTGCCCCAAAGTCAACCCCTTCCGTGTGCTTCGACAATCCCTCGCCTGTGCCCTGGGCTTGCCTCCTCTGTGTCCAACTGTGCTCCGTGCATGCCTCGTCTGTGTCCATTTGTGTCCCGTGCATTCCCCTGCGCATGCCTCGTCTGTGCCCGTAGTGCCTCATGAAAGCCCCGCCTGCACCGAGTGCCCTGTGCAAGGCTTTTCGATGCCCATCTCTCACCCGTGCATACCTTATATGTACCTGTTTGTGCCCCGTGCATTCCCCGAGGTCTTCCGTGGTGCCTTATGAAATTCCGATCCGTTTCCCGTGTGCGCCTCGTCTTTGCCCGTCCGTCACCCATCTGAGATGCATGTTACCTCGTAATACACCAATGTAAGTCCTGTCTGTATATCGTGCATGCTTCCACCATGACCGTTCGTGCCCTGAGCCTACCCTCCAGTACTCCATGTATTTTCCTGCCTGTGTCCGTGCCCGTCTTTGCCCCTTACACGCTCTGTTTGTACCCATGTATTTTATCTGTGCCCGAGTACCCTTTGCGTGCCTCGTTCGTGCCCTTCTGCGTACCGTACATTCCAGGTAGTGCCCCATAGAAACGCTGTCCGTTTCCGCCTGTGCCCCATACAATTCCACTAGTGTCCCACGAAAGTCCGGTCCGTGCCCGGGTGCGCCTCATCAGTGCCCGCCTGTGCCCCGTACATTCCCGGTCGTGCCCCATGGAAGTTCCGTCCGTGACCGTCTATGCCCCGAACATTTCCGGTAGGGCCCCACGAAAGCCTCGTCCGTGCCCGCCTGTGCCCCGTACATTCCCGGTAGTGTCCCTTAAAAGCCCCATCCGTGGCCCATGCCCCTCGGCTCCCCTGGATGCTCCTTCCAACCCCGTCCTGGGGGGCACGATCCTGAAAAAGAATGGCGGCGCCGGCTCCCTCGTGAGGCCCGAGGAGCAGGGAGCCTGTAGGCCCCGCGCGTGGGAAGCGGGAGTGGGGAAGCCGAGTCCCCCCCGTGGGGACTGTGGGCAAAGGGCTGCGGGCGCTTAGGGGACAGCCAAGGTGTGCGGGGGCTCCCGTGGGGCGGGGGCTCCGCTCCGCTTGCTCCCCCGGCTGGTACCCCCTTCGCCGATGCCGCTGGAAGCCCCGGGAGCCCGGACTGGCCTCCGTCCCCGCCCTCCTTCACTGGTCAGCCCCCGGTCAGTGCCCCGGCCAGATCTCGGTCAACCCCTCGGGCCCTCCCTCCAGGTCCGAGGTCGATCTTACCCCACCCAACTAGCCACTGGGCTCCCGCGCCGGGGTCCGCATCCGCAGAGCTGCTGGTTCGGGTCCCGCAGCAAGGGCGAGCGGCTCCAGGGTAGCCTCTGCCGGGCCGGGCTCCCTCCTCTGCGCCGGGCGCCCGCGGGGACCGAGGGCGGGCAGGGCGGGCAACTGGCGGAGGAGTGTCTGTGTGTGTGTGTGTGTGTGTGTGTGCGCTGGGGGGAGCGCTTCGCCACCCGGGCCCTCGAGGGCGGGGAGCAAAGGGGCGTGGCGCGGGGGTCGCCTCAGGGGACGGGGGAGGTCTCAGCTGGGAAACGCACCGGGGGGCGGGGGCCGGACAGGAGGTCTCTGAGCGGCGGCTACTGTAGGGAACAGCGTGGGTCCTCCCCAACTCCCTGCTCGACCCCTGGGAGGCGGACGGTCTCCTCTCCCATCCCCTACCTCTCCCAATGGCTTCCCTTCCCTCTTCCCTTCCCGGGGTAATCTCCTCCCTCGGTCCCTCACCAGGAGGGCTTCCTCTCCTCCCTCCTCTCCCCCCCTCCAGGGGGTCTCTCCCCACTCTCTCCTCCAGGGCTTTCCTTCCCCTCCACCACCAGTAGGTCTCTCCCCACTCTCTACCCCAGGGGGTTTCCTCCCCCTCCTTCTCTCAGGGGGTCTCCTCCCCCTCCCTCCCGCGGGGGGGATCTCCTCCCTCGCTCCCCCACCAGTTGCTCTCCCCCACGCAGGGGGCTTCGGATCCTGGCGGGACGGGGTGGGTGGTTAGGGAGGCTGGGCCTGCGGCGGGCACCCGAGGTCTGAGGCGGGGGCGATATAAGGGGTGGGGGTACCGGTTGGAGATCCCCCACTTCGCTCTGCCTCTCTCCTCCCCCCGCCCCGCCCATTGCCGTCCCCGTCCCCGCCCGCGGCCGGGCCCGGACCCTTCTACCCAGCGGCTGCCCGACTGACTTTCCCTGCCCTGCCGGGCTCCTGCTCAGGCGCCGGGCGGTTGGATTCGGGGGGTGCGGTGGGTGAGGTGGCGGCTGCCCTGGCTGCCAGGTGCGGGGAAGATTAACCCTTTGTCCTCCCAGGGCCCGAGCACAGTCCCACCTTGGGTCCAGTCCTCACCACAGGGCGCGCCTCACCTCGCTGGAGACAGGGGAGGGGGGAGGACTTTTGTTTCGGTGAGGGGACCGGAGAGAGGTGGGGCGAGGAGGCGAAGACAGTTTCCCTCCCGCGTCCCACGCAGAGCCCCCTCCGGTCACATCGCTGTGGGGGTCTCGGCGGGGAGAAGGTGGAGGGGATGGGGGTAAGGGGGTCGCCGTGTTAGTCCCCCTTGCACGGGGCCGACGACAACTCCCCCTCCCCCGTCCTCGGGGTCCGTGGTTGTGGCATGGTTGACATGGAAGTGTGAGTGGGCCGGGCCGGATTGCGGGGGCGGGGGGGGGGGGGGAGATGGATTTCTTGGCTTTTGTTGGTCCGGCCGGCCAGGCCCTGAGGCCCTGCACAGCTCCGGCCACCCACCCAGCTATCTGGGCCCGGCGGGCTGGGCCGGGGCTATCGGCCACTTGTTCTGCAAATGGAGAGGAAGAAGAAAGAGGGAGACAGTCTGGGTGCAGCTCTGACAGACAGACAGACACAAGACACATATCAGCAAACACTCAAACATACATTCATTCACATGCCCAAAGACACCCACTTGGATGCACACAAAACTCACGGAAACACACACCCTGAACACACACACACAGCCACACACCCACAGATTCACACACAGATGCACGCAGACACATCTCATCACACGCGGTTGCCTCCAGACCCGCACACAAATACAGTCCAAGACACGAAAGGATGCACACACGTCTACGCAAACTCGGACAACCACACGCGAACAAACCTAGGTTCACTCAAATGCGCAGACCTGTATACACCCACAGCGGTCGCATGGATCCAGCCACGGACACACGCACATGGGCAGATCCCCGCACCTGGCACATCCTCCCACAGGCACACCCCTGGTGGAAGCAGTCCAGCGCGGGTCGGCCCGGAGAGTCTGGGAAAGGGTCGGTGGGCTGTTCGGATAATCTAGCATTCCCGATGTCCTCGCCCGCGCCGACTCCCGGGTTCTCGTTGCTTCCCACTTCCCCGGGGGGTCCGGCGAGTGAGACCCGTTTTCCCGGGGCGGTTGTGCGGGGTTGGGGAGGAGATATCCGTTTCCCCCGGGTCTTCTGGGCAAATGCTAGGGAAGCAGACCCCCAGCTGGCCCGCGGCCCTCGGGGGTGCGGGCTCCGGGCCACAGCCCGGACATCCTGGGTCGTTCGGCCGGCAGGGGACCCCACGGGGACGGGCCGGATTAAGGGGGGCTGGGGTGGGGGGCGACGGATGACTCGGGTTACAGGGGCACTGCAAGGGGTCGGGGAAAAGCAGCCGAAGGAGAGATGCAGGAAGGGAGGAAAGGATAAAGGGGAGGAGGGAGGAAGTAAGGGAGGAAGTCAGGGAAAGGAGGGAGGGTGGAGGGGGGCGTGGGGGCAGAGTGGAGGGAGGCGGTGAAGGAGCAGGGCGGAGGGCGACCCCGAGGCCTACCCTGAGGCAGCATAGCACAGGTGCCTTTACGCGGAGCCCTCCCGCAGTGAAATGCGGGGCCGAGGGGCGGGGAGGATAGGGAGCGACCTCGAGAACCTAGCTTCCCCCAATTCCAAATTCCCACCTCCAGGGCCCTCTTCTCTCCTTCCGAGACTCCAGGAGGTGAGAAGCTTGGGGGACCTCACCAGGCACCTCAGGCCTCCTCTCCACTCCCCACAGGGCTCCGTTCTTCTGGGCGATGGAAAGGAAACGTCGAGGCGGGAAGGACCTGAGAGGGAGTTTGGGGAGTGGGGAGGGGTGTCCCTTCTCACCCAAGTTTCCCCTATCCCTGCTGGGGGGAGCGGCGACCCCCAGCACCTCCCGACGGCATCCATTTCTGCTCCCCTGCCTGCACTCCTTGACAGCTGAATTTGTGGCCTGCCCCCGCTGCCCCACTACTCTACTTGCTCACTCGAAGAGAGTATTCTTGGGCCTGAAACCCTGGGCCATGTGGGTGGGTTGCAATGCTGAGGTTACAAGTGGGATGAGGAGAAGGTGGGGTAGAGGTAGAGTGTCGGGAAGAGATTAGGGGAGAATAGGGGAGAGAGAGGGAGAGAAAGAGAGTGGATAAGCAGAGAAGCAGCGTGGCTCAGTGGAAAGAGCATGGGCTTGGGAGTCAGAGATCATGGGTTTGAATCCTGGCTCTGCCACTTGTCAGCTGTGTGACTGTGGGCAAATCACTTAACTTCTCTGTGCCTGCCAGCTCATTTTTTTGGCTTTTAAAATAATTACAGCTGAGCAGGTTGTTAGTGGTGACTCCTTGGCTGCTAAAATGAGGCTTGACCCATTTACCCCTATATTGGAAACTGAGTTGGGACTCATTATAATCAACAAAGCCTAATGGAAGTAGATTGCAGGCCCTGAAATATTATCCTCATCTGTAAAATGGGGATTAACTGTGAGCCTCACGTGGGACAACCTGATTACCCTGTATCTACCCCACTGTTTAGAACAGTGCTCTGCACATAGCGCTTAACAAATACCAACATTATTATAAGAGAATGAGGGAGGAGGGAGAAAGGTCGAGAAAGGGAGAGCCGGGAAAGAGAGGAGGGGAGAGAGGCTAAGAGAGATCGAGAGCAGGAAAGAGGGAGAGGATAGGGAGGTAGAGAGGATGAGAGAGAGAGAATAAGGAAGAGAGAGTAGAAGAGAAGGGGAGAATGTGGGGAAGGAGAGAGCCGGGAAGGGAAGAGAGGAAAGGGAGAGCATGGTGAAAGCAAAGAGAGTATAGTTGGAGTGGAGGGTGTGGGGCTAGACTAGAAGTGAGGGGGAAAGGATTGGGCATAATAATATTAATAATAATAGTAGTACTTAAGTGCCAAACACTTTCAAAGTGCTGGGGTAGATACAAGTTAATCAGGTTGAACACAGCCCCTGCCCCACAATGGGCTCATACTCTTAATCCCCAGTTTACAGATGAGGGAACTGAGTCCCAGAGAAGTGAAATGACTTGCCCAAGGTTACATAGCAGACAAGTGGCAGAACCAGGCCTGTGCTCTTTCTACTAGACCACACTGCTTCCTACCTCCAGAGAGGCTCTAGATCCCTAACCTCCTTTTCCATCCCCATACCCTACTCCATCTGATCATCATCATAGCACTTGTTATAAACATAACATAAACATAAATCCTGGATTTCTCTTTTTTCTCCTGAAGGATTCTCAAATAAAATGTGAATCCTGAACAATCTTGCAAATGTTGTCAGTTAGGTAATACTCATGGGGCCATTTTTACAGATGGATAAACTAAGGCTGAACTAGGCTCAGGCATTTTCCCAGGTCTGCTGAAACATCAGACATAGCCATGTAGAATGACCTTAAACTGTAACCTCCTCTAGACTCAAATTCATAGAGGGCAGGAAATGTATCTACCAACTCTGTTGTATTCTGTCTCCCAAGTGCTTAGTGCAGAGCTCTGCACACATTAAGATTTCAATAAATGCCCCTGATTGATTATTAAAGTAGCAGTAATAATAATAATAATAATGATAATAATGGCATTTGTTAAGCACTTACTATGTGCCAAGCAGTGTTCTAAGTGCTGGGGTGATATAAGGTGATCGGGTTGTCCCACGTGGGGTTCACAGTCTTAATCCCCATTTTACAGATGAAGTAACTGAGGCACAGAGAAGTCAAGTGACTTGCCCAAAGTCATACAGCTGACAAGTGGCGGAGCTGGAATTAGAACCCATGACCTCTGACTCCCAAGCCCAAGCTCTAGTATAGTAGTAGCAGAAGTAGCATTTAGTGAACACTCATTTAATGCACACTCATGAACCACTGTGTGGTTGGGAAATTCAGAATAATAAAGTAACATCTTCCTTATTCATAAGGAGCTTACTATCTAATGGGGAGACAAATGTAAAAATATTTGCAATTCGAGTGGTTGAAGTAAATTGAGCAGACACATATAGGAATGCTAAAGAAAGTGTAAATGTGCAGAGAAGTTCTAGAGTTGGCTGAAGGAATGATAGGCTTAGCGCGCTGAGGAATTAGTCCAGGAAAGCTTGTTGGAGGAGGGATTTGAATATGGGAGAGCTGGGACCTTTCAGAGGTAGTTCCAAGCTGGGGGAACTGCGAGGGAGGGAATGGAGGTGGGAGAGTGGGAGCAAGGCACAGCTAGAAGGGTGGCTTGGGAGGAAGGAAGACAACAAATTAGGTAGTAGGAAGGGTAGAGAGTAGAGCTTTATGGTAGGCACAAATGGTGGAGTTTGTAATCCCAGTAGATTTTAAAGTCCTTAGGAAAAGGACTGTGTCTACAAAAGCTGTTATGTTGTACTTTCCCAAGTGCTTAGTATAAGTGCTCTGGGCAAAGTAAGTGGGCAATAAATATCATTTTTGGGTTGATTGAGAGTGTTGAAGCTGATTGTGAGTTTTTATTTTCTTGCCTGGAACACCCTCCCCCTTCACATCTAACAGACCATTACTCTTACCATCTTTAAAACCGTCTAAAATCACACCTTCTCCAGGAATCCTTTCCTGACTAATTTCTCATCTCTCCACTCTCTAATTTCTCTCTTTATAGGCACCAACTAGACACTTGATTCCTTAACCCTAACCCTCTCACTTCTCCTCTCCCCTGACAGACTTCATGTACATATCTTTAAATTCAGTTGCTTCTCCTACTCTCCTCTACCTGTAAATTATTTTACTGTCTGTCTCTCTACTAGAGTATAAGGTCCTCAAGGGTGGGAAACAAGTCTACTAACTCTATTGTACTCTCCCAAGTGCCTAGTATAGTAGCCTATTCAGATTAAGTGCTCAGTAAATACTGATGGTTGATTGAGTGATTCAAAGAAACATAGTGGAAGGTTTTAAAGAGAGGAGATGTGACTTGATCAACACATTGGGTTCTCATCACAATATTTTTGTATTATATAAGATAAATTTTATAGCTAATAGCTAAGGGAAGTCAGTTTGGGAAGCTGGAACTGTAACACTATATTAGCAAAAAGGAGAGGAAGTTCAAGGTCTCAGTTTAACCAGCACAAAATGGGATGGACACAGGTTATCTGAACAATCTCATAATACCATCAAATAGGTAAGGGTTCAATGCCCTCTTAAATTCCCACCTCTTCCAGCAAGTCTTACTCTATTTTATTAATGATGTGTATAAATCTATGATTCTATTAATCTACTTTGATGGTATTGATGCCTGTCTACTTGTTTTGTTTTGTTGTCTGTCTCCTTCTTCTAGCCTGGGAGTCCATTGTTAGGTAGGAATTGTCTCTATCTGTTGCCAAATTGTACTTTCCAAGCACTTAGTACAATGCTCTGCACACAGTAAGTGCTCAACAAATATGACTAAATGAATGAATGGACTGCTAACATCCCCGATCACATCAATCCAACAGCCTCCTTGAACATTAACATATTTTATTCCCATCCTCAGCACACACACACACATGCAACTGTACTTTGAATTCTTTATGCATCCATTTCATCATGACATACTCAGGCTTTTATATCCTTCAGTCTGCTTCTCCATTAGATTGCAAACTCCCTGAGGCCAGGGAACCTCTGTCTTCTGTCATTACTCTCCAAGGGCTCAGTGCTGTACCCTCAGTAGGGATTCAATCAATACCACTGACTGATGGGTTGATTTGACTGCCCAGATGACACACAGTTTCAGGTGGTGGCTGGCACCTGCCAGCTCATTTTTTTGGCTTTTAAAATAATTACAGCTGAGCAGGTTGTTAGTGGTGACTCCTTGGCTGCTAAAATGAGGCTTGACCCATTTACCCCTATATTGGAAACTGAGTTGGGACTCATTATAATCAACAAAGCCTAATGGAAGTAGATTGCAGGCCCTGAAATATTAATGCCCATCATCTTCTCCTTGTCTGACTGTTTATTTGTTATGTTGCCTCAACTGAGTTGATAATTTTTGAGAAACGTTCACCTGTTAATTCAGCTATTTTATCCTTAACAAGGTATGGTATTTTTTAAGAATTTGCTAAGGGCCAAACCCTTTGCTAAGAAGGCGGGGGTGGGGGCACAAGATTATTAGACTGGGTCAAAACAGACACGATCCCAGTCCCACTTGGGGCTTTCTCAGTAAAGGTTAGCTTTTCCCCATTTTACAGATGACGAAATTGAGATGCTGAGGAAGTTAAGTGACTTTGTAAAATATCCCAAAGAAAGCCAGTGATGGGTGAGATGGGAATTTGGGTTTCCTGACTCCCAGTCCACTGCTCTTTCCAATAGACAATCCCCATTCTTCCTCCTGCTCCCACTATTTGAAAATCATATTTTGCTTGTCTCCCCCATTAAATTGAAAGTTCCTTGAGGATAGGGACCTTGTGTCTTAATAATAATAATAATAATAATAGTAACTGTGGTATTTATTAAGCACTTACTATGTGCCAGATACTCAACTAAGTGCAGGGGTGGATGCATGCAAATTGGGTTGGGCACAGTCCCTCTCTCAGGTGGGGCTCACAGTCTCAATCCCCATTTTACAGATGAGGTAATGGAGGCACAGCGAAGATAAGTGACTTGCCCAAGCTCACACAGCAGACAAGTGAAGGAGCAGGGATTAGAACCCATGACTCCCAGGCCCTTGCTCTTTTTTCTTGCATTAGCTCAAATACTTAGTAGAGGGTTTCATATTCAGGTACTCAATCAATACCCATGATGAATTAAGAATCAGAGAATCATAATAATAATAATAATAATGGTATTTGTTAAGCAGTTACTAGGTGCCAAACACTGTACTAAGTGCTGGAAAAAATTAAATGATATTTGTTAAGTGCTTATAATATGCCAAACACTGCACTAAGTTTGGCTTAGTGGAAAGAGCACAGGCTTGGGAGTCAGAGGATGTTGGTTCTAAGCCCGGTTATGCCACTCGTCTGCTGTGTGACCTTGGGCAAGCCACTTCTCTGTGCCTCAGTAAAATGGGGATTAAGATTGTGTACCCCACACGGGATAACCTGATTACCTTGTATCTATCCTAGTGCTTAGAACAGTGATTGACACATAGTAAGTGCTTAACAAATTATTATTTTTATTATTATTATTATTCTTTAAGCTTGGAGATCGATTCTAAGACTTATAATGCTTGATATCAATCAGTCAATCAATGATTCAGTGGTATTTCTGACCACTTTCTGTATGCAGAGCACTGTACAGAGCACTTGGGAAAGTACAGTACAAGAGTTAGTAACCATTATCCCTGCTCACAAGGAGTTCATGGTCTAAAGGAGAAACTCATAGTCTACAGGAAGAACTTACTGCTGAAGTAGCATGGCCCAGTGGAAAGAACATGGGCCTGTGAGTCAGAAGACCTGGGTTCTAATTCCTGTTCTGCAATTGCTAGCTGTGTGACCTTGGACAAGGCACTCAATTGAGGCAGTTTGCCTCAGTTTCCTCAACTGGAAAATGGGGATTAAATACTTTTTCTCCCTCCTACTTAGACTGTGAGCCCCATGTGGGACAGGGACTGTATCCAACTTGTATCTACCCCAGTGCTTAGTACAGTGCTCAACACCTAGTAGGTGGTTAACACTATAATAATAATAATGATAAAACAGAACATTACAGTCTCATGACATCCTCTCTGATTAGCCAACAGCCAGTCTGCTGAAGGGCAGAGACCTTGACCTCATCAAACGCCTCATTTGCCGTGAAGACAGATGGCAACCTGAAATGGGACTCAAGACTGCCCACCAGATACAGCAGCAGCATTCATCATTGAACACCAGTATTTTTCAGGCCAGAGCAGTTGTATATCTGGTGATATTTCACAGCACAATATTCAGTTCTGAGCTTCTCTGGCTGCAAAGTGCTAATGTGTATTATCTCTCAGGGTTATAATCATCCATTCCCTTCCCCCAGGCCTTTTGCTAGAAAAAAACATTTAAACGCTCTCTGGTCTTTCTGCAATTCCTTCCAATCCTCCATAAAATTCCTAAATAAATATTAGTGTTGTGTGGGTGTGTGCTGCTGCACGGAATTAAAGTAGCAAGGAGCCCTGTGATAGGAAAGGGTTCTGGCGGTTTTTGTCCCCACACGCCAAGTGGGTGTGAGATCCTACTCACGTGCTAATGAGTGTTTTCTCTTTCTCCACAATGACAGCTTTCCCCCTCAAAACCTCCCAGCTCGGTTCTGTACTGCCAGGGGCCAGAAGACCACGGGCAAAGTGAGGAACCGGTTCCCAAAAGAAGCAGATTGAGGGCGCTGGTGGAACGGGGAGAATGGAAAAGAGAAGTGAGAAGGGTTCGGCATTCTACTGCTCCCTCTCCTTCCCCAAGTGGTCTGCAAGCACCAATCTGAAGGGGGATTGCCCAGACTGGCATTTATATTTGCCTATGCCCATCCAATCCTGAAAACACAGGGAGGGAAATGTGTGTGGGTCCATGGTGGTCCCCACTGAAGCTGAAAGGCAGTGGAAATGAACAGAGACCCACGGTGTAGATTACTTATACAGAATGGAAAGTCTTTCATTGATAAAAGGAGAGGGGCATTCTGGGCTCCTGCCTTGACTTTGCCATTGACTTGCTATGTGATCTTAGGTGAGTCACTCAACCTCTCTGTGCCTCAGCCTCTCTGGCTGTAGTGTTCCCTCCCTGGTCTCTACCTCCCAAGGATGCTGGGTTGTCATGTGATGTTTTGGGCTAAATAGTGTGAAAGCTGTTGAGCTCTTTAGAGCAAGAGTGTTCTCTATATCCACATGTCAGCCGATTCTGATAATTGTGGTATTTTTGAAGCACTTATTATGTGTCAAGCACTTCACTAAGCACTGGGGTAGAGTCAAGATAAAAGGGTTGGACCCAGTTCCTGTCCTACATAAGGTTCACAGACCAAGGGAGTTGGAGAACAGGTATCTGATCCTGACTTTACCAGTAAGGAAACTAAGGCAGAGAACCATTAAAGGATTTGCCCAAGATCGCACAGGCAAGTGGAGTGACCCAGATGAGAACCCAGCTCTCCTGATTCCCAGTTCTTTGCTTTTTCTCCTGGACCACACTGTTCTTTCCCTGTCTCTCTCTGAAATATATTTGGTCTGTTGAGCTACCAGTGAAGGAAGATTTTCCAAATGAATCAGGTCCTGAGACTTGGGACAGTTATCCAGAGACTTTGATCTGAGGAGGTTGCCATCTGGTCAGGTCAACTCCCAAACCATAACTGTGTTGTACTTGGGGCACTTGGGCAAAAACAATTATGTACAGAAGCACTGTGGTCTAGTAGAAAGAGTCGGGGCCTGGAAGTCAAAGGACCTGTGTTCTAAACCTGACTCTTCCACTGGTCTCCTGCATGGTCTTGGACAAGTCACTTGGCTTCTCTGTGCCTCAGTTTCTTCATCTATGAAATGGGGACTAAATGCCTGTTCTCCTTTCTTGATTAGACTGTGAGCCCCATGTGGGACAGAGACTATGACTGACCTAATTATCTTCTTTGTACCCAGAGTTTAACACAGTACTTTTCACACGGTAAGAAGTGAACAAATACTACAATTATTATTTATTGGCATAAGCCATGATCATTTCAGCTATTTCCTCTTGATATATTCATGTGCCCTCCTGTTATCTCCTTGTTAGACTGTAAACTCATTGTCAGCAGGGAATGTGCCTACCAACTCTGTTGCTTGTATCTATCCCAGTGCTTAGTATAGTGCCTGGCACATAGTAAGTCCTTAACAAATACCATTATTATTATTATTGTTGTTGTTGTATTGTACTCTCCAGCACAGAATACAGTGGACTGCATACCACCAATGCTTAATATACCATTGATTGATTGACTGATTGTTTGTTTTACCTCCTCGTCTCAAATTGTAAACACTTTAAAGGCAGAGAATGCATGTCTTGCTTCTGCTCAGAAGCAGCGTGGGTTAGTGGATAGAATCCAGGACTGGAAGAAAGAAGGACCTGGGTTTTAGTCCTGGCTCTACCAGTTGCCTACTGTGTGATCTTGGGAAAATCACTTAACCTCTCTGAGCCACAGTTACCTCATCTGTAAAATGGGGATTGAGAATAGGAGTTTTATATGGGACAGGGACTGTGTCCATCTCAAATACCTTGTGTCTATCCCAACGCTTAGTACAGTGCCTGGCACATAGTAGGCATTTTATAAATACTACAATTATTATTATTCTGTTGTACACTCCCAAATACCTGGTTCAATCCTGTTCCCTCGGGAGGTGCTCGGTGAAACTCACAGTTGGATGGAATGATAAAATCAGATTTAGGTGTTCTAGATTAAGTAGTGAAGTGCAGCTGGATTGATGTGATGGAGTTGGGAGGGTGTCCGGGCTTCTCCTGACTGTGACCTCATTGTGGGCAGGAATATGTTTGTTTATTGTTATATTGTACTCTCCCAAGCATTTAGTACAGTACTTAGCACACAGTAAACACTCAATAAATATGATTGAATGCTGCCATACTGAACCTTCTCTAGTTTCTCACCAAGCTGTCTGGGGTAGTCCACTCATAGGGGCCTGGCCTGAGGCAAAGAGTCAATCAATCAATTAGTCTATCAGTGGTATTTATTGAGCACCTACTGTGTTGTGAGCATTATACTGGGCACCTACTGAGTGCAGTGCAATTATTACTATTATTAGTGTGTTCAAAGTACAGACTAAGGCTGTGGGCTAGTGCAATTGTGTAGGAGATATAGAATCTGCCTGTGATGGGATAGAAGAGGGATGACATCAGTTGTCACCCAGAAAGGGGATGAGATTAGCGACTGATTGAGCTGGAAGAGCAGAATTGAGCCCAGAGAGCCCATTGCTTCAAAGATACCATCTAAATGGGACTTGGTGGTCCATATCCCCCATATCCCCATCTCTGGAAGGGGGCTGAGGAATTTCCTCAATGTCTTGGCCTGCATCCCAACTCTCCCTCAGAAGAATTGAAGAATTGAGCTGGAGACATTTGCAGGGATTAACATCAGGATGAGGAAGGAAAATTCTTTGGAAGGTCTAGTTAGTTACAGAATTTAAGTACTTATTATGTGGTTACTGTAGGGAAGGAGTATGGACTAACAGAAAGACCCCAGGGTTGGGAATCAGAGGCCCTGAGTTCTGCATCAGTAATGGCTGCATCACTTGTCTGCTGTGTGACCTTGGGCCAGTCACTTAATTATATGTTCCTCAATTTCCTCATCTGTAAAATGGGGATTAAAATTTACTTCTTCAGACTGTGAGCCCCTTTTGGGACAGGGACTTAGTCCAAACTGATTATCTTGTGTCTACCGCAGCACTTAGCACAGTACTTGACACACAACAAGTGCTTAACAAGAACCACAATTGTTATTATTCTCAATTATTATTGTTTATCCCAGCACTTAGTATAGGCCTAGAGCAGAGTAAGCACTTAACAAATATCATTTTTTCAAAATATGCCTATTTAACAGACTTGACTAATAGCTTACTGAATGACTCTGGACAAGACCCCCAACTCCTCTGGGAGATAAGATACTTGTTCTACATCCCTCTTAGATTTTGACTCTCCTGGGTAACAAGCCTGGGTCTGACCAGATTAACCTCTATCTTCCCCAGTGCTTGGCATATAGTAAGTGCATAATTAATTTCAAAAAAGATGTCAGAGGAAAGACAGATTTCAGACTCTTTTTCCAATATACTAAAATCCTCTGCACTCTCAGCTGGGTGGAAAGGACAGGGGGCCAAGAAGTAGCTTCAAACAAAGTAATAGGCAATTCAAGGGACAACACACCATGGCAGTGAATCAATCAATCAATCAGTGGTATTTATTGAGCATTTACTATAGGCAGAGTCCCATACAAAGTGTTTGGGAGAGTACAATAAAATAGAATTATCAGTCATATTACATACCCATAAAGAGCTTACAGTCTAGATGGGGATTCAATTTTCCCTGCACAGAATTGGGAATCTAATGTCTCCCATGTTGGTCTCTGCAGCCTTGCCCTCTGGTCGGCAGATCAGGTGATCATTTCTTCAGTTTTTCCACTTTCCTATCCCCAGAACACTATGACAATGTAGCCAGATGCCTTTATGTCTGGGATTTCTTTGCCCATCCTCCCCCTGCTTTGGCTCAGGCCACTGAGTCTTAACATGGAGAAGCAGCGTGGCTCAGTGGAAAGAGCATGGGCTTTGGAGTCAGGGCTCATGAGTTCGAATCCCAGCTCTGCCACTTGTCGGCTGTGTGACTGTGGGCAAGTCACTTAACTTCTCTGTGCCTCAGTTCCCTCATCTGTAAAATGGGGATTAAGACTGTGAGCCCCACGTGGGACAACCTGATTCCCCTCTGTCTACCCCAGCGCTTAGAACAGTGCTCGGCACATAATAAGCGCTTAACAAATACCAACATTATTAACATTCAGAAATGGTGATTATGTTCGCAGAAGTCTAGGGATCCCTCACCGAAAGTAAGATCAACTGAGAGGATCAAGAAACTATGGCTTTCACTCTTTATTCAGAGCAGGCATTTTGGGCTCAGTCCAGTGTCTACCTCACTGGTATTTCTCTTGCCTACCAATCGATCAGTGATACTTACTGAGCATATGAGTGATGAGCACTGTGCTAAGTGCTTGGGAGAGTTAGCAGGAACAATTCCTTTCCTCAAGAAGTTAGTGGGGGAGACAGATGCTAAAATAAATTACAGGAAGGAGGAAGCAACAGAGTTTAGAGGTCAATTCATTAGATGCTCTTGATCTTTCATCCATGACCCCTCCAAGAAGCCACCTCTCCAGAGTGGCTTGGGGAATCAGCTGCTGGTGGATTTATCATGTCTTCATGGGGATTGTTGAAGGCCCTTGACCTACTCATGTCAGTGAGGAGTCACTGATCAGACTGGATGATGTTACCACGAGGAGGCCATATCTTACCTCTGGCCTTCTGGGAATCAAGGCAAGACTCTCCTTGGTCATCCCAAGTTGTCCGCTCATTAGAAGTCATTGCCAAAGGACCATCTCAGGTTTTCTTTGGCCTTGTTGCATCTTGGAGTGCTAACATATTCCTACTGTTTCAGGGGAAGAACTTGTCCATATATAGTGCCTCTTTTTTACCTGACAATTATTATACAAACATTATACAAACGTTAGCACAGTGTATAAAGACTTTATACAAAAAGTCTTGACAAATGTTTGTGAAGATTCTGGCACTCTCTAGAAATGGGGAGGAAGTTTGTTGACTAGAGCAAAGGTTATGGCAGCTTTTGGGAAAATTAATGATGGATTTAATGAAAACTGCTCAATGAATGGGTGAGGAGGGAGAATGCTGGGATGAAACATTGTCGTTCTCAGGAAGAGGGAGCCTTGGCCAGGGGAGAAGGGATTTTTCTGCTCAGAAAACTGGTTGCCTCATAGTAGCATCAGACTGAGAACAGCATTGTAATCGGATCAGTCCCCTGTTGGACCAGTTTGGGACTTTGTCTCTATCAGGATGCAAAGATGATTGTGGGGATTTTCTGATGCTTGCTCTCCTAGATGCCCTCTGCCCTCTTGTTACCCATCCCAAACCTTTAGTGAATGCTGTGACCAGAGGGGGTCCCAGTGGAGATCTGCACAAGGCTCATCTGGACTGGATTTCATTTTGGCATTTAGATGCTGGGATACCAAGAAAAGGCTCTTTAGCTCCCACACAACCACTTGAGGCCCTTCTCCTCAGGATGGGGTCGACTTTATACATCTGACAGCTCTGAGGCAGGGAAAAAAATTTCCTCTCCTTTTGTAGCGTGAATACCGCTGCCTGAGATGCTAGGTTACACTTTGCTTGTTAATGGTGGTTCTGCCGGCCTGTGAAGGCCTGGAAAGTTACTAGAGAATATTTTGTGGAAGCCCACCCCAGTTCACCCAGAACCATGTCAAGAGTAGGGCAATTGAAAAAAAAAAAAAGATAAATTAAATCAGCCCAGAATTTAAACCTTAGAATTCTCAGATCTCAAATTGGCCAGACTTCATTTGGAATAGAAAACTCTTGTAGAGTGGCAAGATGAACTTGCTGCTGGGCTGTCCATCAGAGTCTCTGAAGGTGTGTTCATACCAAGTTGCCTCTCACATGTCCCATCCGAAGCCAGCCCTGCCATGGACTTGTTGGGTCTATCTTCCCTTCATCCCCTCCCCTTCCTTTCCCTTTCTAATCTTACAAGATCCTCTGAGGAAACTTGAGATAGTTTCTGTTTGCTGAGACACCTCAAATGTGCTTTGATTTGAGGGATTGATGTTCCAGAAGTCGTTGAGCCTTTTCTGGGCCAAAAAGCCCTGTTGTCTTGAAACTGGGAAGTTGTGTTTTGCCAAAGAGCAAACAGAATCCGATGCTCCAAAGTTTCAAAGTTGGTTTGGCAGTCCAGCCCCAGTTGCAAACTGGTTGAATTGGTTACAAACTTGAGTGGACACATCTGTGGCCCCCATCCTAGCTAGGAGTCAATCTTTTTGCTGTGAGACATCCAGGAATAGGCAAAGGACATCCCTGGCTGCCATGTTTGAGGCTTCAAAGAAATCTTTTCATCTGATCCCCACCCTCGAAGATGCTGATGCTTAGAGATATTCTGAAAAACTGAGCCTCCTTATATGGAGAGGAGCATGGAATCAAGGTGAGGTCATCAAGATGCTGTTATTTTGGTTGAGCTGTTGAGGCAAAGGGAACAGTGTGCAGCGAAGTGCAAAAAATGCATCTAATGCCATAGTAATGTCTGGGTAACTCAGGCTTCAAACCCTTCTTTCCCCTAACTGTAGTCTTTGATCTGGATATTTGCCATGACTAGTCTTCATTTTATACTGCTTCTGGAATTTGGAAAGATGGAAAACCCACAGTATGGTGCAGAGATTGAATCCAGCAGCCACAGCACATCACAAAATCTCTTTTCCTACTTTCATGGAAGAATTCCACATTCACCCACTCGGATTAAGGCTGGGCCACTGACAATACAGGATTCTGGACACTGTTTATTATAGAGTGATAAATTTCAAGCCATAATTTCTGGTGGACAAAACAAACAATTTCTGAGCTAGAATAAAAAATCCAAGGTGGCATCCCTTAGCTTTAATAAAAATAATAATGATGGTGACATTTTTTAAGAGTTTATTACATGCCAAGCACTGTATTAAGTGTTGGGGGAGATACAAGTTAATCAGATTGGGCATAGTCCCTGTCCCACATGGGGCTTACAGTCTAGGTAGGAGGGAGAGCAGATATTTAATCCCCAATTTTCAGATGAGGTAACTGAGGCAAGGAGAAGTTCAGTGACTTGCTCAAAATCACACAGAAGTCAAGCAGTGGAGTCAGGAAGCAGCACGGTGTAGTGGATAAAGCAGATAGTGGATAAAGTGGATAAATCAGAAGGTCATGGGTTCTAATCCTGGCTCCGCCCCATGTCTGCTGGGTGGTTGTGTGTAAATCATTTCACTTATCTGTGCCTCAGTTACCTCATCTGTAAAATGGGGATTGAGATTGTGAGCCTCACATTGGACAGGGACTGTGTCCAACCCAATTTACTGTATCCATCTGCAGTGATTAGTACAGTGCCTGGCACATAGTAAGTGCCTAACAAATACCACAACCCAGGTCCTTCCCACTCATCTGTAAAATGGGAATTAAGACTATGAGCCCCATGGGGGACATGGACTGATCTCAACCTGATATTTTATCTACTGTATGGTTTAGTACGATGCCTGGCACATATAGAGGTTTAGCGAATACCATTAAAAAATTCCTTCGACAAGGACTGGGGTCTTGCAAAGAGCTTCTTGTTCACTCCCCTGGGGCAGAAATTAATTTATCTGAGCTAGTAGTACCATCCCCTCTCCATGGTTGGTGATGGAGCAGAAGGGAGAGAGCAGGATAAATGGAGATGCACGGATAATCCCTCACACTGCACACCAGCTGCTCTTTCATCAAAACTGCTTGCCAGAGTTGATGACAAACTTCTAGACAGATGAGTTAAATTTTATCTTCCTTCTCTGCTCTACCTTTCCTCAGATGGACGCTGTAATGGTAGTGGCATCAACCAATTAATCAATCAATAGTATTTATTGAACATTCACTGTCTGCAGAGCACTGTGCTAACCACTTGGGAAAGTACAATACAACAAAATTGGTAGATACGATCCCTGCCCTCAAGTCTATGGAGGAAATTAGACATTAAAATAGATTAGAGATGGAGAAAATGGTAGAATATATATTTATATGGGTACTGTGGGCTAGGGTGAACATCAAAATGCTTCAGGAAGCAGCGTGGCTCAGTGGAAAGAGCCTGGGCTTTGGAGTCGGAGGTCATGGGTTTGACTCCCAGCTCTGCCACTTGTCTGCTGTGTGACTGTGGGCAAGTCTATCCCTCCTTGACTCTGCCGACCACCTCCTCCACCATACCGCACCCACTCACTGACTCGGTCACACCCTCGATCTCATCATCTTCTACCGCTGCACTATCTCCTCCCTCACCAACTCTGAAATCCCTCTCTCTGACCATACCTTCTCACCTGCCTCATCTCTCACACTCCCTCCCCCTGCAAATCTTCACTAATGCCCCACAGAGACCTCCGCTCTCTCGATCCCATCTGTCTTTCCAAAAGCATCTCTCCTCACCTTGCCGCCCTGTCCTCACTTCCCACTCTTGATGATCAGGTCTCCGCTCTCAACTCCACCCTCTCTACTCATCTCAACTCTCTTGCCCCCCTTTCCCTCCGCTGCTCTCGCTCCACTAACCCACAGCCCTGGATCACCTGCTGTGTCCACCTCCTACACTCCTATGCTCGAGCTGCTGAGCGCTGCTGGCGAAAGTCCAAGCACCAAGCCGACCTCACACACTTCAAATTTATCTTTTCCTGACTTAACTCTGCCCTCTCCTCTGCCAGGCAAAACTTCTTCTCCTCCCTCATCGACAGCCATGCCCGTCACCCCGGCCAATTGTTCCAGACCTTTAACTCTCTCCTTAGGCCCCCTGTTGCTCCTCCTCCCCCATCTCTCACCCTCAATGATCTGGCCACCTATTTTATCTCAAAAATCAACACAATCAGGTCTGAGCTCCCCAAAGTCACCCCTCCGCCTCTCCCCTCCCCCCCACCAGCCCTCTCCCCTACTTTTCCATCCTTCCCTGCAGTATCCTCAGAGGAGATCTCCTCCCTCCTTGCAAGTGCCACCCCCTCCACCTGCGCCTCGGACCCCATTCCCTCTCACCTTATTAAAACCATCGCCCCTGCCCTCCTTCCTTCCTTAACATCTATTTTTAACCACTCAATCTCCAATGGCTCCTTCCCCTCTGCCTTCAAACATGCCCACATCACCCCCATCCTAAAAAAACCCGCTCTTGACCCCACTTCCCCCTCCAGTTATCGCCCTATCTCCCTACTACCCTTCCTTTCCAAAATCCTAGAACGAGTCATCTATAATCGCTGCTTAGAATTCCTTAACTCCCATTCTCTCCTGGACCCCCTCCAATCTGGCTTCCATCCCCTCCACTCTACAGAGACTGCTCTCTCTAAGGTCACCCATGACCTCCTTCTTGCCAAATCCAATGGCTCCTACTCCATTCTAATCCTCCTTGACTTCTGTGCTGCCTTTGACACTGTCGACCATCCCCCGCTCCTCCACACCTTATCTCACCTTGGCTTCACGGACTCCGTCCTCTCCTGGTTCTCCTCTTATCTCTCTGGCCGGTCATTCTTGGTCTCCTTCGCTGGCGCCTCCTCTCCCTCCCATCCTTTAACTGTTGGAGTTCCTCAAGGGTCAGTTCTTGGCCCTCTTCTGTTCTCCATTTACACTCAATCCCTCGGTGAACTCATTCGCTCTCACGGCTTTGACTACCATCTCTACTCAGATGACACGCAGATCTACATCTCTGCCCCTGTCCTCTCCCCCTCCCTTCAGGCTCGCATCTCCTCCTGCTTCCAGGATGTCTCCACCTGGATGTCGGCCCGCCACCTAAAACTCAACATGAGCAAGACTGAGCTCCTCATCTTCCCTCCCAAACCCGGTCCTCTCCCAGACTTCCCTATCACCGTGGATGGCACGACCATCCTTCCCGTCTCTCAGGCCCGCAATCTCGGTGTCATCCTTGACTCGTCTCTCTCGTTCACCCCACACATCCTATCTGTTACCAAGACCTGCCGGTTTCACCTTTACAATATCGCCAAGATCCGCCCTTTCCTCTCCACCCAAACGGCTACCTTACTGGTACGGGCTCTCGTTATATCCTGGCTAGACTACTGTGTCAGCCTTCTCTCTGATCTCCCTTCCTCCTCTCTTGCCCCGCTCCAGTCTATGCTTCACTCCGCTGCCCGGCTCATCTTCCTGCAGAAACGATCTGGGCATGTCACTCCCCTTCTTAAACAACTCCAGTGGTTGCCTATCAACCTCCGCTCCAAACAAAAACTCCTCACTCTAGACTTCAAGGCTCTCCATCACCTTGCCCCTTCCTACCTCTCCTCCCTTCTCTCTTTCTACCGCCCACCCCGCACGCTCCGCTCCTCTGCCACCCACCTCCTCACCGTCCCTCGGTCTCGCCTATCCCGCCGTCGACCCCTGGGCCACGTCCTCCCGCGGTCCTGGAACGTCCTCCCTCCTCACCTCCGCCAAACTAATTCTCTTCCCCTTTTCAAAACCCTACTTAAAACTCACCTCCTCCAAGAGGCCGTCCCAGACTGAGCTCCCCTTCCACCTCTACTCCCTCTACCACCCCCCTTCACCTCTCCACGGCTTAACCCTCTTTTCCCCCCATTTCCCTCTGCTTCTCCCCCTCTCCCTTCCCATCCCCTCAGCACTGCACTCATCTGCTCAACTGTATATATTTTCATTACCCTATTTATTTTGTTAATGAATTGTACATCACCTTGATTCTATTTAGTTGCCATTGTTTTTATGAGATGTTCTTCCCCTTGACTCTATTTATTGCCATTGTTCTTGTCTGTTTGTCTCCCCCGATTAGACTTTAAGCCCGTCAAACAGCAGGGACTGTCTCTATCTGTTGCCAACTTGTTCATTCCAAGCGCTTAGTATAGTGCTCTGCACATAGTAAGCGCTCAATAAATTCCTTTGAATGAATGAATGAAAAGTCACTTAACTTCTCTGTGCCTCAGTTACCTCATCTGTAAAATGGGGATTAACTGTGAGCCTCATGTGGGACAACCTGATTACCCTGTATCTACCCCAGCGCTTAGAACAGTGCTCTGCACATAATAAGCGCTTAATAAATACCAACATTATTATTAAGGGGTTCACAGCCAAATGCATAGTTGTTGAAGAGAGGAGGGTGGTTAGAAATAATGAAGGGCTTAGTCTGGAAAGGCATCTTGGAGGAACTGTGATTTTAGGAGGGTTTTGAAGGTTGGGAGAGTGGTGGGCTGTTGGATATGAAGCGAGAGGGAGTTCCAGGCCTGCTGAAGAAATGTGGGCAAGGGGTGGTGGTGGGACAGCTGAGATGGAGGTACAGAGAGTAGGCTAGGGCCAGGGGAGTGGAGTGTGAGGGTTGAGTTGCAGCAGGAGGTCAGCAAGGTTAAGTAGGTGGGAGAGAGCTGATTGAGTGCCTTGCAATCATAGGTAAGCAGTCTTGGTTTGATGCAGAGAGGTGGATGGGCAACCACTGGAGGTTTTTCTAAGGAGTGGAGATATGGACTGAACGGTTTTTCAAAATATATGATCTGGGCAACAGAGTGAAGTGGACTGAAAAGGGGAGAGATAAGGTGTAGAGTCAGTCAATGGTATTTACTACGTACAGAGCACTGTACTAAGTGCTTGGGAGAGTATAACAGAAGCAAGACACACTCTGTCTTTCTGTAAGGAGCTTACAGTCTAATGGGGGTGGGGTAATTACAATCCACCTCTGTTAGCCCATCCCAGCATCTACTTTGCTTGGGCTGTGCTTAAATTGGCCCCAAATGCCCTCATTTTACTAAAGCCCAGACCTGAAGAATCCTAAATTGGCCTGCCAGAGCATCATTTTCCCAAGAAATGAAGTTTAAAAGCTCCTAGACCATCTCTCAAGCTTTGCCCAGGGTTCCCCTTCATGCTAGGAGATTGGTGGACCTGAGTTTTGGGTCCACTTTTATTTGGACCATGTAATTATCAGTTTTGGGGAAGATAGAGTCTTGTTGATACTATTTGCTCCATGGGCTTAGAGAGAAATAGTGGACAATCCACTCATTAGAAGCCATGATTTCCACAGGGAGGATGGACTCCCTGGGGAGGGACACAAGACTGAGATTCGGGCCTCACCCTATTTGCCCTCCCTTCTGTGTTCCCTATGCACTTTACTCTGTACTCCTTAAGCTCTTTGATATTCACCTTTACCCCAACCCCATGGCATAGTACGTACATAGTACATAGTACATATGCTCCCATTTCATTCAGTAGTATTTATTGAGCGCTTACTATGTGCAGAGCACTGTACTAATTAAGGGCTTGGAATGTACAATTTGGCAACAGATAGAGACAAACCCCGCCCAATGATGGGCTCACAGTCTAAACAGGGGAGGCAGAGAGCAAAGCAAAACAGAACAAAATAAAAACAAGACAACATCCTCAAGATAAATAGAATCAAGGAGATATACACCTCATTTACAAAATAGATAAGGTAATAAATAATGTATACAATTGAGCACAGTGCTGAGGGGAGGGGAAAGGGGAAGAGCAGAGGGTGGGGGGGAGGGGAAGAGAGGAGCAGAGGGAAAGGGGGAGCTCAGTCTGGGAAGGCCATCTGGAGAAGGTGAGCTCTCAGTAGGGCTTTGAAGAGGGGAAGAGAGTTAGTTTGGCAGATATGAGGAAGGAGGACATTCCAGGACAGAGGTAAGACGTGGGCCAGAGGTCGACAGCGGGATAGGCGTGAACAGGGGACAATGAAGAGGTGAGCAGCAGAGGAGCGGAGTGTACGGGGTGGGGAGCAGAAAGAGAGAAGGGAGGTGAGATTGGAGAGGGCAAGGTGATGGAGAGCTTTGAAGCCAATAGTGAGGAGTTTTTGTTTCGTGTGAAGGTTGATAGGCAACCACTGGAGGTTTTTGAGGAGGGGAGTGATATGCCCAGGGATTTCTGATGGAATATGATCTGCGGAATGAAGAATAGACTGGAGTGGGGAGAGACAGGAGGAAGGGAGATCTGAGAGGAGGCTGACACAATAATCCAGTCGGGATATTATGAGAGCTTGTACCAGCACCATAGCAGTTTGGATGGAGAGGAAAGGGCAGATCTTGGTGATATTCATTCAATAGTATTTATTGAGTGCTTACTATGTGCAGAGCACTGTACTTAGTGCTTGGAATTTACAATTTGGCAACAGATAGAGACAATCCCTGCCCAATGATGGGCTCACAGCAATATTGTAAAGATAAGATTGGCAGGTGTTGGTGACGAATTGATTGTATGGGGTGAATGAAAGAGCTGATTCAAGGACGACACCAAGGTTGCGGGCCTGTGAGACGGGAAGGATGGTAGTGCCATTCACAGTGACGGGGAAGTCAGGGAGAGGACAGGGTTTGGGAGGAAAGATAAGGAGCTCAGTTTTAGATATGTAGATTTCCCCTAACTGTAATTTATACCAATGTCTGTCTGTCAGTGTCTGTCTTCCCCTCTAGATTGTAAGTTCCCTGTTGGAGAGATCAGATCTACCAAATCTAGTGTATTGTACTCTCCCAAGAACAGTGCTCTGCACACAGTAAGCACTCAATAAATATCATTGAACGATTGACTGACTCGGGGGCAGGAGAGTCTCAAATAGAGTTCTCTTGGCCCAAAAGGCCCTCAAGAGGGCTCAGCCAAAGTCAGCCACAAAAACAATTTCTTCTTTTGACTTTAGACCTTTTTGCCTGCTGAACTGGACCTGGAACACAAAAATGACACTTGGGCCATTTTGAGCAGTGTCTAGCTCCTTTCCTGGGAGGTGGGAGTGCTTGTGATCTTATCAGATTCATTTCTCCATCTCTGGTTATGGTGTTCCCCCTTCAGTTCTCTCCTAGACCCCGCCAAGCTGCCTCTGCGGCTCCCTTCACACTCAGTGTAGATCTTGTCACCAGACAGAAAGGGTTTCCAGAATCTGAGCAAGAACCCCCTCCCTGTGGGCTAGGAAATGAACCACAATCCTGCAGAACGGCCACAAGAATTTGTTGCTCCTGGTCTCTATCCAGCTCTCGAGTGGACAGTCAAGGCAAAGTTCACGCAAGCTGGAAAAGCCCCCAGAATTAGAAATGATCAAAGACTAGTGAAAGCCAGCTGTCCGGCTGAGTCCAACTTCAAAAGAAGACACTTTGTTTAGCTCTGTGCCCAGCCTGGTGCTTTGCAGGTCTTGAAGTTCCTGACCTTTGCAGGACTTTGAGCTGCAGAGGCACCAGCAGAGAGCTCGGGGTGAATGCTGGCCCATTCTGATTAAAAAACTGGATTAAAAAAACCCAACCCAAAACCAAGGTGACTTCCCCTACTTTCCCCCCAAATCATATGGCTCTGGTGGAAGTGACATTTGAACATTAACAAGGATGGACTAATCACTGGCTCTGTACAAGCACAGTCTCAGATTAACTTGGTTCAGTACACCTACAAATGGAGGAAAAGGAGCTGGCTGACCCAAAGCCCTTTGAAAATTTATTGCTCTGCCTAGGAATTCTTTGTACATACCAGCACCAGGAGTGGGAGTAACAGACGGTCATAGCAAGAAGGAAGAATGGGGTTATCTTGATAGCCAGATAAGACAGTATCTATTCCCTTAGAGTCACTGAGAGAATATTGTTTGGAAGAACCACTTTGCTTTGGATCTTTCCCTATTTTCTTTCCATCTTCTGATAAAATATCCTAAACAGCAAGCAGTTAAAGGTGGCCATAAAACTGAGAAGAAACACTGACCCTGTCCTTTATCAAGCACCATCTAGGAGACCGGCCAGCTCTTCCTACCTCAAGTTTATTTCTCCTACTCTGCTTTCCCTCAGATAATGTCTCATAAACAGCTAAGAGGGTCATTTATAAATGTCTCAGGATTCCTAGTTCTCCCAGAATCCAGACTGTTCAAGGCGAGGAAAACTAACTTGAAAAGGGTTTGGTGGCTAGTTCATTTCACCCTGCATTTCATATGTTCAGGTGAAAACTCAGATAAGGAGAAAGGCCCAGTGTAGCATTCACCAACCAGTAAATGACCGAACTGCCACCAACCATCAGCATGCTGAGCGTTTTCAACAAACCATTGCCAAGTGCCAGAAATCCACAAATAATGTTGGTATTTGTTAAGCGCTTACTATGTGTTGAGCACTGTTCTAAGCGCTGGGGGAGATACAGAGTAATCAGGTTGTCCCACTTGGGGCTCACAGTATTCATCCCCATTTTCAAGATGAGGTCAGTGAGGCCCAGAGAAGTGAAGTGACTTGCCCACAGTCACCCAGCTGACAACTCTGACGCTCCTTCCAGAGGGAAACTCTAATAAAGTGTCATCGAATCGACATAATTTCCAAGTGGTGCGACCTAGCAGAAAGAGCATAGGTCCTGAGTCTAATCCCAGGTCTTCCACTTATCTGTGGTATGATCTTGGGCAAGTCACTTATCTTCTCTTGTCTCCAGTTTTCTTATCTGTGAAATGGGGATTCAATACCTTTCCCCCCTCCTTCTTAGACTTTGAGGCCTGTGTGGTTTAGGGATTGTGTTCAACCTGATCATCTCATCTTTACTGCAGTGCTTAATACATTGCTTGTCACATAGTAAGTGCTTAACAAATGTTTTGCTAGTACTCTTTAGTCTCCAATTCCGGAGAATTGATATAGGGGTACAATCTGAAAGGATTCCTCTTGGCCAGGAGGGGGCACTGGAGAGCAGAAGGTGAGGGACACCCTCAGTGGACGGATCCCACCACGGAGTCAGCCACCTAACATCCTTGTACATTACCAGCTGGGCAGCTCTGGCATTTATCAGTGACTTGAGTTGCACTTGATGTCCTTCCCACGTTAGGTAGCTCAGTGGAAAGAGCCCGGGCTTGGGAGTTAGAGGACATGGGTTCTAATCCCTTCTCTGCCGCTTGTCAGTTGTGTGACTTTGGGCAAGTCATTTCACTTCTCTGTGCATTAGTTCCCTCACCTGTAAAATGGGGATTAGATTATGATCCCCACGTGGGACAATCTGATTGCCCTGTATCCCTCCCCAGCGCTTGGAACATTGCTTTGCATATAGTATGCACTAAACAAAAACGTCATTATTATTACTATATTGATGTCAACGGAATGGGTTTTTTCCCTTTGATAGCAGATTTCTTGAGGATGGGGACTGAGTATCTTGCTTCCAATGTACTCTCTCCTTTAGCACTCTCCATTGCTACATACAGGCTCTTTTCACCTGTTATAGACGCTTGCACTCTTTTCTCTTTCCCGGCTTTCCACCTAACTTCTTACCCTCCTATACCCTTCGTTCATGCTGTTCCCCCAGCCCGGACTTAATAATAATAATAATAATGTTGGATTTGTTAAGCACTTACTATGTGCAGAGCACTGTTCTAAGCGCTGGGGTAGACAGAGGGGAATCAGGTTGTCCCACGTGCGACTTCACTTCTCCACCTTCAAAGCCCCCCTAAAATCTCACTTCCTCCAAGAAGCCTTCCTGACTAATTCTCAGTAACCCACATCCTAGCAACTTAATATCCACCTCTAGTGCTTATGGACCTATTTATCCACACACTCAGCATTTGTGTAAATATGTATATTCAATGAATAATAATAATTATGGTATTTTTTAAGATCTCCTCTCAGGGTCGCACCTGGAGAGTTTCCAGTACTCTATCAGTCTCAGCTATGGGAGGGAGGGTCAAGCAGAGGCATACCCATTCCATTCTTAGCTTGGGCAGTGGCTAGTGAGGGGAAGGCAATCTGCTAAAAGTCAAAACTCACCTATGTTGGACAGCACTGGCAAGGGAAAGAGTAGAGGGTGGAGACTCGAGTTTACTGCACGGAAGGTGGTAATGGTAAACGACTTCTGTATTTTTATAAAGAAAATTCTATGGATATTCTACCCAGAATGATTGCAGATGGAGAGCAGGACATTCTGGGAGAGGTGTGTCCATGGTGTCGCTATGGGTCGGAAACACCTCGATGGCATAAGACAAGAGATTTGCCAAGCACTGTTCTAAGTGCTGGGGTAGATACAAGATAATCAGGTTGTCCCACATGGGACTTACAGTCTTAATCCCTCCTTTAAAGATGAGGTAAGTGAGGCACAGAAAAGTAAAGTGGCTTGCCCAAGGTCACACAGCAGACAAATGGAGAAACCGGGATTAGAACCCACAACCTCTGACTCCCAAGCCCATGCCTTTTCCACTGTCATGTTGAATGTCCATTTGTACATTCAATTATTTACCAACTATGATTACTCTCTTTGTAAGTATTTTTATGTCAAGCTCCTGGATTAGAGTGTAAATTCCTTATAGGCAGGGAATGTGTCTTGTGCTTCTGTTATACTTTTCCAAGTGCTTAGTTAAGTGCTTTGCAGTCAGTATGTGCTCAGTTAATATCAGTGTCTTTCTCTGTTCTGCTGTATTTATGTGTCCAGTTACTTTGGCACCCACCTATCTAGTTGTCCTTTGTTTTTAAAAATGACTCCACTGACAGTGAGACCCTAACCAGGTGTGCCAAGGTGGCAGGAAATCCAACATGCAACAGACAATTTGAGCTCTCATATGATTTTGGTCTTACAATTCATCATGTTCAAATATATTTTTACTATTTTTAGTTCTGAGAACAAATGAGAACATTTTAGCATTACCCAAATTATGGGCTACACTGCTCCATTAAGACCTGCTCCACTGTCCTGTCTGTATGAAGGAAGTTTGTCCAGCTGTGCTGCCTCCTCCTTCCCCCTTTCACACAAGCCTCCAGCTTCCAACCCAGTGGGGTGGAAGTGATGGTTTTTGTTGATGCACAGTTTTTGATATTTGGCATCACTGAATCTTCCATTGATCTTTGAACTTTAGTTATTCACTCTGGGTGGGTTTTCCAGGGGGCACCCCAGTGGACATGGTCATGGTGTTCTGAGGGACAGGACCTAATTGAGATGGGAGGAAAAAGTGTGGGAGGCAGTAGCCAAATGACAAACTCCTCCTGTTCCCCACTCCTAGCCCCACCCAGTGGCTGGCATCTTCCCCCCCGCCACCCCCAGTCACTGGCAGAGGGTCTCTGGTCCTGGGGTGTGTCTCTTTCCTTACATACCACATCAGTTTATGCCTGCTCTTTGTCCTTAGTCTACTTTTTCCATGGAGAGTAAAATGTTTCAAACTTTAGTGGCTCTCAGCAGTGGCAAGTCTAGTCCTATCTTCCAAGAACTTAGTATCCCCCCACCTTTCTTTTTCTGCCATGCCTCTCTCCCTTCAGCAGTCATGAATTAATGTGGGTATTTATCTGTTGTTGATTGATTTACTTGTGTTTATTATCTGTATTTATTCTCCCACTCAGTTGCTTATTTTATTGGCCATTTGTGCCTTCTGTGTCTCCTTGATTAGATTGTAAAATCCCTGATGGATTGCATATGTTACCCACTTGGAATGTTCACTAAACGTTCAGGACAGCATTCTGCATACAGTAGATGGCCAGTACAGGGTTCTGCATATGACAGATGCCCAGTATAGTGTTTTACATACAGTAGATGTTCTATACAGGGTTCTGCACACAGTTGATGCTCATTACAGTGCTGGGCAAATGGTAGGTACTGATACGATGCTCTGCACACATTGATCCTCAATCTGTACTGATGCTAATGGTGATGATGGGATGATGGAACAGAATGAAGAATCATAGATCATAGTTTCCTCTTGATTTCTTTCTCCAGAGCAGGAGAGCCCTGAAGTGGAGACAGAGCTGTTACCCCTTGATCTGGAGGTGATGGAGGCTCAGAAGAAAAGAAGTTTGGCTAAGGGGAAACAGGAAGCCAGGCAGTGGGGACAGTGCAGGACAAGACAGGAATTAGAGGATTATTTCAAATTGTCCATGACCTAGTCCCTTGACCAAATGGCTGGCTCATTGATCCTACTGGGACTGCCACCTCCTCCAGATCCCTAGCTCTGCAGCTCCAGCCACCACTCTGGCATGGGTCCAGCACCTCAGACACTCTGGCCAAGAAGGCCCCAATGGTGGCCAGGCAGGTGGGAGCGAAAGGGCCAACTCTGTTTCCTTCCCAGGACAAGAGTTGAGACGACTGTAAGATTTGTAAAGAAGATTTGTAAAGCAACAGTTACAATAATCTGCAATGATATGTAGAGGAAGCAGATCCACTTGGGTGATGAGGCTATTCTAGCTGATGTCAGAAGCCTTAGGGTAGCCCCAGGGAAAACCAGTGCAACCAGGGAAACAGAGAACAAGAGATCTAATGATCAAATCCTCTGCCTCCTCTCCAGCTACACCAAGTTTACCATCTTTGGCCTTAAAGTCTTTCCAGGTTAATGCTATCTGACTGGTCATTGGGTCACTTTTGAAACCCCTCAGCCTTTAGGGACAGTTCTGGAAGCCATGATTTTCTGACTCTAGAGCTTGTCTTCTCATAATAAGAATAATAACTGTGGTATTTATTACAGGGAGTTCTCTTAGAACACAGAAAGAGGGTGCTCTTTTAGAACTTCATGCTATTGGGGAAATTGTGTTTCAGTGACCGTTGATTCAGTGCAATGGTTAAGGGGTAACCCGATGGTTTGAAGATACCACCATGACTGACATGGGACTTGAGAGCTGGCCTGGCAAGGCTGAGCCATAGAAGAAATATGGAAACTGAGGCTCTGGGGTGCTTAATCTTCTAGCCAACAGTTCTGAAGATAATATAGATTGGTGGACTTGATCAGCATAAGGCAAAACGTTCATGGTTGTCTAAGCTGGAGTTCCTTCTCAACAAAACTGATTCCCCTCGGTAGGCCCTGGAGAGCAAGTGTTAAAATCAATCAATCAATCAGTGATATTTTATTAAGGGCTTTCTATGTGTAGAGTTCCTTTCTAAATGCTTGGGACAGTGCAATATGGTAGAGTTGGCAGACACGATCCTTGCCCACAAGGAATTTACAGACTATACCAGGCAGCGTGCCACTCACTGCCAGAAGTACTAGGTCTACCTCATTCCACTGAAAGAGCAGTGAGATTCCTCAGAGGGAGCCAGCACCAGGCCAGTTCAGGTAAGGGTCTTTTCCTCCCCTGGCAGGGCTATGAGGGGCTCTTCTTGCCCACAAAGCCAATGCCTCCTGGCAAAGGTGGATGAAGTTCAGGTGGGGGAGATCTTGGGAGGGAAGGAGAGAGAAAGGAGAAGAGAGGAGAGGGAGAAAGATATGAAAGAGAAATGGAGGGACAGAGAAGGGGAAAGGTGGGGGCATAGTCCTGAAAATACCAGAAGCCAGAGATTGAAAAGTGTCTAGGGTACTCAGAGAGAGACAGACCAGCGTCATTAACTGTGACTGGGGAGTCTTTTATTGAGAACTTGGATCAATCTCCATCATGAGGCTTTGGGACAGAGAACCCGAGGGGAGGAATTCCTTATAGTGTTATTGGCTTGCACATGGCCACTTGCAGTTATTTTCCCACCAAGGCACTGAGCACAGTGAATGAGTGGGTCTGCTGATGGAGAGAAAAGTGGTTGGTCGGTTGATGGAGAAAAAAGTGGTTTCCAAAGCAAGATCCTATTTCGCCTTTTTCTGGTTTGTGGTGGGCCTGGGTATGGGTCCCCTCTCCTAGAGCTGAGCCCAGATGCCATCTCATCTGGTTTCTGTCTGTTCCCTGGTTGGGAGTGGGGACGGCATGCAGGCTGTGGGATCTCAAGGATGCCAATGCTGGGGCTGTAAGCTGGGTGAAACATAGATTCCCCCCACCTGCCACCCCTGCCATCCTGTCCTGGAGATGAGAGGTTGGAATCACCATTCTGAACTCAGTGACACTGGAACTTGGGGCTAGATTCCCCAGAAGTGCTTGGCTGCATTTTCTGCTTTAGAGGTTGCTAATGGTAATGGTATTGAGAAGGAGCATGGTTTAATGGAAAGAGCACAGATTTGGGAGTCAGAGGACATGGGTTCTAATCCCAGATCAAATCACCTAACTTCCCTGTAACTCAGTTACTTCATCCGTTAAATGGGGATTATGACTGTGAGCCCAACTTGGGACAACCTGATTACCTTGTATCTACCCCAGTGTTTCGAACAGTGCTTGGCAAATAGTAAGTGCTTAACAAATACCATTATTATTATTATTATTATTATTGAGTACCTAGTAAGTGAAGAGCACTGTACTGAGTGCCTACTGAGAGTTTGGAGAGTACAGCAGAAGGAAGCTCTCTGTCCCCTCTCCTCTAGGAGCTGACAATATAATGCTTCTGCAGAAGCCTTGGGTTTCTGAGCAGGGGCGGTCGCCACTCTGGCCTCATGAAGGGGTATTAGATTCTTCCCCAGTATCAAATTCGTACCAGATATGAACCCTAGTGACTCCTAGAAAGGGATTCGGAGGGCCAGGTTAATATTGGTATTTGTTAAGCGCTTACTATGTGCCGAGCACTGTTCTAAGCGCTGGGGTAGACAGAGGGGAATCAGGTTGTCCCACGTGGGGCTCACAGTCTTAATCCCCATTTTACAGATGAGGGAACTGAGGCACAGAGAAGTTAAGTGACTTGCCCACAGTCACACAGCCAAGTGACAGAGCTGGGATTCGAACTCATGAGCCCTGACTCCAAAGCCCGTGCTCTTTCCACTGAGCCACGCTGCTTCTAGGTTGCCCAGGTCCCAGAAAAAGGGTAGGGAAAAATTCAAAGAGAAGAGTTTAAGGGCTGTGGAGAGGAAGAGTAGGCAATTAGAATAGTTGTGGTATTTGTTAAGTGCCTGCTATGAGCCGAGCATTGTTCTAAGCCCTTGGCTAGATACAGGATAATACAGGTTGGACACAGTCCCTGTCCTACTTGGTATTCACAATCTAAGTATCTGCCAACCAACTGATCAATTAATTAATCAATTGTATTTATTGAGCACTTACTGTGTGCTGTGTGCTAGGTGCTTGGGAGAGTACAATATAACAAAGTGGGAGCTGGAATCAGGTACTGAATCCCCATTTACAGATGAGGAAACCATGGCCCAGGGAAGTTAAGTGACTTGCCCAAGGTCATACCACAGACAAGTGGCAGTGTCAGGATCAGGGCATAGGTCCTCTAATTCCCAGACCACGGGCTCTTCCATTAGGCCACCCCATGTCAGATACAGTGTGATGCAGTCTGATCTTTGCAGCTGCTCCTCCTTAACTCCCCTCTCCCCCCAAAAACCTCAGCTCCTTCTCATAGCAGGATGTCCTGGCAAAAAGGCAAAAATAAATTCGAAAGGATGAAATAACTGAGGCGGATTTACACCTCAGAAATGTTGCATAATGACTGGAGGAGGAGTAAAGCTTTTGTGGAGTGTGGGCCTTGGGTTTTTCTGCAGACACCATGGCCTGGCTATTATCTTTGAATAATTCCTGCAGATGAATCATTATGTAGTAAAGAGAATCATGTAAAACCTCAGTAGTAAGGAAAATGCAATTGACATTTGGTTTCTGGCAGATTTTAGGGTTATATGAACCAAACTGCCTATTTTATTACATGGTTGGGCGGTAGTCATTGCTTGCATAGAGACTGTGCTTGCTGGAAGCCCCAGGCAATAAGGCTCAAGATGTATTGGAAACATTCTTTATCACTCTGTGCCAAGACTAATTTCGCCACCAGTAACTGGGAAGCACTTTCAGATCACTGGTAAAGTTTCCTTGGCTTTCAGCACCATTCACTGTTCAATTAACTCGGAAGTTGATTGCCTTGTCATTTTGTGAGGTGGTGTATGGATCAAGGGAGCTCACTTGAAGAGAGGACAAGTGTTTCTGATTTTATTCTTAATGAAATTGGCAGCATACGACTATTTACATTTTCAGGCAGACAACAAACGCATTCCAAGATGTGTAGTGAGAGAGGCCCTGATTTAAATTCCTAATTTAGGATTAAGATACAGTTTAAACTGATTTTCCAGTTGTCTCAAATGACAGCAAACGGGCTCTGGATATACTGTTTCTTCCGGAGTCCCACAGTAGGAGCTGCGGCAAACTTGATAAAATAATTGAGGCTCTCTAATGTCACAGGCCATTTAGGGAAAAATAACTCTGGGGAACAGGGAGGATCCAAGTTTCAAAAGGGATTTGTACAACCGCAGGTTTTTTGTTGGCAATTATATGTGGCTACCAGATTGCATCTGAAAGTAATTGCCCCAGTAATTAGCCAATTGCAAGCACCAACAGCAGCCAGAGAGGACGAGTTCAAGCCAACGATTAGGGGTGTAAATGATCCCTGGGCTGAACTAACTGGTTGCCATGGGGTCCCTGGCTGAGCAAAGGAAAGATCTGACCTAGCGTCCTCACTGAGCTCTGGGGCAGGAAGCTTGCCCAGGCCAAGCTGATATTTCCTCAGAAAAAGAGGGAAAACCACGAACATTCCTCCCTACGTCCCTGAACTGGTTTCTCCCAGTGGAAAGCAGCGCCCCTTAGATGGTTGAGTTGGTTGAGAAGAGATATCTGCTCCTGTTCAGAGATCATCTATAGGGCATTTTGGGAACAGTGTCACCTAATTAGAGCTCGTCAGCTGGATGGTTGTCTTTGAGTATTTGCAGCTGTCTGATTCAGACATTTCAGGAGACTGTCAAGGTAGGGGCAAATGGGAAAGGACAGACACTTTTGTTCAACAGATGAGGCAAGAGAAAAGCAGTAAGGCATAATGGGCAAGATTAGACCATTGGAAGAAACTAGTTTGCATTTTGGGGCAGAGACAGATCTCTAGCATTTGAAGATACCTTGGAGTGGGTAAGAATTATTTCCTGAAGTGAAACAGCAGTTGGGGAAATAGGGTGTCTAGCAGAGGCAAGTAATTGGAAAGAAAACTGCTGAATGAAGCTGCGAGGTAGCTGGTCCTCTCCACAGTTCCTAGCGTCTCAAAGCGTGTGGAGGCTTCTATTTGTGTCTGCAACTCACTGACATGTTTGATGAGGATTTCCCCACAGAGAGATGCTGCATTTCAAATATGCCTGGGGGCAGACATAGATTCAGTCTGTTGGTAAGCTCCTTTGGGGCAGGGAACCTGTCTATTGACTCTATTGTACACTACCAAGTGCTTTTATTTATTCATTCATTAATTCAATAGTATTTATTGAGCGCTTACTATGTGTACTATGTGTACTATGTGCAGAGCACTGTCCTAAGCACTTGGAATGTACAAATCGGTAACAGATAGAGACAGTCCCTGCCCTTTGATGGGCTTACGCTCTAACTGGGGGAGACAGACAGACAAGAACAATAGCAATAAATTTATGGACTGATTGATTCCTGACCTGGGCCTGGGCTTTTAGGCAGACATTTTAAATTTGCCTTTAAGATTCTTATACTCAAGCTTTTTTCCTGTCTAACACTTAAATGCAAGAGAAAAGTAGAGAGGGGCCTCTCAACAGGGCCTGAGAGTCCAGAGATGCAGTCTAGTCTCAGTACTTCACTGGACTGCTGGGGGACCTCAGACAGCATACTTAACTTCTCTGGACCTCTGTTTCTCTGCCTGGATGGAGGGGATAATGATATCTACTTCTGAAACTAAGATCTGTCTTGAGGATAAGAAAAGATAACAGATGTGAGAGTGCTTTCTGGAGCATAAATGTGCTCAGTATATTCAAATATTATCATTATGGAGAAAGCTGAATGCCTTGGGCCTACACCAGTACCTAAAACTGGTGAAGAAGCAGCGTGGCTCAGTGGAAAGAGCACGGGCTTTGGAGTCAGAGGTCATGGGTTCGAATTCTGGCTCGGTCACTTGTCAGCTGTGTGACTTTGGGCGAGTCACTTCACTTCTCGATGCCTCAGTTACCTCATCTGTAAAATGGGGATGCAGACTGTGAACCCCAAGTGGGACAACCTGATTCCCCTGTGTCTACCCCAGCGCTTAGAACAGTGCTCGGCACATAATAAGCGCTTAACAAATACCAACATTATTATTAAAACAGCTTGGCACATAGTAAGCTCTTAACAAATACCATTAAAAAAGGAAAAAAAAAAGAAAAAACAAAGCACAAACCACAGTTTCCTTTTACATCTTACACTCTACTCTGGGCCAAATTTGGTACAAAATGGATGCTCAAGAGAGTCCAGTGCAAAGTAGACGAGTGCTTCTTATGCTTAAGGATCAGTTAGACCTCCTGCATAGAATAGAATTGGCTGGCTAAACATGGCAGCATCGAGGGAGGAAATCAAAGGTGATACCCCTCAACCTGTCCTGCAGAAAATCCATATTTTCAGTAGGGGATTTGGCCAAGCAGACCAGTAGCCTGTGATGGCCCTTCCCAAGTCCTTCTCTGCTTTGGTCTCTAGTGGCCTGAATGTGGGAGGGAAATGGGGATCATAAGCCCCTAGAGGGCAGGATATTGTGTGTCCGGCTACTGTTATACTCTCCCAAGTGCTTAGGGTCTCACGTGGGACAACCTGATTGTCTTGTATCCCCCCGTTTAGAACAGTGCTTTGAACATACTAAGGGCTTAATAAATACTACCATTATTATTAGAGAAGCAGCGTGGCTCAGTGGAAAGAGCCCGGGCTCTTTCCAATCAGGTTATGGTTTCGAATCCCGGCTCTTCCACTTGTCAGCTGTGTGACTGTGGGCAAGTCACTTAACTTCTCTGTGCCTCAGTCATCTCATCTGTCAAATGGGGATTTAAGACTGTGAGCCTCACGTGGGACAACCTGATTACCTTCTATCTACCCCAGCGCTTAGGACAGTGCTCTGCACATAGTAAGCTCTTAACAAATACCAACAATATTATTATTATTATTATGTTTGTTAAGCACTTACCATATGTTGTGGAAGTACAGTGGTCAAGGTCCTGCATTTATCCACCTTTCTCTCTGAACTTTTTATCTTCCTAAACCCAACTGACCACTGTAGGTGTGCCTGATGAGTTGACTCCAGCCTTGGTTTCTTGTTTCAATCAAGTCAAGCCTAGTAGTTTGATTAACCCAAATTACCTGGTTAATTGATTTCAAATTGAGTAGCCAAGCTCTATATCAGTCAAACACATTACAATTTGGTAAAACCACACCCTTGAACAAATCAAACCACTGTCTCTATTTATCACCTTATCAAAGGAGGTCCAGGACTAAATAAAAAATGCCCTAAGGTCTAACTCTGTTTTCTATCCTAAGTTATTTCTCCTACTGTATTGTTCTGACCATTATTAATGCTGTACATGGTATATAAAGAATCTCTGTATTGCTTGAAGTTGACCTGGTTTGACTAGGATGGGAATCTCTGCCATCAAAACCCCTCCCTGCTACTGCTGAATGAAGTGTAGTAGTAATAAAACTTGTCTCTGACATACCTTTTTCTGAACATGACTCAGAGTTTGCGAAGTTTTTCTTCTACAGTGTCAAGCACTATCCTAAGTGCTGCAGTAAATGAAAGTTAATCAGATAGGAAATAGTCCTAGTGTTATAATAATGTTACAATAATAGTATTTCTTAAACACTTACGATATGCCAAGCACTGTACAAAATGCTAGGGTAGATACAAGATAATTAGTATCACATGGGGCTCACGGTCTAAGAAGGAGAGAGAAAAGGTATCGAATCCCCATTTTGCTGATGAGGGAATTGGGGCACGGAGAGGTTGAGTGATTTGCCCTAGGTCACACAGCAAACAAGTGGTGGTCAGCATTAGAACCCAGATCCTCTGACTCCCAGACCTATTCTCTTTCCACTAGTACATACTGACTTATCCAAATGTCAGAGCCAGGATTAGAACCCAAGGCCTCTGACTTCCAGGCCACTCTGTTCCCTGATTTTAAAAGCTATGTGTTGAATGTCTATTGATTTCTATTTTTGACTTTATTTCATTTCCTCATGAGATTCCGATTAAAGCAGAATCTCAAAGGGTTTTAAGCAAAGGCTTCAGTTTACAGGGACCTTAGCAGACCCCCAAATCAGACCCCCGAAGAACTTTACCAACATGACTGCTGCCGGAAGTATTATATAGTTAGCGTTTTTCCCAAAGTGACATTTTTAGGTTTAAAGAAGACATTTGGTTTTAAATTTTGAGGAATGTGTCAGCAAGTGAAAAGAGCCTATTGATCCTTAGCAGTACCTTTAAAAACCTCTAGCCTCAGCCTCAGTTATCCCACCTGCAGGGAACAGTGAGTAACTCAAAGAGATGCTCATCACTACTCCACCCCTAGCTCTTCATCTCTAAGAGCAATCTTGTTGATTCCAGGAGAAAAAATGGTGTTTAAGAGGTTGATGTTTAAGAGGTGAAGCACTTATGTAAACTCATGTATATATCCATGATTTATTTTTGTATATTAATGTCTGTCTCCCCCTTTAGACTGTAAGCTCATTCTGGGCAAGGACCGTTTGTGCTAACTTTGTTATATTGCACTCTCCCAAGTGCTTATTACAGTGGACTGGGACTCAGAAAGTGGAAATCAGGGGTTGCGGCAGAGGAGATTCCAGCAGAGAAAGCAGGCTGGCTGCAGAAAGCATGGCTTGCTATGGCAGCAGCTGCAACCGCCTCACTCCCTGGATCTGTTGTGGGAGAGGTGGTTTTATATTCAGTCAATACTTTCCAGTTTACATTTGCTGAAGCTTTATGAAACTCTCCATGAAGGAAATTAAAAGAGTATAGTGCAACCTTTAAATTCTAGTGCAACTCACCTTCTCCAAGCTAACTCCATTAACCTGGCCACCACCACCTACCTGCCTGAATCCACAACCCCAGAGTAACTCCATAAGCCAACTTCCACCTGGCTCAGCACTCACAGCTCCTCTGAAGTGGATGTGAATGGGGAGAGCTGCTCTCTGTACCAGGAAGAAAGGGTTGCCTAGCTGGATGAGGACAGCGAGAGCAAAACCCTGCCTCTCTCCTGGCCCTGATCCCTAATGCTAAACCCTGCCTCTCTCTTGGCCCTGATCCCTAATGCTTATTTGTTTGATTCTATTTAGTTTCCATTGTTTTTACGAGATGTTCTTCCCCTTGACTCTATTTATTGCCATTGTTCTTGTCTGTCCGTCTCCCCCGATTAGACTGTAAGCCCGTCAAACGGCAGGGACTGTCTCTATCTGTTGCCGACTTGTTCATCCCAAGCGCTTAGTACAGTGCTCTGCACATAGTAAGCGCTCAATAAATACTATTGAATGAATAGGGTTAGTGTTGAGCACTCAACTAATGCAATTTACAAAGGATGGTGGGCCCAAAGGAAACCTGCCTCTCATGATGATGGAGTGGGCTAGTTCTGGTCATCTGGAGGGATCCATGTCAGAGTGAATTGGAGACTCTGGGTTAGAGATACTCTGAAAAGGTGGGAGATCTCTCAGGAGGCCAGAGTTGGACCTCAGAACCCTTTCCTAGCTGTGCAGCTTCCCTTGATCCCCTACAGTACACTCACTGATGTCACGAGGAGTTATGAGGCTGGACAGAGGGGAGTTGATGGGAGGTGCAAGGAGTAGCAATTAAGTCTTTGAAGACTCAGAGCAGACTCTGGATATAACTTTCGATTTGTACGCCACTCTACATGGCCAGGACAAGATCCTGCGATCTGGCCTTCATCCAAATCAATCACAGTGTCAGGAAATGTGCCTGGGGATAGTGTCCTCGCCTAGAGTGGACATGTCAAAGGACAGAATGTCAGTGAGGTTTTTGGTGTGGATTCTGGCTCTCCAAAGCACCTAGTACAAGCGCTTAGTAAAAATGATTGCACAGAACCAGTGCTCAATAAATCCTCTTGATTAATTGATTGATAAAAACTCAACACTCCAGAGGCTACCAACTGGAGGGCAGAGGCCGGTCTGGAGTGAGATTGAGAAGCAGCATTTCCTAGAGGAAAGAGCACAGGTCTGGGAGTCAGATGACCTGTGTTCTAATCCTGGCTCTGCCAATTGTTTGCTGTGTGACCTTGGGCAAGTCACTTAATTTCTCCATGCCTCAGTTTTTCTGTTCTCCTTTGTACTTAGACAGCGAGCCCTGGGTGGGACAGGGACTGTGTCCAACCTAATTAACTTGCATCTATCCCAGTGCTTAGAACAGTATTCGACACATAGTAAGTGCTCAACAAATACCATAAAAAACAATTTCCTGACTTCCGTTTTGTCTTGCTGTGTGACTGACCCAAGGCAAGCCCCCTAGCCACTGTTTCTGTTTCCTCATTGAAAATCTGTAGCAAGTAATAATGACTCTCTCTCTCTTTATCTAAGACATAGTGAGCAGGTTGGCTTGAGAGGAATGAAGCACATGAGCAGGATTGAAGTGGGAGAAGAGAGTGGGTAAGTAGCAGTGAGAGAGCAGATGGAGTACCTTAAAGCCAGTGGTTAGGAGTTTCTGCTTGTTGTGGAAGAGACAATTGGGAGATTGGAAGATTTTGAGGACTGGGGAAGTGTGTGCAAAATAAAGTTGTAAAAAAGTGATCTGGGCATCAGCGTTAATTATAGAATGGAAAAGGAAGAGGCTGAACTGATTCCATGAACTGATTTATTCGTTCATTCAGTCATATTTACTGAGTGCTTACTGTGTGCAAAGCGCTGTACTAAATGCTTGAGAGAGTACAATATAACAACAGACATATTCCTGCACACGACGAGCTTATAGTCTCACTTTTCCTCCTGCTTCCAAGGTATCTCTACTTGGAAATCTTCCCATCACCTCAAACTTAACAGAACTCCTCATCTTCCTACCCGAAGCCTGCCCTCCCCCGACTGTCTCATCACTATAGACAGCACCATCATCTTTACTGTCTCACAATCCTGTGACCATGGTGTTATTCCTGATTCCCCTCTATCATTCAACCTGCATATTCAATCTATCACATAATCCTATCAGTTCAACCTTCACAGCATCACTAAAATCTGTACTTTCCTCTCCATCCAAACTACTACCATGTTAATCCAAGCACTTATCCTATCCTGTCAAGATTACTATATCAGCCTCCTTGAACACCTCCCTGCCTCCTGTCTTTCCCTACTCCAATCCATACTTCACTCTGCTGCCTGGTTCATTTTTCTACAAAACCATTCAGTCCATGTTTCCCCACTCCTCAAAAACCTCCAATGATTTCCCCAGTCCTCAAAAACTCCATCCACCTCTGCATTAGACAGAAACTCCTTACCACTCAGTAACCTTGTCCCCTCCAACCTCACCTTGCTACTCTCCTACTTCAATCCAGTCCACACACTTAGCTCCTCTATTGCCAACATACTCACAGTATGTTGATCTCATCTATCTCACCACTGACCTCTTGCCAAGTACCACCTCTGGTCTGGAACATCCTTCCTTCTCATATCTGCCAGAAAATTAGTCTCCTCAGCTTCAAAGACTTATTGAAGCCACATCTCCTGCAAGAGGCCTTCCCTGGCTAAGGCCCCTGATTTCCTCTTCTCCCATACCCTTCTGTGTCACTCTTTCTCCCTGTATTCACCACCCTGGTCCCCAGCCCCGGAGCACTTATGTATCTATCTGTAGTTTATTTATTTATATTAATGATATAATTATTTATAATTTATTTATATTAATTATTCATTCAATAGTATTTATTGAGCGCTTACTATGTGCAGAGCACTGTACTAAGCGCTTGGGATGAACAGGTCGGCAACAGATAGAGACAGTTATTAAGTCCCTCCCTCTGTACTATATGCTCATTTGGGCAGGGAATGTATTATGTTGTTGTATTACACTCTCCCAATTGCTTTGTACAGTGGTCTTGGACCCCATTCCTGATCACTTATAAAAACCATCGCCCCTGCCCTCCTCCCCTCCTTAACTTCTATCTTTAACTGCTCACTCTCCAGTGGCTTCTTCCCCTCTGCCTTCAAACACACCCATGTCGCCCCCATCCTAAAAAAGCCCTCTCTTGACCACACTTCCCCTTCCAGTTATTGCCCTATCTCCCTATTACCCTTCCTTTCCAAGATCCTAGAACGAGTTGTCTACACTGGCTGCTTTGAATTCCTTAACTATTATTTTCTCCTGGACCCCTTCCAATCTGGCTTCCATCCCCTTCTCTCTACCGAGACTGCTCTCTCTAAGGTCACTCATGACCTCCTTCTTGCCAAATCCATTGACTCCTACTCTATTCTAATCCTCCTTGACCTCTCAGCTGCCTTTGACACTGTTGACCATCCCCTTCTCCTTGACACCTTATCTCACCTTGGCTTCACGGACTCCATCCTCTCCCGGTTCTCCTCTTATCTCTCTGGCACTCATTCTCAGTCTCCTTCACAGGCTCCTCCTCCCCCCTCATCCCCTAACTGTTGGGGTTCCTCAAGGGTCAGTTCTGGGCCATATACACTCCCTCGGTGAACTCATTTGTTCTCACGGCTTCAACCATCATCTCTACGCAGATGACACAGAGATCTACATCTCTGCTCCTGTCCTCTCCCCCTCCCTTCAGGCTCGTATCTCCTCCTGCCTCCAAGACGTCTCTACCTGGTTGTCTGCCCGCCACTTAAAACTCAACATGGCAAAAACTGAGCTCCTCATCTTCCCTCCCAAGATCTGTCCTCTCCCTGACTTCCCTATCACCATGGATTGTATGACCATCCTTCCCGTCTCTCAGGCCCACAACCTCGGTGTCATCTTTGACTCAGCTCTCTTGTTCACCCCACACATCCAATCCGTCACCAAAACCTGCCAGTCTTACCTTTACAATATTGCCAAGATCCACCCTTTCCTCTCCACCCAAATGGTTATCTTACTGCTACAGGCTCTTGTAATATCCCAGCTATATTATTGTGTCAGCCTTCTCTCTGATCTCCCTTCCTCCTCTCTCTCCCCACTCCAGTTTATTATTCACTCCCCTGCCCAGCTCATCTTCCTGCAAAAACGCTCTGGGCATATCACTCCCCTTCTTAAAAACCTCCACTGGTTGCTTATCAACCTCCGCACAAAATAAAAACTTCTCACTCTAGGTTTCAAGACTCTCCATCACCTTGCCCCTTCCTACCTCTCCTCCCTTCTCTCTTTCTACTGCCCACCTTACACACTCCGCTCCTCTGCCACCTACCTCCTCACCGTCCCTCTTGCTTGCCTACCCTGCCATCGACCCCTGGGCCACGTCCTCCCGCGGTCCTGGAACGCACTCCCTCCTCACCTCCGCCAAACTAATTCTCTTTGCCTCTTCAAAACCCTACATAAAGCTCACCTCCTCCAAGAGGCCTTCCTAGACTGAGCTCCTCCCTTTTCCCTCTGCTCCCTCTCCCCCCCCTTCGCCTCTCTGCCGCTAAACCCTCTTCTTCCCCCTTTCCCTCTGCTCCTCCCCCTCTCCCTTCCCAACCCCTCAGCACTGTACTCATCCACTCAACTGTATTTATCTTCATTACCCTATTTATTTTGTTAATGAGATGTACATCCCCTTGATTCTATTTATTTGCTATTGTTTTAATGAGATGTTCTTCCCCTTGATACTATTTATTGCCATTGTTCTTGTCTGCCTGACTCCCCCAATTAGACTGTAAGTCCGTCAAATGGCAGGGACTGTCTCTATCTGTTACCGATTTGTGCATTCCAAGCGCTTAGTACAGTGCTCTGCACATAGTAAGCACTCAATAAATACTACTGAATGAATGAATGTCTCCAATTGCTTTTTACAGTACTCTGCACAGCAAAAGCACTTAATAAATACTACTGTCATTACCACAAGACAACGACAATAACAACAACCAGCATGGCAAAGTGGATATAGCATGGACCTGAGAGTCAGAAGGTCAAGTGTTTTAATTCAGGCTTTGCCACTTGTCCGCTGTGTGGCCTTGGGCAAGTCACTTCCTTCCCTGTGCCTCACCTACCTCATCTCTAAAATGCGAATTGACTGTGAACCCCCCATGGAACATGGGCTGGGTCCAACCCAATTTGCTTGTATCCACCACAGCTTTAGAACACTGCCTGACACATAATAAGTGCTTAAGAAGTACCACTTGCTTGTCTTATGACGTTGTGTCATTTCCAACCCATAGCGACACCATGGACACATTTCTCCCAGAATACCTCACTCTCCATCCGCAATTATTCTGGTAATGTACCCATAGAGTTTTCTTGGTAAAATTATGGAAGTGGTTTACTATTGCCTCTTGCCACGAAGTAAACTTGAGGATACACCCTTGACTCTCTCCCATGCTGCTGCTGCCCAGCATGGGAGAATTTTAACTTGTACCAGACTGCCTTCCACTCGCTCACCCGTTGCCTAGCTAGGAATGGAATGGATATGCCTCTGCTTGACTCTCCCTCCCGAAGCTGAGACTGGCAGAGTACTGAAAGTTCTCCAGGTATGACCCTGAGAGGGGAACAAACACCAATACGTTATTTATTACTATTACTACTACATAATGGTTTTTTTGTTTGTTTTTTTCAAACAAAACAATTGTTTTTGTTTTTTTGTTTGGGTTTTTTCAGAGATAACAATTCAATCCAACTTCAGAGTGTCATAACAAAGATGGGTATATTAATGAGCCATCTGAATGAATAGGTATTATCTATTTTAATAAAACACCAGACTTGGAATAGGTACATTTACAGCTTAGTGCCCGGAACTTGCAGCAGTAAAGTTACTGGGTCTAAAAGTAATTGCTCTGTATGGTGATCAGTGAGTCCATAGGGCAAATTGACAGTTAGAAATGAGTCACTGAGTAAAAGAAAAGATCAGTCAATAGAGAAAACAGGGTGAGATGGCATGCCCATGTAAAAATAACTGCGAGTCTTGAAAATTAATGAATCAAGTTGCCCAGGTAATTACTCCCCTTGCACAAAATTAAGTAATATAACAAAGATGGAAGCACTGAATTCAAAAAGATAGTGGAATAAAAGTGAGATCTAATAGAGAAAGATGGAAATCATTGGTCCCAGAATAATGGCAAGGCATAGCCTCCATGAATTGGGGACAGGGAGTTTGAGAGGTACCCAGATATCTTGAACTCTGAACCCTGAAACAATATACTTGTTAGTAGGGGAAACTAGGCCAGTGGACTCATCATCATCAATGATATTGACTGAGTGCTTACTGTTTTCTGACCACTGAGTAAGCACTTGGGAGAGGAGAGTACAACAGAGTTGGTAGATATGTCCACAGTGAGCTTTCAGTCTAGAAGGGGAAGAATAAGGACTTGTGGAAAAGTATGGGCCTGGAAGTCAGAGGACCTGTGTTCTAATCTAAGCTCAGCCAATTGCTCTGCCAATTTCTAGCTATGTAACCTCGGAAAAGTCACTTAACTTCTCTGTGCCTCAGTTTCCTCAACTATAAAATGGAGATTCAATACCTGTTCTCCTTCCCACTTAAGACTCAGGGACAGGGACTGGGTCCGACCTAATTGACCCCAGTGCTTAGAACAGTGTTTGAAACATAGTAAATGCTTAACGTACCATCAAGCAAACAAAGAGTCAGGGGGAGGCATTAATATAAATAAATAATTTATATCTAATTTATAGATATATATGTAAGTGTTGTGGGGTTGAGGGAGGGATATAAAGTGCCCGGAAGTAACAGATTCAAGTGCACAGATGATGCAGAAGGAGGAAGGAGCCGGGGAAAAGAGGGAGGAGCAGATGTGACCTTAATAAGGCTTTATAGGTGAGGAATCCCCTGATGGCTCTGAATGAAACCTCTGAATTAGAGGATACTGAGGCATTTAAAGTGGCATTGCACAGAAGATCATGAGACAGCTAGGCTTGTGGTAGAAGTTACAGTTCCCTGTAACTCCTCACAGCACCTAGAACTTTTGTGAGATGTTTCCTGAAGATCCAGCCTGCAGTAGAAATACCTTGGTTTTTACCAAAACTGGGAAGTTTTCTTTTGCCAAAAGATCATACTTCTTGGAATCCACCTGAAAATAGACCTATAACAATGTTTACCTCTGCCTGCAAGTTAATCTCTTTCGTTAGGGTAGAGATGTACTCCTACTGTGAGGAGAAGAGCATTGAGAGAGAATAACAAAGGATTTTTCAAATTATTATCGAGATCAGCATCAACAGCATTCATTGAGCCCCTACTGTGTGTAGAGCACTGTCTTGAGCGCCTACTGTGAATAAAACACTGTACTGAGTGATTACTGCATGCAGAGCACTGCACTGGATGAGAGTAGGTGCCCAGGAAAGTGGCAATTTGAGACCGGCTGACTTGACATGAAAAGTGATCGCATTGAAACACAAGGAAAATGCAGGTAAGTGCATTCAATGTGAGGTAGCTGGTGTAGTAAATATTGATTGGTATTTATGCCTCCAGGGCCTCTGAGTGAAATGCACTGTATTAAGTGCTTGGAAAAGTACAATAGAAGTCTGAGATACTGTCCCTCTCAATAGGGAGCTAGCATTCTAATAGGGGCAGGGACTGGGGGTGAGAAGGTGATGGTAGTTGAGACATAAGTATATTTACAAATAAAGTAAATCTTAGAATAAACAATTTCAGTATACATTTATATTCAAGCGCTAAGGATAGGTTTAAATGACTCCATGAGTAGTAGAAGGCTATTGAGCAGGTAATGCCTCCTGTGATTGTACCAAAGGGAAAAATGTTTTGCGAAGGTTGTGAACATCGACAGCAAGCTTTCAGTTGCAAGTCAGAGGAAGGATTAGCATCCCAGTGTTGGAATGAACCCAAGAATGTGATGGAAAACCACTGTTACCAGTTTCAGAGGGACAGAGTCACGCTGATGGATTTACTGGTCCGTCATCACAGCTGTCTGTAACCTCTGGTCAGATGTTCTGCTTTAGAAGAAGTGGACCTTATTGTTATTGTCAGGCCTCTATGGTAAATTGTCCCAGCAGCCTTACAAAAATGATATTTACAGAAGTAGGGATGGGTTGAAAGAAAGCTGAAACCATATAAAACTTGAAGTTAAGGAAAGGAAGTGATTATCTCAGGCATCAGGGAAACCCTGGTTTAGAGGTTTTATTGGGGATTTCCTGGAGGTTTATTCTACTGGGCTCTCAGGTGGGAAGAGGGTAGTCCTAGGGGTGATCAAGCATTCTCACTTGCAGAGAAGTGTCTTTTCAAAGTTCACCTAAAGGCAGGTGGGAATTGCCCCCTGTCCTGTTCCTTAGAAGGGTCAGTACTGGAAAATGTGGCTTAGGCTCCAGGGGCCCCTGCTTCTTCCACCCTTAGCCCCCTGCCCAGAGCCTTCCAAGGCTGAGGGTGAGAGAATGGAGATCAAATGGCCACCAAGACTTTCTCTCCATCTATATCTGAGTCCTAGAAGGTTGTTGCCATGTGGACAACAATCCCTGTCACATAGACAGGACAGTTGTACCTCATGAATAGAGGATTCTATGCTTTTGACTTCGTAGTGTCAAAAGAACTGATTCATAACAGAGATGAAAATAAATCGAACTCATCAAAATTAGCTAGCCCAGTTCCCTGATTTAGACTTCAGGGTGTACAACTAGCTTCCCTTTCCCCAGCCACTTTCCCTCTTTCAAGTTGTATTGTGCAATGCCATCTGCTCAGTTCTCTGAGTGAGGCTAAGCAATGCCCAATTATCATGGTGGTAAGGCTGGCATAATAATAATAATGCCACAATTAATAACAATCACAACAATAATAACAACAATAATCATATTTATTATATGCTTACTATGTACCAAGCACTGTACTAGGCCTTGGGGTAGATTAAAGGGAATCAAGTCAGACACAGTCTCTGTCCCACATGGGCCCCACAGTTTCTGCAGGAAAGAGAACACATATTTCACCCACATTTTAAGGATAAGGAAACAGAGGCATGGAGAAGTTAAGTGACTTGCCCAAGGACACACAGCAGGTAAGTGGCAGAGCTGGGCTTAGAACCCAGGCCCTCTGGCTCCCAGGCCCATGCTCTGGCATGGTTCCAAAGGAACTTGGTGTTCGTAGTGGCTCGGGGGCCTATGAGTGTCTGGTCTTTGCTGGGAAAAGGCAACGGGAGTCTTCCAGCCCTTCTTGTCGGTAATCTGTCCCAGTTCCTGCCATGGGGGCCCTCAGAGAGGGCCCTGATTCCGGCTGGCTTGGGCTGGATGTGGAGGGAGCCCCCCCAACAAGTCAGAGTAGAGTAGGGGTAATGTCAGGCTTCCCTGAGTACCTGGAAGATTTGCTGGAAGATTAGGCATAGCCTAGGCCACCAGTCCTGGGTGCCTTCTGGCACCAGGTGCCCCAACCAATATCCCCTTGAGCTTGTACATTAGTGGTGTGGGCCTGAAGCTGGGGTGAATATCAAGTGCTTAATCCAAGTGCAAGGGCAATGCAGGACGGGAAAGGTAGAGGGTGAAATGAGAGTTTAGGCAGCTGGATAGAGGCCCCTGTAGACACACTGCTTAGAGGAGAACTGCTGCCCACCGTCTCTCCCCCAGCTCCTCCCCAAATGGGACCCATCCAAGTGGCGGGAACCTGGAAGTGAAATCAACAGGTCATCAATAAATGCTGCTTATCCAGCACTTACTATGTACAGAACGCTGTACTAAGCAGAACGCTGTACACTATATTCTGTACAGCAGAATACAATGCAACAGTGACCTCACTGTCTTATTTAGACATCAGTGACATCAGTGGTGCAGCTAAACCCCTCTGAAGCTACCCAGGCTTCTGGGTCCTTCCTGGTCCTTATAGGGAACTGGGCTGTAGCTAAATTGCTAGGAGGCTGGATTAAGGGTAGAGGCACGCACAGTCTTTGTCCCCAAACGCCAAACAGCTGCAGCCTTATTTCCATTCCTCTCTAGCAGAAACTCAGGGTGAAACCTCTGTGAGTTTCCATGGACTGTTACCCACGTGGGTGGGAAGGGTCCTTGGGTTCCTGCTATGGCTGCTGAATATTGTAAATAATCAATCATTAATACTGGTAGCAATAATAACAACAATAATACCTCCGTAGAATAGGAAACATTTCTTCCAAGGATGTAAAACACTTCCTGACTCCTAAGGGGAAGAGGCAGGAATCATTTCCTCATCTGCCACATTTCCCATTTGAGGCCCAGAATGGGAAATGAAGGGGTCCAAAATCAGTTGGTGAACAGGGGGCTGAAGCCAAACAAGAACTTCGGTCCTCCAGCGCTGGGCCCAAAACCTGGTCCTGTCCATCCATCTGCACCTACTCTGACCCCCGCACCAATCATAGAGGCAGAATTTTGGTTGAGAGGATGGGGGAGGCTAACTGATACTTGGGCCATAAAGTCTCAATTCAGTGAATCCCCTGCCTGTGTGATGGCAACGTTTTCCTAACAGGAAGCCCAGGGATTGAGTTACATTGAGCATCCCAATGACAACAGGACTCCATGGGCCTTGGCCTTCAGGAAATCCACTTTTGATGGCTTCCTTTTCTTTTCCACTGTGGTTTTAAGACGATTTTCCAGCAGCAGGTTTGGGAGAGCGCTTGGGAGGAGGTTGGCCATTTGCCCAGTTTTTGACCAATCTGTCCCTTGTCTGGGATTGACGCAGCTCTGGATGTCTTTGGCCAGGTATTTTAATTTACAGTGTTCATCCTCCCTTGGCCTTGGTTCCTGCCCCTATGTCCCATGGGTTAAAGATAAGGGAATACAGCACCTCTTGAACAAGTTGGGAACACTCAGGGAGTCCTCTGGAGGAATATTCCAGGTCCTGGAGAGGTTGGCACCCTTGAGCAAAAAGGTGTATTGATGTCATTATGTAATGGTCAGTGCCCTGACCTACGCCATCTGACATCATAGGCATCTCTGTGAACTGATTCTCTTTCCCTCTTCAAAACCTTACTTAAAAAATCACCTCCTCCAAGAGGCCTTCCCAGACTGAGCTCCTCTTCCCCCTCTACTCCCTCTGCCATCCCCCCTTTACCTCTCCGCAGCTAAAGCCTCATTTTCCCCTTTTCCCTCTGCTCCTCCACCTCTCCCTTCCCATCCCCACAGCACTGTACCCGTCCGCTCAACTGTATATATTTTCGTTACCCTATTTATTTTGTTAATGAATTGTACATCGCCTTGATTCTATTTAGTTGCCATTGTTTTTACGAGATGTTCTTCCCATTGACGCTGTTTAGTGCCATTGTTCTTGTCTGTCCGTCTCCCCCGATTAGACTGTAAGCCCGTCAAACGGCAGGGACTGTCTCTATCTGTTGCCGACTTGTTCATCCCAAGCGCTTAGTACAGTGCTCTGCACATAGTAAGCGCTCAATAAATACTATTGAATGAATGAATGGATATGAGTGCCACTAGCATCCATCTTATTTGGAAAATTGGGAATCAAGAGTCCTAGCAAAAGATCGACTACAACTGGAAATCACCCTCATTTTCCTTCCTTGTTAGAAATACAGATGTCTTCTAAAAATGGATCACTTTAAGGGATGAAAGCAGTTTTTAAAATGACATTAATCTTCCCTTTCACTTCCTTCAGATCATCGGGGATAAGTGACAAGGCTGTTAATTGAAGATGGTTAGAACTGATAATGCAGCATTTGCCTCAGAAGTTGTGTCTCAGGACATGAATCACAAGGAGACTACACTGATTCTAGTACCTATTCCGATATTATCTTATCTGGAGCCTCAGAGCCCTTTACAAATGGATGAACCCACTCACATATGTAAAGGCTTGATGTCTAATCTTCACTTAGTGTGTTGTAAGCGAGCTAATCCACTTCTTGGGACACCTAAGATAAATTGGCGGGTTTCAACTCGAGGGATCCTGTTGGCATGAATGGGAAGCTTGTATGAAGGTGGGGCCTGGACATTTGCTATGAGAAACTGTTGCCTTATTTCTTGTACTGTTTTGGCTCTTTGTCTTCTCAACATTTGCTTCCTGATCAACCTCGTCCGAATTTTGGTGATGGAAGCTTTTGCTCCCCAGAAATGCTCTTTTCAACAAAATCTCTACATCTTCTATTTTTCTTCCCTACTGCCTGTCCTTAGTTCCCTTACTGAGGAAGGTCAGCAATTTAGACCAGGGCAGTGGGAAAGGATGCTTGAGAAGCAGCGTGGCTTAGTGGATACAGTGGGCCTGAGAGTCAGAAGGACCTGGGTTCTTGTTAACTTGTCGGCTGTGTGACCTAGTGCAAGTCACTTAATTTCACTGTGCTTCAGTGACCTCATCAGTAAAATGGGGATGAAGACTGGGAGCCCCCTGTGGGACATGGATGATGTCCAACCTATTTATCTTGTATCGACCTCAGCGCTTAGTACAGTGCCTGGCAAATGCAGCACTGTGTTGTGAATAGAGCATGGGCCTGGGAGTCAGAAGGTTATGAGTTCTAATCCCAGCTCCACCACTTGTCAGCTGTGTGGCCTTGAGCAAGCCACTTCACTACTCTGTGCCTCAGTTCCCTAATCTGTAAAACAGGGATTAAGACTGTGAGTCCCAAGAGGGACAGGCACTGTTTTCAGAGTGATTGGCCTGTATCCACTCCAGGCGCTGAATGGTGCCTGGCAAATAGTAAGTACTTAACAAATACCATAACAAAGCCCCCCAAACCTGTTTGTTTTATGACCTGTAAAATAAGGAAGGTTTGGGAAGGCTGGCAAATGATGTTAAAAGACTGGTATGCCTTTTGTCTTATTTGCAAGGCAAGAGTGCATTGAACCCTGTAAGGATCAGGACATTCTCACTGTAACTCCATCCAGGGAAACTGGAAGCTGGGTAAAGAATGTAGTGTTAAAGCAGATCCCAAACCCATGGTCTTCTCTGAAGTTAATTTTGTATTTCAGTTCCCCCAACTCTGGAAGAGTAACACACTTCTCAATGGCTGCTATGGCATTACTTTTCCAGGTTGCTTGGAGACTTCATCTTTGTTCTAAGAAGGCAAGTCTTTTGCTTGTTCCTTAAAAAAATAGGCCAAGCCCCAGGCAGAAAGGAAAGAAATTTGGAGGGGATGAAAATTTGGGGAAGATTTTCTCTCCATTACAACCATCAGTCTTCGGTCAACCCATTCACTCAGTGGTAATCAATGAGGAGCTAGATTATCTTCTCAGCCAGAACAGTGGTAGAACCAGAGACTTCCCCTGAGGGATGTTTGGGGATTCAGGGCAGAGTCAGTCATTGTTGATTTCCTTTCTTTCCCATTTTGGACTAGAAGGAAAAGCAGTGTGGTCTAGTGGAAAGAGCACGGGCCTGAGAGTCAGAGGACCTGGGTTCTAATCCTGGCTCTGGCATGTGTCTGTAGATTAGATTAGACTGTAAACCCGACAATGGGCAGGGACTGTATCTGTTGCCAATTTGTACATTCCAAGCACTTAGTATAGTGCTCTGCACATAGTAAGCACTCAGTAAATACTACTGAATGAATGAATGTGTCTGCTTGTGACCTTGGGTAAGTCATTTGAAGTCTCTGTACCTCAGTTCTCTCATCTGCAGAACTGGAATTCAATAGACGTTCTCCCTTCCACTTAGACTGAGCCTTCTGTGAGATTTTATCTTATATCCACCCCAGCGCTTAGTACCATGCTTGACACATAGTAAACACTTAATAGAAATCATTATCATTATTAGTATTAGTATTAGTATTAGAAGGGGGTGGGACAAATACAGAGGATCTGCCTCTAATTGATGGAGAGATTTTAATGATTTGACAGAGTTCTTTGGGTTTTTCTCCTCCCTTAACCCCAACTCTGTGTCCCTTCTTGTGCCACTTATGGAACTCTGCCCATTTTAAAGCACTAGTGCCTAGACTGCCAATGAGTATCGCCTCCAAGAAGCCTTCTGCACACAGGGCCTAGGACAGTGCTGTGCCCACCAGCAAGAGCCCAGAACAGCACTATGCTCACTAGTAGGTGCTCAGGACAGTACTCTGCCCATCCATAGGTGCCCAGTAAATAATATTGAATGAACAAATGAAAGGTTGCAGGGATCACACTCTCCTCTGGTGTTCTGGGAGAGGTTTCCAAAAGGTCTGCCTCGGTCTCTGACCACAACACTCACCAGGCACAGGAGGTGAAGCGCGGAGCTTAGGGCTTCAATGTCCTGTTGTAGTGTGCTGCTACCCCCAACCCCTTTCCTTGAATAACAGCTTTCTTTGGAGAGACCCACAGGGCTTCAAGGTCTTATGGACGTTTCCCAGGTGGACCTAAGCCCTCTTGGAGAACTGCTGGTCCCGGCATAACCCCAGCCTGGGCCTGGTGGCTCCCCTGGCTCCAGAGTCATTTCGCCCCCGCCCCTACATGCCAGGCTGAGCATCAAATGGGGAGCTGGGATCACCTGCAACGTGTTCTGGAATGGAACCAGCCTGCCAGCACCTGAGTGTTGCTTGTCTCAACACAACTGCTGGGTGGGAAATGGGAGGAAGGAGGATGACAGCAGGATCCCGGCAAAGCTGGAGTGTGAGGAGCTGAAGGAGCAGACAGGGATGGCAGAAGGGAGATTTAAAGCAGAGAGAGATGTGGCCTGCTGAGCAACAACAGTGGTGGACAGGCCGATCTGGGGCGAGGCTGTCCGCAATTGGTTTGCTCTAATCGGGGCTGAAGCTTTGGAGAGAGGAGGCCATCAGAAACAGCAGCAGCAGATGCTGGAGTCACCATATCCAGGGCAAAGAGGGGCAGGGGATGTGAGTTGTTCATTGGTCTTTCTGGCCACCAAGTCTGCGGGGTTACAGGTAGCTATCAACAGAGGAAACCTGAGACAGACCCCAGTTAAGCAATGGAATTGATTTAGTGACTGAGAGCAGAGCACTGGCTATCTACTATGTGTAAAGCATTTTACTTCTGGACATCTATTGTGCGCTTGTAGGTATCGGGAACCTACCATGTGCAGAGTATGCCACTGGACATTTACTGCATAGAACACTTTGCTAAGTGCTTGGGAGAGTACTGCAGAAGTTAGACAATTGTCCCCTCTCCTTCAGGAGCTTGCAATTGATAATCAGTGAACAGCATGAGAAACAGTGTGGTCTAGTGGAAAGACACTTGGCTGAGAGTCAGAGATCCTGGGTTTTAATTTCTGTTCTGCCACTTGCCTGCTCTATGACCTTGGGCCAGTCATTTAACTTCTCTGTGCCTCAGTTCCCTCATCTGTCAAATGTGGATTAAGTACATGTCCTCCCTCCTACTTAGTTGATCATTAGACAACCGAATTTATTAAGTGCTTACTGTGCGCAGAGTGCTGTACTGAGCACTTGGGAGATTACAATATGATGGACATATTTCCCGTCCGCAGTGAGTTTACTGTCTAAGACTGTGAGCCCCATGTGGGAAAGAGAAGCAGCTTGGCTCAGTGGAAAGAGCATGGGCTATGGAGTTAGAGGTCATGGGTTCAAATCCCAGCTTGGCCACTTGTCAGCTGTGTGACTGTGGGCAAGTCACTTAACTTCTCTGTGCCTCAGTTACCTCATCTGTAAAATGGGGATTAAGACTGTGAGCCCCACGTGGGACAACCTGATTCCCCTTTGTCTACCCCAGTGCTTAGAACAGTGCTCTGCACATAGAAAGCGCTTAATAAATACCAACATTATTAAGTGACTGCATCCAACCTGAAAAGCTGTACATACCCCAGTGCTTAGACCAGTGCTTGACATATAGTAAGTGCTTGATAAGTGCCATAGTAATTATTGTTATATGGATATAGTCATATACCTCCCAAAAATGCAAGCCCACTGATAACGGAAACATAGGGTTTTATGCAGCATCTGTCCTCGAGGATTGGCCAATAAGGAGCAGTTTATGGGCATTCTCCAGCCAATCTCCTTTGGAGACAAGAAAAGGGGTATGGTTCCCACCTCATTTCCCAACTGGGCAAACTGAGGCTCTGAGGGGTTGGTGGTAGTGGGGTGTGTGTGTGTGTGTGTGTGTGTGTGTGGTGTGTGTGTGTGTGTGTGTGTCTTTCAACAAGCCGGTAGAATGGTAGAGAATGGACCCTAGCAGCACTTCATACCACAACCTTCACTGCCCCTCCCAGAACACATTCACTCCAAAAACCCACAAAAAAACCAAGATAAACTCTTTCTAAACCATTTGGTTATAAGAGAATAAAGCCGACTTAAGGATGCCCCAGGGCTGTGGCTATTTAAACACAGAGCATTTACGTGTATTTACTCTGGTATTTACTAAAAAAGCAGAGTTACATTAACAATTGCCCTATCACGTGACACTTTAAGCCGCTTCAGCAGTTCAGCTGCCCTTAAAGAAACAAAATGCCCGAGGCGCAGGTTGGAGATGTTGGGGATGGCAAACCCTGCGCCGCACGTTCTTGCAGTTGCAATTCCCCGCACAGAATCCTTCCCCCTTGGGGCGGTATCTTTCTCCTGGGTCAAAAATGAATCTCTTTTTCTTTGCAAGGGTCCCGCCCATGACCAACACCTTGCGAAGAGCAGCGTGCAACAACCCTCCTTTGAGGAGGGTGAGGGGCATCCACGATTTTAAGAGGGAACGATAGAAGGTGCCCCATAATATGCCGCTGAGTGGGGTGCATTGATGGAGCCTCCCGAGGCTCATGTGGGTTTAAGAGTGTCATGTGCTGGGGCAATTACTAATGTCAGTCTGCTTTTTCAGTAAATACTAGACTAAATACATGCAAGGTGCCCACCTCTTCCAGGAAGACTGCCTTGATTGATGGAGGGGGCAGTAACACAGCATTTTTAGGGCTGTGGGTAAGGGGTGAGGCTTAAAAACCATCCTCAAGCATGTGAAGGGTTTATTTTAGGGGAAGGATGCTAAGTAATCTCTCTCCATCTACTTAGAAGACTGATGCCAAAAGATATGGGTTTAAATTACTTGCAGAGAAGCTACAAGGAACATCTCGGCCCTTATGTGGTTAAATCCTGGCCTTAGATGCTGAGTAGTGCTCAGGGACTTACAATCCCTGGACACCATAAATACATGGATAGCACAGCACTCTACTCAAAGTAGGCACCCATTAGAGTAAGTGCCCAGGACAGCCCTCTGCAAAAAAGAAAATGTTTTGACAGCATAAGACAAGACAAAACACAGCAGTTCATTCATTCATTCATTCAATAGCATTTATTGAGCGCTTACTATGTGCAGAGCACTGTACTAAGCGCTTGGGATGAACAAGTCGGCAACAGATAGAGACAGTCCCTGCCGTTTGACGGGCTTACAGTCTAATCGGGGGAGACGGACAGACAAGAACAATGGCAGTAAACAGCATCAAGGGGAAGAACATCTCATAAATACAATGGCAACTAAATAGAATCAAGGTGATGTACAATTCATTAACAAAATAAATAGGGTAACGAAAATATATACAGTTGAGCGGATGAGTACAGTGCTGTGGGGATGGGAAGGGAGAGGTGGAGGAGCAGAGGGAAAAGGGGAAAATGAGGCTTTAGCTGCGGAGAGGTAAAGGGGGGGATGGCAGAGGGAGTAGAGGGGGAAGAGGAGCTCAGTCTGGGAATGCTTCTTGGAGGAGGTGATTTTTAAGTAGGGTTTTGAAGAGGGAAAGAGAATCAGTTTGGCGGAGGTGAGGAGGGAGGGCGTTCCAGGACCGCGGGAGGACGTGACCCAGGGGTCGATGGCGGGATAGGCAAGACCGAGGGACGGTGAGGAGGTGGGCGGCAAAGGAGCGGAGCGGGCGGGGTGGGCGGTAGAAAGAGAGAAGGGAGGAGAGGTAGGAAGGGGCAAGGTGATGGAGAGCCTTGAAGTCTAGAGTGAGGAGTTTTTGTTTGGAGCGGAGGTCGATAGGCAACCACTGGAGTTGTTTAAGAAGGGGAGTGACATGCCCAGATCGTTTCTGCAGGAAGATGAGCCGGGCAGCGGAGTGAAGAATAGACCGGAGCGGGGCGAGAGAGGAGGAAGGGAGGTCAGAGAGAAGGCTGACACAGTAGTCTAGCCGGGATATAACGAGAGCCCATAATAGTAAGGTAGCCGTTTGGGTGGAGAGGAAAGGGCGGATCTTGGCGATATTGTAGAGGTGAAACCGGCAGGTCTTGGTAACGGATAGGATGTGTGGGGTGAACGAGAGGGACGAGTCAAGGATGACACCGAGATTGCGGGCCTGAGAGACGGGAAGGATGGTCGTGCCATCCACGGTGATAGAGAAGTCTGGGAGAGGACCGGGTTTGGGAGGGAAGATGAGGAGCTCAGTCTTGCTCATGTTGAGTTTTAGGTGGCGGGCCGACATCCAGGTGGAGACGTCCCGGAGGCAGGAGGAGATGCGAGCCCGAAGGGAGGGGGAGAGGATGGGGCGGAGATGTAGATCTGCGTGTCATCTGCGTAGAGATGGTAGTCAAAGCCATGAGAGCGAATGAGTTCACCGAGGCAGTGAGAGTAAATGGAGAACAGAAGAGGGCCAAGAACTGACCCTTGAGGAACTCCAACAGTTAAAGGATGGGAGGGGGAGGAGGCGCCAGCGAAGCAGACTGAGAATGATCGGCCAGAGAGGTAAGAGGAGAACCAGGAGAGGACAGAGTCCGTGAAGCCAAGGTGAGATAAGGTATGGAGGAGGAGGGGATGGTCGACAGTGTCAAAGGCAGCAGAGAGGTCAAGGAGGATTAGAATGGAGTAGGAGCCATTGGATTTGGCAAGAAGGAGGTCATGGGTGACCTTAGAGAGAGCAGTCTAGGTAGAGTGGAGGGGACAGAAGCCAGATTGGAGGGGGTCTAGGAGAGAATGGGAGTTAAGGAATTCTAGGCATCGATTGTAGACGACTCGTTCTAGGATTTTGGAAAGGAAGGATAGTAGGGAGATAGGACGATAACTGGAGGGGGAAGTGGGGTCAAGAGCGGGTTTTTGTAGGATGGGGAGACGTGGGCATGGGGTGTGGGATGGGGGAGGGGAGAGGCGGAGGGGTGACTTTGGGGAGCTCAGACCTGATCGTGTTGATTTTCGTGAGGAAATAGGTGGCCAGATCATTGGGGGTGAGAGATGGGGGAGGGGGAGGAACAGGGGGCCTAAGGAGAGAGTTAAAGGTCCGGAACAATCGGCGGGGGTGACGGGCATGGGTGTCAATGAGGGAGGAGAAGAAGTTTTGCCTGGCGGAGGAGAGGGCAGAGTTAAGGCAGGAAAGGATAAATTTGAAGTGTGTGAGGTCGGCTTGGTGCTTGGACTTTGGCCAGCAGCGCTCAGCAGCTCGAGCATAGGAGCATAGGAGGAGCAGTTATGCACTTAGTAGGTGCCCAATACAGTGTTCTGCAGAAGTTTTTCAATAACATGAATGACTGCCTCTGCTCTGATGGCTGGGCCACTTTAACCACTGAGAAAGAAGAGGGGGATGGTGCTGACCCAGACCCCCTGACTCTCACTGTCAATTGGCAGGTCCTTTGTTCTCAGTTGAATCTCATGGCTTGGAGGAGAAGAGGGGCTGCAGAGTACAGCTTAACACTGTATTAAGCACTTGAGAGAGTACAATGTAAGAGAGTTGCCAGGCGCATTTCCTGCCCACAATGAGCCTACAGTCTAGAGGGGGAGACAGACATTAATATAAATAAATTATAGATATGTACATAAGTACTGTGAGGCTGAGAGAGGGATGAAAAAAGGGAATAAATCCAAGTGCAAAGGCAATGCAGAAGGGAGCAGGAGAAGAGGAAACGAGGGCTTAGTGAGGGGTGGAGAAGATGGGCTTTCAATAAGTCTTTGAATGGAGGGAGAATAACTGATGAATAGGAAGAGGGAGAGTGTTCCAGGCCAGTAGGGGATGTGGGAGAGAGGTTGGTGGCTAGACGGATGAGATGGAGGTACAGTGAGTAGGTTAGCATCAGAGGAGTGAAGCATGCAGGCTGTGTTGTAGTGGGAGAGCAGTGAGGTAATGTAGGAAAGAACAAGATGATCGAGTGTTTTAAAACAATGCTAAGGAATTTCTGATGAATGGATGGGCAAACACTGGAGGTTCTTGAGGACTGGGGAAAGATGATCCAGGCAGCAGAATGAAGTACAGACTTGAGTGGGGAGAGAAGGAGTCAGTGAGGTCAACAAGGAGGTTGATACAGTAATCTAGGTAGGATGATTAATGTGGTAGCAGTTTGGTTGGTGAGGAATGGGCAGATTTTAGTGATGTGAAGGATGAACTGACAGGATTTAGTCACCAGATTGACTATTTGGGTGGAGTGAGAGAGATGACTCGAGGATAAAGCCGAGTTTATGGCTTGTGAGACAGGTAGGATGGTGGCACTGCTGCCTACAGTGATGCGAAAGTCAGTGGGAGGACAGTATTTGGGTGGGAAAATGAAGAGTTTTGTTTTGGACATGTTAAAGTATCTAACTTGACAGAAGTCCCTTCTCCCTCCCCTTCCTATCATGACCACTGACTGGGCTATCCAGGTCCGAGGTCTGCTTGGCAGGGAGGCCAGAAAGGAGGCAAAGTGTGGCTGGGGGGAGAGACTGTAGGGGCTGGCTCCCACTGCTGCACCAGGGCCACTACCTGAACTTACTGGATGGTTTCAGCCAATGGCGAAATTGTTGGGGGAAGGGGGGAGAAGAAGGATAATAATAATAATAATAATGATAATGATGGCATTTATTAAGTGCTTGGTATGTACCAAGCACTGCTCTGCTTGGCATGAACCAAATGATTTCTCACTGTCCCTTCCACTTCTCAACATTTGATACCCCTCTGTTCTTCCCCACCCAATGAATGTCGTGGTTTCCACTTCGGTAGAGTGGCTACTGAAGGCCATCAAGGATGTTGGACACTGAGGTATACATAACGTATGCAGGTATGCAGCTTAACAACATCACACATGACATCTGACAGAAACCTGGACTTGCCCAGACACCTCACTCTAGAATCTTGACATTCCCCTTCCAGGTTCCTGGGCACATGGGGGCCACCTCTGAGTTGGGGATCTCTACAGCAAAAACTGAGGAGGTGGCAGAGGATAGCCAGACATTACAGGATTCAAAATCACGTCTGCATCAGACAGGACCAGGGCCCCCAGAGTTAAAAGGTGGATGGATATGACTCCTTCTTTGATCCCAGCCTAGCCTCAGGGTTATCCACAGAGCACTTGGTGACACCCAAGCAGTTACAGGTGGAGGCACTTGGAACGGCCCACAATTAAGGTCCAGAGCCCTGGCAAGCAGAGCATCAGGCGAGAAGGGGGAACGGCTAGAGGCCAATTCCTGGCTACCCGAGTCCCACCTGTGCAGCATGGTCTGCTCTTCATAGTCGAAGCTATGCTGGGCGTCTGCACATATATGTACATGAGCACGGCTGGAGGGGGTACCAGCAGAGGGGTTCCTTCCCCCCAGCCATGGAGGGGTTTGTGTAGGGGAATACACGGTTGGTATCTCGTGCCAAGGCTTGCGGTCAGAGAGAGGAGAGTCGCCTCCCACTCCCGGGCGTGGGGTGCCCAGAGGATGGCTGCAGCCCCAACTCTGATCGTGGGACACTTCGGACCTGAAGGAGGTACTTGGACATGCTTGGCTTGTCCTTGATTTTCCAGACTCTTGGGGGGTTGATCATTGTCTGATGAACTTGGGGGAGAGGGATATGCAGGGGAAGGGCGAGAATGAGGTGTATGTGTGTGGGGGTCATATTTGTTCTCCCTTTCCCTTGTCCCTTGGTGCATTGGGTGGCCACCCCTGACCTCCCTGGCCCAGGCAGCCCTGGCCAGGACAGGACCCTGGGCTGGAGGCTGCGAGGTCATCCACTCCTACGGGAGTCACTGTGTGTTGGCTAGTGGTGGCCCTGGGCAGAGTCGAGGGGACTAGTGCCTGGTCTGCTCGGCATCTGGGAGAAGCCGTGAGGTTCATTGAATAGTATTTATTGAGCGCGTACTATGTGCAGAGCACTGTACTAAGCGCTTGGAATGTACAAATCGGCAACAGATAGAGACAGTCCCTGCTCTTTGATGGGCTTACAGTCTAATTGGGGGAGACAGGCAGACAAGAACAATGGCAGTAAATAGAGTCAAGGGGAAGAACATCTCATTAAAACAATGGCAAATAAATAGAATCAGGTTGATGTACATCTCATTAAACAAAATAAATAGGGTGATGAAGATATATACAGTTGAGCAGATGAGTAGAGTGCTGAGGGGATGGGACGGGATGGGAGAGGAGCTGAGGGAAAGGGGGGAGAAGAGGGTTTACCTGCAGAGAGGTGAAGGGGGGTGGCAGAGGGAGCAGAGGGAAAAGTGGGGAACTCAGTTTGGGAAGGCCTCTTGGAGGAGGTTAGCTTTAAGTAGGGATTTGAAGAGGGGAAAAGAATTAGATTGTCGGAGGTGAGGAGGGAGGGCATTCCAGAACCGCGGGAGGACGTGGCCCAGGGGTCGACAGTGGGATAGGCAAGACCGAGGGATGGTGAGGAGGTGGGTGGCAGAGGAGCAGAGCTTGCGGGGTGAGCAGTAGAAAGATAGAAGGGAGGAGAGGTAGGAAAGGGCAAGGTGATGGAGAGCCCTAAAGCCTAGAGTGAGAAGTTTTTGTTTGGTGTGGAGGTTGATATGCAACCAGTGGAGGTTTTTAAGAAGGGGAGTGACGTGCCCAGAGCGTTTCTGCAGAAAGATGAGCCAGGCAACAGAGTGAATAATAGACTGGAGCAGGGAGAGAGAGGAGGAAGGGAGATCAGATAGATGGCTGACACAGTAATCTAGCCAGGATATTACGAGACATTACCTTCTCTTTACCCTTGGCGGACTACAGCCCGTCCCCCAGCCCCTTATTCTTTCAATAGCATTCACTGTGTGCTTACTGTGTGCAGAGCACTGTACTCTACAGAGCCCCTCGACCAGCCCTAGCCCAGCTCCCGCCTAACCTGCATTCTGAGCCGTTGAGTCAGGGAGAGCGGCCGCACAAGTCCCAAGACCCCTCTCCCACACCTGACACCCCCATCCCCCCGCCCCCAACTCTGCCATGGTCCATTGAGGAAAACTGCAGCCAGGTCATAAATGGGGAGAAAAGGGCCATCTATGGCTTGTGGCCCCTGATGTTTCCTGTAGCATGAGCAATCCACGTCTTAGTAGAACTAACAATAACAATAGTGTCTGCCAAGTGCTTACTATGTGCCAAGCACTGAGGCAGATTTATAGGTCATCAGGTTGGATATGGTCTCTGGCCCACATGGAACACTCAGTCTTAGTTCCCATTTTGCAGATGAGGGAACTGAGGCACAGAGAAGTGCAGTGATGTGTCTGAGGTCGCAGAGCAGGTATGTGGCAGATCAGGGATTAGAATCCAGGTCCTCCAATTCCAGGCCCATGCTCTTTCCACTAGGCCACACTGCTCCTTAGAACTGGCACAAGTTTGTAGTAGTGAAAATGGGAATAGATAGCAGCTACCTCAGGTCATATAGGTGGCTAGTGGCCCTGCTCAACCTCTTATGAGTCATGAAAAACAAGTGTAAATGACAAGAAAGGCTTCTTTTTGGGTGATAGCTGGGCTGAGACCCCACAGCCTTGAAAATAACGGAGTAAATTGTGGAAATCACATAACTTCCTGTGACTTAATGATATTCAGTGATGGCAATAATGGTATTTGTTAGGTGCTTACTCTGTGCCAAGCACTGGAGCAGGTTCAAGATAATTAGGTTGGAAACAGTCCCTCACCCTATCATTTGGAAGCTGAATAGGAGGTACAGTCCCTGCTCTTACCATAAACTGGGGGAAATTTGTAGATACAAGTCATCCACATTGGCCTAAAGGATAGAGCATGGGCCTGTGGTAGAACCTTGGGCAAATCAATAACTTCTCTGGACCTCACTTCCCTCCTCTGTAAAGTGGGGATTAAAACTGGAGTCCCATGTTGGACAAGGATGTGATCAACTTGAATAGCTTGTATCTAACCCCAGTGCAGTTGGCACATAGTAAGTGTTAAACAAATACCATAAAAAAAAGAGTATGGGCCTAGGAATCGAAGACCTGGGCTCTAACCTGGCTTTGCTGCTTGCTAACAATATGACCCTGGGAAAGTCGTTTAACTTCTCTTTCATCTGTAAAATGAGGATTCATTACCTTTTCTCCTTCCCTCCTAGACAGAGACTCCCAAGACAGGCAGGGACTGTGTCCAAACCTGATTATCTAGTCATTTTCCCAGCACTTAAAATAGTACAGGGCATAGAGTAAGAGCTTAACACATCATTATTATTATTATATAGACAAACATTATATGTAGAGAAGCAGCATGGCATAGTGGATAGAGCACAGACCTGCAAGTCAGAAGGTCATGGGTTCTAAGTCCTCAATTTGCCACTTGTCTGTTGTGTGGCCTTGGGCAAGACACTTGACTTCTCTGTGCCTCAATTACCTAATTTGTGAAAGGGGGTTAAGACTATGAGCCCTCTGTGGACTGGAACTTTGTACAACCCATTCTGCAGAGCTTAATACATTGCTTGGCACCTAGTAAGTGCTTAACAAATATAATAATAATTCTATTATTATTAATAATGTTGGTATTTGTTAAGCGCTTACTATGTGCCAAGCACTGTTCTAAGCGCTGGGGTAGACACAGGGGAATCAGGTTGTCCCACATGGGGCTCACAGTCTTAATCCCCATTTTACAGATGAGGGAACTGAGGCACAGAGAAGCTAAGTTACTTGCCCACAGTCACACAGCTGACAAGTGGCAGAGCTGGGATTCAAACTCATGAGCCCTGACTCCAAAGCCCGTGCTCTTTCCACTGAGCCACGCTGCTTCTCATGGCTCAGTGGAAGCAGAATGGCTTAGTGGATAGAGTTCAGGCCTGGGAGGCAGAAGGATGTGGGTTCTAATCTTGACTCTGTGTGTCTGCTGTGACCTTGGATAAGCCACTTAACTTCTCTGGGTCTCAGTTACCTGTTCTGTAAAATGGGGATTAAGTGTGAGGCTCATGTGAGACAGGAACTATGTCCTAATTGACTAACTTGTATGCACCCCGGTGCTTGGAACAGTATTTGGGATACTCTAAGCACTTAACAATTACCATTATTATCATCCCTATTATTATTATTATTACTACTCATACAAGTAAGGAAAGATCAATAGCTAAGCAAGCATAAATTTAATGCAAATTGAGAATACTTGTGCCAAGGACCACTACTGGGTGGATACACCCTGAAATTAATCAGGGGGGCCTTCCTGGAGGAGGTGGAGTTTCAGGAGAATTTGAAGATACAGAGATTTGCAGTCTGGTATATTTGAAGGAAGTGGGAGATTTAGTCTGGAAGAAATGTGGGCCATCTGAAAGTCATATAGACTGTATGATATGTCTAGGAGTTGCTAATGGACAGACTATCATATTACTTTAGATTGGCTCTGCCCTATGAGAGCTTCCATTGTTGGGAGTCATGTTTGAATCTTCAGCTTCTGACTTCCAGCTCATGTTGTTCCCTCAACCTGGAACTTCTTCCCTCCCAAACTTGCCCCTCCACCTATCTTTAAAGCCCTCCTAAAATCCCATCTTCTAATTTATAACTCCTCTTCTGTATCATCTTTTATCACTTCTCTTCCTGAATCCTTTCACCACATGTATATTTTTACTTATATACCGTATAATCTGTACACTTAACTGGTGCATTAATAATGCTTTCTTTCTCATATTTATTCTCTGGTTTCACAATTGGTAGCTAAATTGTGGCTATCTCAGCCTCATTAGACTGTAAATTCCTTGTGCTTCTGTTGCACTCTCTCAACCGCTTGGTATAGTATCTAACACTCAGACCTTCTACAAATGCAACTAATTGATAAAGCTGCCTAGTAATAATAATAATGTTGGTATTTGTTAAGTGCTTACTATGTAAAGAGCACTGTTCTAAGCACTGGGGTAGACACAGGGTAGTCAGGTTGTCCCACGTGAGGCTCACAGTTAATCTCCATTTTACAGATGAGGTAACTGCAGCACAAAGAAGTTAAGTGACTTGCCCACAGTCACACAGCTGACAAGTGGCAGAGCTGGGATTCGAACCCATGACCTCTGTCTCCCAAGCCTGGGCTCTTTCCACTGAGCCACACTGCTTCTCTACAGGGTGGCTACTCCACCTAAGAGATCTGGCATCCAGCCACATGCTCAGTGACAGAATGGGGGGACCCTCTGACTCCATCTTACCTCCAAATGAGTCTGGTAGATTGTGTTGTACTCTCCCAAGCACCTAGTACCTGTACAAAGTAAGTGCTCAATAATGCAACTGATTGAGTAGCTCTCTCATTCACCCCACACATCCAATCCATCACCAATACCTGCCAGTCTCACCTTTACAATATTGCCAAGATCCGCCCTTTCCTCTCTATCCAAACAGCTCTTACTGGTACAAGCTCTCATAATATCCTGACTGGATTGTTGTGTCAGCCTTCTCTCTTATTTCCCTTCGTCCTGTCTCTCCCCACTCCAGTCCACTGCCTGGCCCATCTTCCTGCAGAAATGCTCTGGGTATGTCACTCCCCTTCTTAAAAAACTCCAGTGGTTGCCTATCAACCTCTGCACGAAACAAAAACTTCTCACTCTAGGCTTCAAGGCTTTCCATCACCTTGCCCCCTCCTACCTCTCCTCCCTTCTCTCTTTCTACTCCCCATCCTATAGGCTCCGTTCATCTGCCGCCCACCTGCTCACTGTCCCCCATTCTCGCCTATCCCGCCGTTGACCCCGGCCCATGTTCTCCCGTTGTCCTGGAATGCTCTCCCTTCTCACCTCCACCAAACTAACTCTCTTCCCCTCTTCAAAGCCCTACTGAGAGCTCACCTCCTCCAAGAGACCTTCTCAGACTGAGCTTCCCCTTTTCCCTCTGCTCCCTCTGATGCCTCTCTGCCCCTTCACCTCCCCTCAGCTAAGCCCTCTTTTCCCCCCTTTCCTTCTGCTCCTCCCCCTCTCCCTTCCTCTTCCCTCAGCACTGTGCTCATCCGCTCATTTGTATATATTTTTAATACCCTATTTATTTTGTTAATAAGATGTACATCTCCTTGATTCTATTTATTGCTATTGTTTTTGTCTGTCTGTCTCCCCTGATTAGACTGTAAGCTCGTCAATGGGCAGGTATTGTCTCTATCTGTTGCCAAATTGTACATTCCAAGTGCTTAGTACAGTACTCTGCACATAGTAAGCGCTCAATAAATACTATTGAATAAATAATTCATATTGACTAGTGCTGTTAGAGCCCGGTACCGGGTGCCTACATTGAAAGTTCCCCCAAGAAGTTCACAATCCAATGGAGGACACAAGTTGCGTACCTACACTAGGAGTAGAGGAAAAATAAAAACAACTGGTAAAAATATGGACAAATGTGTAGGACAAATGGGCACCGATAGCTACCCAAAAACTAAGGATGGCTGTTGGGTGGGCACTACCTGGGGCAGTGGGAACTGAGTGCTTAATACAGTACACTGCACCCACTGTATGTTCAATAATAATAATTAGTAATAAAATTTGTTAAGCTCTACATGCCAAGTGCCATACTGAGCTCTGAGGTAAATACAATTTAAGAAGGTTAACGTGAGTCCCCCTTTTTTTTTTAAAAAAAAGGTATTTGTTAAGTATTTATTCTGTGGCAGGCACTGTTCCAAGAGCAGAGGTAGAAACAAGGTAATCAGGTTGGATGCAGTTCAAGTCACCACATGGGACTCACAATCTTAATCCCTTTTACAGATGAGGTAAGTAAGGCAGAGAGAAATGACTTGCCCAAGGTCACACAGCATACAAGTGTCAGAGCCAAGTCAAACTTACATCCCTCTGACTTCCAGGCCCATGCTCTCTCTCCAGGCCATGCTGTTTCTCATGCTGTCCTTGTGCCACATAGGTCCTCCCAGTGTAGGGGGAGAAAGAACAGGTGTCATTCCCATTTTTCCAGATGAGGAAACTTAGTCACAGAGAAGGTAAATGAGTGGCTTCTGACTTGTCTGCCGAGTCACCTTGAGCAACCAAAGTCTACTGACTCCAGGTCCAAGTTCTTTCTATTTCAAAGACTACTTCTGTCACTATTCAGGGAAGGCATCCTGGAGGAGGTGGGGTTTCAGAAGAGCAAACGTTGTGATCTAGCTGACTTGAAGGGTGAGGACATTCCAGGCTCGGGGGGAGGGCAGGAGCGAGGGGTCTGAGGCAGGACAGTCACGGGGTGGGAGAGCACTAGCATAGAAAGACGGGCTCAGGCTAGCCCATGTTCTGACTCTCTGTCAGATTAGAGGAGCGAGGGTGTTCCAGACCAACCACACTCCCCCTTTTCAAAACCTTATTTAAGGCACAGATCCTCCAAAAGACCTTCCCAGACTAAGCCCTCCCACTCCTTTCTGCGTTACCCTGACTTACTCCCTTTACTCTTCCCCACTCCTTGCCCCAAAGCACTTATGTACACATCTGTAATTTTATTTGTATAGATTTTTGTCTCCCCCAACTCCAGACTGTGAGCTCATTAAAGGGCAGATTATGTCACTGCTTACTGTTGTATTGTACTTTCCCAAGTGCTTCATACAGCGCTCTTCACACAGTAAGTGCTCAATAAATACAATCAAATGAATGAATGAAAAGAAGGTCAGTTCATGCTGAGAAACTGCAACAGATTTCCCAAACCCAGTACAGCAGCCCTTTAAGATAGAACACATGGTCTCTGGATTTCCATCCTGACTCCCTCTCCATATTGGAAATATTATTTTATTTGTTATCTGCTGAGTGCTGACAGCATGCACTGTGCTATACAAGCTGTAGGGGAGGACACACTTTCTGCACATATGGCTGAAGAGCTAAGGGAGATTGGCTGCAAAATGCATACTAGAAGCACCCGCCACGTGAGTGGTGGGTCTCTGAGGTGGGAGGTAATTAGCAGCCACATTCTCCCTTTCTTTTCCCTTCATCCTCTGCAAAAGAAGCCTATAGCATAGAACTGCAGCCAGACAAACTGCTTGGCCTGAATACTTCCCACATAGCCTCAGCACTGATACAGGCTTTCTCTGGGGAGGCTCAGAGGCTGTGCATCCAGACACGGAAAGGACTGCTCCAGGAGTCTACAGTTCAGAATTCCTCCTGCTCTGGCCAGGAACACCATACGCCTACTGAGGGATAGGGTAACCATTCATCCAGTTTCATACTACAGTGACTGCCTTGTTTGCAAGTGGTCTGTCCCCGGTCCTATGCAAATATAGCAATAGACACCTTCAGCTGGTATTTTTATTTTCAAAAAAGCCTTCCTCTACCTCGGTTCCTGCCACTTAGTTCATTCATTCATTCAATAGTATTTATTGAGCACTTACTATGTGCAGAGCACTGTACTAAGCGCTTGGAATAGACAAATAGGTAACAGATAGAGACAGTCCCTGCCCTTTGACGGGCTTACAGTCTAATCGGGGTAGACAGACAGACAAGAACAATAGCAATAAATAGAATCAAGGGGAGGAACATCTCATTAAAACAGTAGCAAATAAACAGAATCAAGGTGATGTACATCTCATTAACAAAATAAATAAGGTAATGAAAATATATACAGTTGAGCGGACGAGTACAGTGCTGAGGGGAAGGGAGGTGGGGGGAGCAGAGAGAAAGGGGGGAAAAGCAGGCTTAGCTGAGGAGAAATGGGGGAGTAGAAAGGGGGCAGAGGAAACAGAAGGAAAAGGGGAAGCTCAGTCTGAGAAGGTCTCTTGGAGGAGGTGAGCTCTCAGTAAGGCTCTGAAGAAGGGAAGAGAATTAGTTTGGCAGAGGTGAGGAGGGAGGGTGTTCCAGGACCATGGGAGGACGTGGCTCAGGGGTCGATGGCGGGATAAGTGAAAACTGGGGACAATGAGGAGGTGGATGGCAGAGGAGCGGGGCGTGTGGGGTGGGCAGTGGAAAGAGAGAAGGGAGGAGAGGTAGGAAAGGGCAAGGTGATAGAGAGCCTTGAAGCCTAGAGTGAGAAGTTTTTGTTTAATGCAGAGGTTGTTAGGTAACCACTGGAGGTTTTTAAGAAAGGGAGTGACGTGTCCAGAGTTTTTCTGCAGGAAGATGAGCCGGGCAGCGGAGTGAATAATAGACTGGAGCTGGGAGAGGGAGGAGGAAGGGAGATCAGAGAGATGGCTGACACAGTAATCTAGCCAGGATATTACGAGAGGCTACAGTAAGATAGTTGTTTGGGTGGAGAAGAAAGGGCTGATCTTGGCGATATTATAAAGGTGAGACTGGCAGGTTTTGGTGACGGATTAGATGTGGGGTGGTTCCTCAGTGTGAGGGGAACACAATGGCTCTAGATGGGTAGGGGCTCCCAGACTTCTCTATCACCGTGGATGGCACGACCATCCTTCCCGTCCCGCAGGCCCGCAATCTCGGTGTCATCCTTGACTCGTCCCTCTCGTTCACCCCACACATCCTATCCGTTACCAAGACCTTCCGGTTTCACCTCTACAATATCGCCAAGATCCGCCCTTTCCTCTCCACCCAAATGGCTACCTTACTATTATGGGCTCTCGTTATATCCCAGCTAGACTACTGTGTCAGCCTTCTCTCTGACCTCCCTTCCTCTTCTCTCGCCCCGCTCCGGTCTATTCTTCACTCCGCTGCCCAGCTCATCTTCCCGCAGAAACGATCTGGGCATGTCACTCCCCTTCTTAAACAACTCCAGTGGTTGCCTATCGACCTCCGCTCCAAACAAAAACTCCTCACTCTAGGCTTCAAGGCTCTCCATCACCTTGCTCCTTCCTACCTCTCCTCCCTTCTCTCTTTCTACCGCCCACCCCGCACGCTCCGCTCCTCTGCCACCCACCTCCTCACCGTCCCTCGGTCTCGCCTATCCCGCCGTCGACCCCTGGGCCACGTCCTCCCGCGGTCCTGGAACGCCCTCCCTCCTCACCTCCGCCAAACTGATTCTCTTTCCCTCTTCAAAACCTTACTTAAAAATCACCTCCTCCAAGAGGCGTTCCCAGACTGAGCTCCTCTTCCCCCTCTACTCCCTCTGCCATCCCCCCTTTACCTCTCCGCAGCTAAAGTCTCATTTTCCCCTTTTCCCTCTGCTCCTCCACCTCTCCCTTCCCATCCCCACAGCACTGTACTCGTCCGCTCAACTGTATATATTTTCGTTACCCTATTTATTTTGTTAAAGAATTGTACATCGCCTTGATTCTATTTAGTTGCCATTGTTTTTACGAGATGTTCTTCCCCTTAACGCTGTTTAGTGCCATTGTTCTTGTCTGTCCGTCTCCCCCAATTAGACTGTAAGCCCGTCAAACGGCAGGGACTGTCTCTATCTGTTGCCGACTTGTTCATCCCAAGTGAATGAATGAATGAATGAATGAAAGAAGTCCTCTTGAAGAAATGGCCCACGTTCTAGCAGTCATCCCAAGCCCTTCCATACCCCATATCCATACATATTGCATTTGTGTAATAATAATGGCATTTGTTAAGCACTTACTAAGTGCCAAGCACTGGTCTAAGCACTGGGGTAGATACAAAGTAATCAGCTTGTCCCATGTGGGGCTCACAGTCTTAATTCCCATTTTACAGATGAAGTAACTGAGGCACAGAGAAGTAAAGTGGCTTGCCCAAGGTCACACAGCAGATAGGTGGCAGAGCCGGGATTAGAACCCATGTCCTTTGATTCCCAAGCCCACACTTTTGCCACTAAGCCATGCTTCTTCTCCATAACAATTCATTCAATCACATTTGTTGAGTGCTTACTGTGTCCAGAGTGCTGTACTAAACGCTTATAATATGGTATTTGTTAAGCTCTTACGATATGCTAAGTACTGTTCTAAGCCCGGGGGTAGATACAAGGTTATCAGATTGTCCCAAGTGGGGGTCTCAGTCTTAATCCCCATTTTACAGTGACATAACTGTAAAGTCACAAAGTCACACAGCTGACAAGTGGCGGAGCCAGGAATAGAACGCATAACCTCTGACTCCCAAGCCCCTGCTCTTTCCATTGAACCATGTTGAATAACCTTATACTCAACTGCTTCCCTTACCTGTCTCCCCCTTTAGACTGTAAGCTCCTAGAGAGCAGGGATGATGCCTATCAACTACACTGTTCTCTTCCAAGCATTTAGTACTCAAAGTATGCATTCACTGATTGACTTCCACTAAATGTTGGGTCTGATGTTGTGTCATCATGTGTCCAGGATAATAGGATATAATACTAATTATGGTATTTGTTAAGTACTTACTCTATCCCCAGCACTATACTAAGCACTGGGGTAGAAACAAAATAATTGGGTTGTACACACTCCCTGTCCCACAGTATAAGTAGAAGGGAGCACAGCTTTGAATCCCCATTTTGCAGATGAGGAAACTGAGCCACAGAAAAGTTGAGTGACTTTCCTAAGGTCACATAGGCAAGCAGCAGAGCTGGGATTCAAACCCCAGATCTGTGCTTTTTCTACTAGGACAAGCTGCTTCTGAAGACCCCAGGTATAACAACAGTAGTATTTATTAAGCACTTTTGGCCTGGCACTGTACTGAGCACTGGGATGGATACAAGCAAATTGGGTTGGACACAGTCCCACATGGGGCTCACAGTCTCAATCCCCTTTTACAGATGAGGTATCCGAGGCCCAGAGAAGGGAAGTGACTTGCCCAAGTTAACACAGACAAGTAGCGCACCTGGGATTCGAACCTATGACCTTCTGACTCCCAGGTCTGTGTTATAGCCACAAGGTCACACTGCTTCTCTGTATCCATCAGGTACCAGCTAGCATCATCACTAGACACCCCCAGATTAGGAAGGCCCCTTGCCGGCTACCTTCCAGGGACCCCACAGCACAGGACTGTATATATCTTTACCACCCTATTTGTTTTGTTTATTTTGTTTATTTTGTTTAATGAATTGTACATCACCTGATTCTATTTAGTTGCCATTGTTTTTATGAGATGTTCTTCCCCTTGACTCTATTTATTGCCTTTGTTCTTGTCTGTCTGTCTCCACCGATTAGACTGTAAGCCCGTCAAACGGCAGGGACTGTCTCTATCTGTTGCCGACTTGTTCATTCCAAGCGCTTAGTACAGTGCTCTGCACATAGTAAGTGCTCAATAAATACTATTGAATGAATGAATGAATGAATGAATGAATGAACAGGGAACCAAAGAACCTTGCCTTCATCACCCCTGCAACAGGAGAACTGTTGATGGACCAGAACCCTCTGGACAAAGCAATCGACAGCCAACCCTGTAACTTCCGGGACCGTTTAAAGGTTGGACCGGAATGTCAACTCCTTTTGCTTTTTCCAAGCAAAAACCTCTTTCTTTCCTAGTTTATGATCCTTTAAAAAGCCACAGCCTTTTCTGTGGGGACTGAAAACCCTCCTCTGCAGGGCCTCTGCAACTCTGAGGAGGCGGGTGGAAGAAGGGTGCAGGGAGGCCCCCTCAGGAATTTATTGAGCACTTATTGTGTGCAGGGCACTGTCCAAGTGCTGGGAAGAGTACAATGTAACAGAAATACTCCCTATTCACAGTGAGCTAAAGTCTATAGGAATGAAGGTTCCTACCGTCATTGGCAGGGCATAGAGCACCACTGGAGAGAAGAGAAAGGGTCTGGAATGGGGTGGGGGGATGGAGGGATAGGGAGGTGCCCAAGAGTTTGTCAAGATGAGAATTGCTAGGCTCTGCCCACCCCTGGAAACTAAGTAACCCCCACTACCAGTAATACCCTCCACCGGATTGCAGTCACCACTGCTTTGGGAATAGGCTACCAAACAGCTGTGTATTGGCCTCAGAGCTGAAGCTGGGAAACCAAAAGCAAGGGAGACGTAGCTAAAACAAAGTCTTGGGCCTTGCTGCATCCAGGCTGAACCCTGGGAGTTGATTGCCAGACAGACCAGCATGGTTTACTGGCATCCTAGAAGGAGCAATTCTTTTCTAGGAAATACTTCATAGGCTCAAGAAACGGGGAGGCAAAAGCAAAAAAGAGGCCAGGTGCTGCAAACGACAAACAGCGCAAGGGTCGATGTGTGTAGTCAAGCACAATTTGCCTAGGACAGTGGGCTCCACTTAGGCCTTTTCAGTCACATAAATACGATTGAATGAATATATATACTCTGAGCTGAACTTCACTATGAGTAATACTTATAGCTATAAATTATATCTTGTAAATTATTTCTATTAATGTCTGTCTTACTCCCTTGATTAAGTTCGTTGTGGTGAGGGAACCCATCTAACAACTTGTCTTATGGTGTTGAATTGTCTCCATGACTCCAGTGTTTAGTACAGTGTCTCATACATAGTAAATGCTTAACAAATACCATAATTTTTATTATATGAAATGGAAATAGCAGTACCCTGTTGTCCATTACTCTGTTCTCCATCCATGTTAAGAGTAATCCAAGACATCCATTTGGACACATAATGGGTAGGCTTATCAATGTCTGTGACAAGTGAAGATGACCTCTATAGTGAATGGAGTTCCTGAAACATCAGCCTCAGACTAAGACTCTGGCCTCTAGACACCTCTGTCTGACAAGCCCTCTCTCATAGTAAACACCTTACATTGTGTACTCACGGCAGTAAAATGGTCTTCCCAACAGCCTTGCCAGGCTTCAACCATATTTGTGCAGCAGACTGGCAGTACACATATCTTACCAGTAAGATAGCAGTTCGGGTGGAGAGGAAAGGGCGTAACTTGGCAATATTATAAAGGTGAGACCGGCAGGTCTTGGCAATGGATTGGATGTGTGGGGTGAATGAGAAAGCTGAGTCAAGGATGACACCAAGGTTGTGGGCTTGAGAGACGGGAAGGATGATCGTACCATCCACAGTGATAGGGAAGTCAGGAAGAGGACAGGACTTTACTCTGGAGGGAGGGAAGGAGGGAAAATAAGGAGCTCAGTTTTGGACATATTGAGTTTTAGGTGGCAGGCAGACATCCAAGTAGAGATGTCCCAGAGGCAGAAGGAGATACGAGCTTGAAGGGAGGGGAGAGGAGGGGGTAGAGATGTAGATTTGTGTGTCATCTGCATAGAGATGATAGTAGAAGCCATGAGAGTGAATGAGTTCACCAAGGGAGTGAGTATAGATGGAGAACAGAAGAGGGCAAAGAACTGACCCTTGAGGAACTCCTACAGTTAGAGGGTGGGAGGGGGAGGAGGAACCTGCGAAGGAGACCAAGAATGAACGACTAGAAAGAGAAGAGGAGAACCAGGAGAGGATGGAGTCCATGAAGCCAAGGTGTGATAAGGTGTGGAGGAGAAGGGGATGGTCAACAGTGTCAAAGGCAGCTGAGGGGTCAAGGAGGATTAAGATAGAGTGGGAGCCATTGGATTTGGCAAGAAAGAGGTCATGGGTGACCTTAGAGAGAGCAGTCTCTGTAGAGTAGAGGGGATGGAAGCCTGATTGGAGGGGGTCCAGGAGAGAATTGGAGTTGAGGAATTCTAGGCAGTGAGTGTAAATGACTCATTCTAAGAGCTTGGAAAGGAAGAGTAGTTGGGAGATAGGGTGATAATTGGAAGGGGAAGTGGGGTGGTAAGAGGGTTTTTATAGGATGGGGGAGACATGGGCATGTTTGAAGGCAGAGGGGAAGAAGCCATTGGAGAGTGAACAGTTAAAGATAGAAGTTAAGGAGGGGAGCAGGGAAGGAGCGATGGTTTTTATAAGGTGAGCGGGAATGGGGTCCGAAGCACAGGTGGAGGGGGTGGCTCTTGCGAGGAGGGAGGAGATCTCCTCTAAAGATACTGCAGGGAAAGATGGGAAAGTAGGGGAGAGGGTTGGGTGGGGGGGGAGGCAGAAGGGGGAGTGTTGACTTTGGGGAGCTCAGACTTGATTGTGCTAATTTTCGTAATAAAGTAGGTGGCCAGATCGTTGGGGGTGAGGGATGAGGGGTGGGGAGGAACAGGGGACCTGAGGAGAGAATTAAAGATCCAGAACAACTGGCTGGGGTGATGGGCATGGGTGTCAATGAGGGAAGAAAAGTAGTTTTGCCTGGCGGAGGAGAGGGCAGAGTTAAGGCAGGAAAGGAAAATTTGAAATAGATAAAGTTGGCTTGGTGCTTGGACTTTCGTCAGCAGCGCACAGCAGCTCGAGCATAAGAGAGTAGGAGGTGGACAAAGGCAGTGATCCAGGGCTGTGGGTTAGTGGAGCGAGACCGGCGGAGGGAAAGGGGAGAGAGTGAGTTGAGATGAGTAGAGAGGGTGGAGTTAAGAGCGGTAACCTGATCATCGAAAGTGGGAAGAGAGGACGGGGGGGGCAAGGTGGGAGAGATGTTTTTGGAGAGATGGATGGGATCAAGAGAGCAGAGGTCTCTGTGGGGGAGTAGTACAGATTTGCAAGGGGAGAGAGTGTGAGAGAGGAGGTAGGTGAGAAGGTTATGATCGGAGAGAGGGATTGTGAGAGAGGATGCAGGTGAGAAGGTTATGATCGGAGAGAGGGATTTCAGAGTTGGTGAAGGAGGAGATAGTGCAGCGGATGGAGACGACAAGATCGAGGGTGTGACCAAGTTGTTGAGTGGGCATGGTGTGGTGGAGCAGGAGGCTGGAAGAGTTGAGGAGCGATAGCAAGCAGGCGGCAAAGGAGTCACCAGGTACATCCATGTGGATGTTGAAGTCTCCGAGAATCAGAGTGGGCAGACAGAAGGAGAGAAGGAAGGTGAGAAAGGGGTTAAGGTGGTTGAAGAAGTCGTTGGTGGGACTAGGTGGGTGGTAGATGATGGCTACAAGTATCTGGAGGGGGTGGTAGAGGCAAATGATATGGGCTTCAAAGGAGGGGAAGGAGAAGAAGGTGGGGGGAATGGATAATTGAGGAACTGCTTTTTTTTCCATCCATGGGATTAATTAAGCACTTACTATGTGCAGAATACTGTTGACTCTGTTGAAACACACACACCTTGAGAGGAATATTTATGGAGTGCTCACTGTGTGCAAAGCACTATAATATAGTACAATGGAGTTTTTGGCACAATTCCTATAATCTCCTTGTGGGCAAGGATAGTGCCTACCAACGTCATTGTACTATAGTCTCCTAAGCACTTATCACAGTGCTGTGAACATATAAACATTAAGTAAATACTACTGCTTGATTTTTGATGTGCCTATCCAATAGAGTGGCCAGTCAGCTGGTTTTATACTGGACCAACTGATTTTTTAAATAGTGAGCCTCCTAACACCAAATTCTATGGATCTTGAATGTTGCCCATTTCCAAAAGGACCTGGGAAAGGAATAAAAAACCACAGAAGCACATTGAGGATCAGAGGTCCCATTCACCACCCTCCTCCCCTAAATCTGAAAACAAATGACTCAAATCTGCATAATGGCCTTTATGATGTCGTCATGTTACACCGCAAAATTGGTGTACCTCACGTGCTTCTCTGTGTCTGGTGCTTGAGTCCTGACTGTGGACACCCTAGTAATATCTGTGTTGCTGGTTAAGCAATTGTATTAAACACAGGGATAAACAATCAGGTCAGACACAGTCCTTGTCCCACACGGGGCTCATTGCCTAAATAGGAGGGAGAACATGTATTTTATCCTCATTTTTCTTTCCTTCTACCTTAGTTCACTCTCCACTCCTCTAATGCCCCAAATCAATCATACCAGCTGTTTGCTGTATGCTGAGCGCTGTGTTGGGAGCATCAAAACAGAGTTGGTGGATACATTCCTTGCCCTCAGGGAGACTGTGGTCTATGGTGGGGGAGGAGGGAGATGTACATTAAAATAAATTATGGATATGTCCTTAAGTGCTTTGGGGTTGAGGGTGGGGTGAATAAATAGTATAAATCCAAGTGCAAGGGTAAAACAGAAGAGAGGGAGTAGGGGGAATGAGGGTTTAGTTGGGGAAGGGTTCTTTGAGGAGATTTGATTTTTAATAAGGATTTGAAAGTGGGGAGCTTGTCAGATGTAATTTGTGGGGGTATCTCGGCTGGGGGTTGGATGTGGGTGGGAGAATTGGAGGTGCAGTGGACAAAATTGAATTACAAGTGACTAGGTTGGTTATTAGAGGAGGGAAGTGAATGTGCTGGGTAGTAGGAAATCAGTGAGGTAAGATAGGAAGGGGCAAAGTGACTGAGTGTTTTAAAGCTTTTGGTAAAAAATTCCTGTTGGATGTGGAGGTGGATAGGCATCCACTGGAGGGTCTTGAGGGTAGGGAGATGTGGATTAAAGGTTTTTTTAAATTTGGTTAGAAAAATGATCCAGGTTGCAGAGTGGAGTCTGGACTGGAGTGGGAAGAGGTAGGGAGGTCAGCAAGGAGGCTGATGCAGTATTCAAGGTGGGATAGGTTAATTGCTTGGATCAACATGATAGCAGTTAATAGAAGAAAGGGCAGGTTTTACTGATGTCATGAAGTTAGAAGTGAATACGTGGGTTGAATGAGAGATGAATCCAGGATAATGCTGAGTTAATGAGTCTAGGATAATGCCAACCTACTCATTGTGCCTTGATCTTGTCTGTCCCACTGCCGACCCCTTGCCCATGTAGTTCTTCTGGCCTGGGCTCCCTCCCCCTTCACATTTGACAATCCACCACTCTATCCATCTTTAAAGTCCTCCTGAAGCAGCATGGCCTAGTGGAAAGACTGTGGACCTGGGAATCAGAAGACCTGAGCTCTAATCCCAGCTCCACTATTTGCCTACTGTGTGACCCTGAGAAAGTCACTTCTCTGTGCCTCAGTTCCTTCATCTGTCAAATAGGGATTAAATCCTACTCCTTCCTACTTAAACTGTGAGCCCCATGTGAGATATGGACTGTGTTCAATCTGATTATCTTGTTTCTATCCCATTGTTTAGTATAGTTCTATCCACTGTTTAGTATAGTATAAGTCCCGTAACAATAGTTTTACTGATAAGGAAACTGAGGCACAGAAGTGAAATGACTTACCCAAGGTCACACAGCAGGCAAGTGGAGTCTCCTGACTTCCAGACCAGGACTAAACACTGTACTAAACTTGGCTTGGCCACTATGTCTAGGCCAAGGCCATGCTGTTTCTCCACCACATTCATTAAGCACAAAATTAGCAGTGCAGCCTCCAGGTTCGCAGAGCTTGGGTTTCTCAGGGCTGAAAAGTTTTCTGCACTCAAGAAACGGACACCCATATATCCATCTCTTCCCTCCGAGGCCAGCAGAGGGATCCTGGAGGGGACACTTCCCTCCAAATTCATGGCATGTTTGTTCTGCCTGTGTTATTCCTGACCTTGTAAATTATCTATGTCTGCCCACTGTCCTCTATTGGATTGGAAGTCCCATGTGGTGCAAAGCACTTACAAACATTGAAACTAGAGGATTCTGCCTTCTCTGCTTGCCTAGATCAGGAATTGTGAATGTGTATCCTCCTGGGTCACAGATGATGCTGTGCCCTGATGAAATTATTAAGAGTAATAAATACTTACTGCACCAATTGATATTCATACATATTAATGACAAAGAAGAAAACTTTACAGATTTAAGTACATAGCTGTTTATTCACCAAACTGCACTTCCAGTCTCTCTTTCTCAGCCTCTCCTACTTATGTGAATTTTTTTTTTGTCTGCCATTTTGCCTTTCCCATTAGATTGTAAGTTTCCTGGGCGGCAGGTATTTGCTTTCTCATCTTTGCTGCATTCTCCCAGTGCTTTGTACTGCTTTATGCCTACCATCAGTGTTCAGGAGGTGGTGGAGAGAACCAGGATAATGCTTTCTGGGAAGATACATGCTATGATTTTTCTTTTTTTTAATGGAGTTAGTTAAGCATTTACCATGTGCCAGGGATTTCACTAAGCACTGGGGTAGAAACAAGCTAATCAGGTTGGACATGGTCCCTATCCCACATGGAGCTCACAGTCTTAATCCCCACTTTACAGATGAGGAAACTGAGGCATGGAGAAATGTCTGTCGTGGGACCTTGGGCAAGTCACATCAGGTGGCAGAGCTGGGATAAGAACCCAGGTCCTCTGACTCCCAGGCCCATGCTCTTTGCACTAGGCCACACTGCTCCTCTAATTCAAGGTTTGAGCCAGAAATGACCAAGATGATGGAGTCTGGATGCTTCTGGTCTCAAAGATGAAGTCCAAGATGAAATGTCAACGCCCATCTTGGGTCTTGGGCCTTCCCACTCCCGAGTCATCTGCTGGTGCCCTGGCTTGGGACAGCCGTTGGCTTCGGCAGGAGGGAGGTGGGGGGCGTCCAAGCAAAGTTTCAAACTCGGCTGCCCAAGGATCCATTTAAGTTCCAGACTCTGGCCTCATGGCACAGGGGCCACGGTTCCCTTTTGATGTCTCCCTTTGGTTTTCGCTGGACCCTCCAGCGGGTGGAGGGAGGGTATGGGGTGAGGAGGAAGGGGAAACCAGAGCTTGCAAATTAGCATCGAAGAGCTGGTGCAAGGTCTATTGGGACATTTACTATCATTGTTTTCATTGTTTACACCACTGTTGATACTAGGAACTCCCATTAAATGTGTCATAAACATAAAGATATTTTACAGGCCAGTGAAAGTTCCAAAGCAAAAATGTATATAGGGCAATTGCTTTTTCCCCTCCCCAAACAAAATTCTGCTGGCATTGCTCTGAAAGCACTGGCTAACAGCAGGGAGAGATAACGGCTGCTTTCTGGGCGTTGGGAGATGTTGATTCGGTTGGTTAATTAGCTAATTTGCCAGACTCTGAGCCAGGCCACCCTTGGTTGCAGGGTTTTCAGGACTCCCAAGAGGACCTTAGAAGGGATAGAAGAGTAGGGGAGGGTTGGGGGTGACTGTGGGAGTCGTCTGAAACCTTGTGCCAAGGGGGAGGTGGTTTTGGGAAGGGAATTGCCTCCCTAGGTGACTTCGGCTTTTCTGCCTTCCACCTCCAGTGCCCTGATCACCGCCTTGGGGAAAGGCGAATGCAGGAGGTGTAGGAGGCCCAGATGTGTGCGGGAAGGAAGGGGCAGGTCCTAGGGTGAAGGTCCATTACAGCCATCAGTTTGAAGCTCCCTTGGCTTTAATCCAGCATTGGCTGGGAACTCTGCATGGCTTTGGGATGAGAGGGTGGGGGTGTTCAATGAGCCCTCATTCCTGAGGTGCCTGGGAAGGAAGGCAGGCTACCCAACTGGTCAGGCAGACACTATGGGGACCAGTTGTCCAGAATTCATCTGGTCTGACCCCTGCCAGAAACTCAGGAACTCATGGCAGGAAAATGTGCCTTTGTGTCCAGGATTTTCATTATATTTCATGTTTTTCCATCCTGATTTGCATCTTGCTGCTAAATTCTACATCTTTTTCGTTTTATGGAATTTTAGCTCTCACTATGTTCCAGGAATGTCCTAGGCACTGGGGTAGTTGAACAGTCCATGCCCCACAAGGGGCTCACAATTGCCAATTTACAGGTGAGGGAACTGAGGCACAGGGAAGTGAAGTGGCCTTCAAGGTCACAGCAGATATGACAGAGCCAGAATTAGAACCTCGGTCCCTCTGACTCCCAGGCTTATTCTCTGTCCACTAGACCACACTGCTTCTCTAAGAAAGGGAAATGTAAAGGATCTGGAGCTAAGTGGGGGTGATGGTGATCAGGTGTCCCCAGAGGAACATCTGGGGGTACTTGGGTACTTTTCCTCAATATAGTGTTTATGACACCGTTACGTTGGATGTCCTGCTTAACATATATGTGACATCACATGATTCCCCATGTCTGGTGTCTGCAAGGGCCAACAGAGACCAGCTCATGCTACTCTCCCTCTGGTTGATGTCTCAGAGATGCAATGTGGGAAGTGGTGAGACAGTCCACTCTGATGGGCCTGACTTGTGTGGACTGGCTAGCCCCCTCCCAGGGCTCTGCATGCGGGGTCCTGGGTCCTACTCCCAGCATGCTCCAGGGCAAAGTACTGGCCAACTCTGGGTTTGCCCCCTGCCTCTGGCTCCAATTGGTTCCTAATTTAAGGACTCTCAGATAGCAGGTAAAGGAGGAGTTTTAGTAGTAATGACATTTATGTAGCTCTTATTGTCCACAGTAATAATAATAATGATGACATTTGCTAAGCATTTACTATGTGCCAAGCACTGTTCTAAGCACTGGAGGAGATACAAGGTAATCAGATTGTCTCATGTGGGACTCACAGTCTTTATCCCCATTTTACAGATGAGGTAACTAAGGCACAGAGAAGTTAAGTGCCTTTCCCAAAGTCACACAGCTGACAAGTGATGGAGGCAGGATTAGAACCCACAACCTCTGACTCCCAAGCCAGTACTTTTTCCACTGAGCCAATTAGGCAAGCACAGTTCCTTCTCCCCCTTTAAACTCTTAGATTGTAATTCCCCCCAAGGGACAGGGACTGTGTGTAATTACCACCTGTGTATTTTCTTCCAGTTCTCAGCACAGAGCTGCATCTGCAGTAAGCACTTTATTTATGCTTATAAATACTATTACTTCAGTGACAGCAGGAGACATTCCCTGACATGAAGAAACTCTCTGGGTTGGAGACAGATATTAAAGATATGTTGGGAATAAATAATTGAATTGAATTCATTCATTCAGTTGCATTTATTGAGCATTTACTGTGTACAGAGCACTGTACTAAATGCTTGGAAAGTACAATTCAGCAATAGAGACAATCCCTGCCCAGACTGGACTTTACAGTCTAGATATTCAGTTGCATATACATAATAATAATAATAATGTTGGTATTTGTTAAGCGCTTACTATGTGCCGAGCACTGTTCTAAGCGCTGGGGTAGACACAGGGGAATCAGGTTGTCCCACGTGGGGCTCACAGTCTTAATCCCCATTTTACAGATGAGGGAACTGAGGCACCGAGAAGTTAAGTGACTTGCCCAAAGTCACACAGTCTTAATCCCCATTTTACAGATGAGGGAACTGAGGCACCGAGAAGTTAAGTGACTTGCCCAAAGTCACACAGCTGGCAAGTGGCAGAGCCGGGGTTTGAACCCATGACCTCTGACTCCAAAGCCCGTGCTCTTTCCAGTGAGCCACGCTGCTTCTCATGAAGTCTGAAGTCTGAACATGAAGTCTGAAGATAGTGTCAGTGAACTGGTCCTTGATAGAGGTGGCTGTTTGTTTGGAAAAGAACTCTTAATTGGGAATTCTTAATTAAGCTTTTGGTTCCACATGGTAGCCTTGAGCCTTTTGCAGGAAAGTTGGACTCTCTCACTCCTGGCTCCCCAGTTCTTCTGACGTTCAGAGCTCCTGTACCCATTAAGCACTCTGTTACTCACCACAACGCTTAAGTCCATATCCTTCCACTCTGCCTTTTGCTCCCCTGATCTGTAATGTATTTTAACGGCTGTCTCCCTTTACCAGTTTGTAAGCTCCTTGAGGATAGGGATTGCGTTAGCCAACTCTATTGTACTATACTCTTCCAAGCGTTTAGTAAAGTGCTCTGCTTCAAGTAGACATCCAGGAATACCAAATGATTGTTTTTTTTGATCTTGTATGGAGAGCCCGAACCTTGGCTTAAATTCTCCTGGAGCCAAGGCGTCCTTGGCTGACAGACACAAATAAGTGATAGTTCTAGCCATTACAGCGCCGACTCCATCCTCCATGTGTTTTGGAGGGAAGGAGTGTTCAGCCCTGCTGTCGGAAGTGTTCTTTGGCAACATTCTGACCTCCGACCACGGCGTGCACCAAGAGGCAGGGACGTTTAGTGAAAAGGGAGTGATTGGGAGTTGGGAGATCTGGCTTAAGGCTTGTGGTGGAACCTGGAGCAAGCCAGTTAACCTCCGTGGGCCTCTATTTCCTCATCTGTAAAGTGGGAATAATAATACTTGCACGCCTCTGTCTTAGGGATGTTGTGATAATGTGAAAGCACTGGGGAAAATAAAACTGCTCTGCAAATTCAAGGAGATATTATTATTGAGGGTATCGGGGCCCTTCAGGAACAGAGATGGAGCAGTTACTAGTCTTCTTATCCTAAATCCAGCACACACCTTTGTTTAATAATTGTGGTATTTAAGTGCTTCTTATGTGCTTCTTAGGTGCTTATTATGTACCCTCGATCTCGTCATCTCCTACCGCTGCACTATCTCCTCCCTCACCAACTCTGAAATCCCTCTCTCTGACCATAACCTTCTCACCTGCCGCATCTCTCACACTCCCTCCCCCAGCAAATCTTCGCTACTGCCCCACAGAGACCTCCGCTCTCTCGATCCCATCCGTCTTTCCAATAGCATCTCTCCTCACCTTGCCGCCCTGTCCTCTCTTCCCACTCTCGATGATCAGGTCTCCGCTCTCAACTCCACCCTCTCTACTCATCTCGACTCTCTCGCCCCCCTTTCCCTCCGCCGCTCTCGCTCCACTAACCCACAGCCCTGGATCACCTCCTCTGTCCACCTCCTATGCTCCTATGCTCGAGCTGCTGTGCACTGCTGGCGAAAGTCCAAACACCAAGCCGACCTCACACACTTCAAATTTATCCTTTCCTGCCTTAACTCTGCCCTCTCCTCCGCCAGGCAAAACTTCTTCTCCTCCCTCATCGACACCCATGCCCGTCACCCCCGCCGATTGTTCTGGACCTTTAACTCTCTCCTTAGGCCCCCTGTTCCTCCCCCTCCCCCATCTCTCACCCCCAGTGATCTGGCCACCTATTTTCTCATGAAAATCAACACAATCAGGTCTGAGCTCCCCAAAGTCACCCCTCCGCCTCTCCCCTCCCCCCTCAACCCTCTCCCCTACTTTCCCATCTTTCCCTGCAGTATCCTCAGAGGAGATCTCCTCCCTTCTCGCAAGTGCCACCCCCTCCACCTGCACCTCGGACCCCATTCCCTCTCACCTTATTAAAACCATCGCCCCTGCCCTCCTCCCTTCCTTAACTTCTATTTTTAACCACTCAATCTCCAATGGCTCCTTCCCCGCTGCCTTCAAACATGCCCACATCTCCCCCATCCTAAAAAAACCCTCTCTTGACCCCACTTCCCCCTCCAGTTATCGCCCTATCTCCCTACTACCCTTCCTTTCCAAAATCCTAGAACGAGTCGTCTAAAATCGATGCTTAGAATTCCTTAACTTCCATTCTCTCCTAGACCCCCTCCAATCTGGCTTCTGTCCCCTCCACTCTACCTAGACTGCTCTCTCTAAGGTCACCCATGACCTCCTTCTTGCCAAATCCAATGGCTCCTACTCCATTCTAATCCTCCTTGACCTCTTTGCTGCCTTTGACACTGTCGACCATCCCCTCCTCCTCCATACCTTATCTCACCTTGGCTTCACGGACTCCGTCCTCTCCTGGTTCTCCTCTTATCTCTCTGGCCGGTCATTCTTAGTCTCCTTCGCTGGAGCCTCCTCCCCCTCCCATCTTTTAACTGTTGGAGTTCCTCAAGGGTCAGTTCTTAGCCCTCTTCTGTTCTCCATTTACACTCACTCCCTCGGTGAACTCTACTCCCTCTGCCACCCCCCCTTTACCTCTCCGCAGCTAAAAACCCTCTTTTTCCCCTTTTCCCTCTGCTCTTCCACCTCTCCCTTCCCATCCCCACAGCACTGTACTCGTCCGCTCAACTGTATATATTTCCATTACCCTATTTATTTTGTTAATGAATTGTACATCGCCTTGATTCTATTTAGTTGCCATTGTTCTTATGAGATGTTCTTCCCCTTGACTCTATTCCCACTGTTCTCGTCTGTCCGTCTCCCCCGATTAGACTGTAAGCCCGTCAAACGGCAGGGACTGTCTCTATCTGTTGCCGACTTGTTCATCCCAAGCGCTTAGTATAGTGCTCTGCACATAGTAAGCGCTCAATAAATACTATTGAATGAATGAATGCCAAGCATTGCTCCAAGTGCTGGGGTAGATATAAGCTAATCAGGTTCAACATAGTCCTTGTCCCTCATGGGACTCACAATCTTGATTCCCATTTTACAGATGAGTTAACAGGTACAGAGAAGTGGTGACTTACCCAAGATCACATAGCAGACATGAGGCAGAGCTGGGATTAGAACCTACAACCTGTTCGTACCTGAGGTTTCTCTCTCGATGTCTGTCTCACCTTCTCTGTCTCTTGCTCTTGCTGTCTGTCTCTCACTCTCTATCTTTGTCTCCATCTGCCTGTTTTTGTCTCTCCTCCACTATGACCTTTACTCTTGTTGCTTCCTAGTCAAGTCAGATTTTTCAACTGTAGCTGCTGCTCAGTGTTACTATAAGAGACTATTTATTGAGTCATGATCTCTCCTCTCTCCCCTTGACTCCATTGACTCTTCCTGGGATGGTGACTGAAGTGGTCTAAGGGGTGGATAAGAGAGGGCAGGATGACAGAAGCCTATGGGGGCAGAGATACCTGATGGTCCTAGAATTTCCAGGAGGCTCTGTCCTGAAGAGTTGAGAATTGTGAGGATTTTAAGGCTGAAAGGTTTCCTGTAGGGATGAAACCTTGAGCACTGGACTCAACCGTAGCTCTCTGGACTTTCACTTACAAACATTTCAAATCTGGAGATTTGTTGGATTCTTGGACATGGCCTTTAAATCCATACTGCATTTGGGTGTAGACTCCTGTCTGTGTTGATCCAAAGATGCTGTCTGCTAATGTGACCCCTCAGAGGGAACATATTTTTGTATCTTGATTCTTCTGGACAGTGTTTCCATAAACACTTCGAAGGGAGTCTGAACACCCATCTCGGGTGTCACTTGCCAAATTCTGTGTTATGGTTTGAGGATGTGCAGTATTTTGCAAAGGGACTGGACTAAGACCAGCCTACTCTTTGGAGGGAATTCAGCCAGGATTTGCTACAGGTAACTGGACTGGGGGAGGGAAGAAATAGATTTTATCTGTTAACTTTCTTAATGAACACATGTGGAAGGCAGTCTTGGTTGAAGCTTATGGAGGTGAGTGGCATGGCTGTAAAGGGATTGATGATGAGAGAAGATGCCTGGAGAGGAAGAGAGGTGATGAGGGTTAAAGGAAACTCACCTTCTCCCAAAGAAATGCCAGTGGGGTATCTTGGGAGGCAATCTCTCCCCATCTTCTAGACTTCGTGGGATTCATGGGAGGCCAAGACCTTTGGCTGCCATAGGGGGTGTGGCCTGGGTGGGGCTTAGTCAGGAGACTCAAGTTCTAATCCAGCATGACCACAGGACTTTGGTGTTACCTGAGTTAAGTGAGCAAACTTCTCTAGACTTCAGTTTTCTCATCTGTAAAATGGGAGGGATGTTTACTTGTTTCCCTTCTTCTTAAACTATGAGTCCTGTGTATGAGTCACAGATGATGTCTTATCTGATTATCTTGCATCTTCCCTGGTTTTTAGCTTGGTGCTTGTCACATATCAAAACAATAAATACACTAAGTTACTAATGAGGGAGGAAAAGGTCAGACCTTCATGGCCTAGCTTGACATTTCTGGTGACTGGGGGGAGATTGGTGGACTGATGGATGTTCCAGGTGCTAGGCACCTTTGTTAATAAGTCAGTGGGACTACTTAAGAATCACAAGCTGGTCAAAGCACTGAAACATTATGGACAGGGTGGCTTCCCCCTCAGAAGTTGAAATACAATACACTGCAAAAATAGCCAACTGAGCCCAGATGACCAGAGCCTCCTAGTGGCTGAGGATGACTTGGCTGGTCCCTCTAGGCCTAAGCATCCAGAGAAACATTGGAAATTTGGGGAGGGGAATCTGATGGATCTAGGGATTGGACAGCTGACTGGATCAGGGCTATGGGAAGACTAGGTAGGACTGAAATGGAGAGACTGGAATCACCCACTCGGTTGGGTTGAGGGGGGATGGGAGGAGCAATGTGTTGCAGAACATACCAAGGAAATGTTCTCTCTTTACGCAGCGGGGCTGTCACGAGATTCTGTGTCTTTCTCTTGCCCTGATGCTGCCCACCAAAGGGGAAGCCCTTGAGGGAGAGATGGGTCTTTGGGGAGATGGTCTGTCTCCTGGAGCTTGAAGGTGTAAGGACAGATTGGGGCCCAAGTGCTAGAGAAATCTGTAGTTTCAATTGCTTATGGTGTTAAGTGTTTACTCTGTGCCAAGCACTGAGGTAGACATAAAATGATAGGAAATGACATAGCTGCAACTGAGAAATGCTGTTCACTTTTTTTTTACCTGGGAACTTTGGTCAGCTCCCCAGTGACCTGCCATCTGGTATGCTGTGTGACCTACAAGTCATTTAATCTTAATGTACATCAGTTTCTGGATCACCTCCATAGTATACTTTTGTTCCCCTGCAAAACGGAGCGCTGTTGGTGAAAATTAATACCAGGCTGACCTCATCTGCTTTAGCTCTGCCGGCAACATTATTTCTCCATTCTTACTGACTCCCCTGCTGGCTGTTTCAGTTATTTATTTCCCTCCTCAAACCCCATCTCCCTGCTCCCCTCACCTCTTGCCCTAGAGACCATTTTAGTAATAAAATTGAAACCATCAAGGAATGATCACTTTAAAGTTTCCCCTGCTCCTCTTGAGCCCCTTCTTCAACTCTCCCTTCTTTTCCAGCAGTATCTTCAGGAGAGATCTCCTGCCTCCTCTCAAAATCCAGCCCTCACTCCTGTGCCTAAGACCCCATTCTTTCACACGTTATGAGAACAGTCCCTTCTTCCTTCCCTTCTTGGCCACCATCTTCAAATGTTCACTTTTCGGTGGTTTCTTTCCCACTATATTCAACATGTTCATGTACCTGTTATCTAAAAAAAAAGAGTATTTGACCTTCGGGCTTCCTTCAGTTATTGCCCCAACTCCCTCTTCAGTTCTTATCCAAATTCTTTAAGCAGTCTTCTATACCTGCTGCCTCCATTTCCACTCCTCCAATTCTCTCCTTGATCCCCTTCGATCTGACTTCGTCCTCTTTCATCCCACAGAAATTACCCTTTCTAAAATCACCAATGACCTCCTTTTTGCCAAATCTGACGGCCTGTACTCAACTTCTCAGCTTCTTTTGACACTGTGAATCATCCCTTTCTGAAAATATTATCTAACCTTGGCTTCACTGACACTGACTTCACTGGTTCTCGTCCTTTTTCTCTGAACGGTCCTTCTCAGTCTTTCATGAGCTCCTCCACTGCCTCCCACCCCTAACTGTGGAAGCCCCTGTAGTCTCACTTCTAGGTCCCTATCTATTCTCCATCTACTCCCACTTCCTTGGAGAGCTTATTTGGTCCTGAAGCTTCAAATTCCATTTCTGTGCAGATGATTCCCAAATTAACCTCTCCAGCCTTGTCCTTTCTCCTGCTCTGCAGACTTATATTTCCTTCTGCCTTCAGAACATGTTTACTTGGATGTCCTGCCAGCACCTCAAACTTAAATTGTCTAAAACCGACTCCCTTTTCCAGCTAAACCCTGTCCTCCTTCTGTTTTTCCCATTACTGTAGACAGCACCAGTGTCCTCCACACTTCTTAAGCCTGTAACCTTGGCATTATCCTCAACACATTTCTCTCATTCAATCCACATATTCAGACTGTCACCAAATACTGCTGGTTCAAACTTCACAACGTTACTAAAATCTGCCCTTTCATCTCCACCTAAACTGTTACTACACTGCTTTGAGCACTTATTCTATCCCACCTTGACTACTGCATCAGCCTCCTAGCTGACCTCCTTGCCTTCTTCACTCTGCTGGATCATTTTGCTAGAAAATCTTTTAGTTCATGTCTTGCTATTCCTCAATAATTTCCAATGGTTGCCCATCCACCCTTGCATCAACCAGATACTCCTTACCACTGGCTTTTAGAGCACTCAGTCAGCTCACCCTCTCCCCTCTTACCTCGCTGATTTCCTACTTCAACCCAACCTGCACACTTCACTCATCCCACGCCAATCTTGTCTATCTCAATGTTGACCCCTTACCATGTCCTCCCCCTGTCCTGGAGCTCCCACCCACCTCATAAGAGCACCACTCTCCCCACCTTCAAAGCTTCATTAAAAACACATCTCCTCCAAGAGGACTTTCCCTTCTACCTCTTCCTTCTGCATCACTTCTGCACTCTGATCTGTTCCCTTTAGGCACTTGATATTCACCCCATTGTTAGTTCCACAGCACTTATGTATATAACCATAATTTATTTTAAGGTCTGCCTCCCACTAGACAGTGAGCTCCTTATGGGCAGGGAACGTGACTACCAGCTCTGTATTGTATTCTCCCAGTTGCTTAGTATACTGTTCTGCATATAGTAAGCAGTCAATAAATACCGTTGATTAACTGGATAAACTGGGGAGAAGATATCTGGTCACCCTAGTTTTTTTGCTGGGAGCCCCTGTTGGGCAGGGACTGATTATTTTGAACTTTCCCCAGTGTTTAGCAGAGTGGCAAAGAGCAAGCACTTAATAAACACCACAGGAGAGGTAGTGTGGCCTAGTGGAGACTGTAAGCCCGTCAAAGGGCAGGGACTGTCTCTATCTGTTATCGATTTGTACATTCCAAGCGCTTAGTACAGTGTTCTGCACATAGTAAGGGCTCAATAAATACTACTGAATGAATGAATGAATGAATGAATGAATGAATGATAGAGCATGGGCCTGGAGTCAGAGGACTTGTGTTTTAATCCATGCTCCACTACTTGTCTGCTGGGTGACCTTGGGCAAGTCACTTCACTTCTCTGTGGTTACCACCTCATCTGTAAAATGGGAATTAAGCCTGTGAGCCCTACGTGGGACAGAGACTGTGTCCAACCTGACTAGATTGCATTTATTTTAGTACTTGCTAAAGTGCCTAACTCTTAGTAAGCACTTAACAAATACCATTTAAAAAAAAAACTCTCCCCAGATTCTGGGAAGAAACTACAGCCAGAGCTGCCATGTTAGCTCTTGAGAATTCCATTCAGCCACTTGGCCCCTTGGAGCAATTCATTTGCCAAGGAAATGAATCTGCCTGGCAGGGTGAATGAACTTGGACACCTTCCTATAATTTCTGGGAAACCCGACCCTTCTGTGGCTTCTCTTTCTGATGCTAGAGCCTCAGAGTCCGTCTCTGGCCTTCTTGTCAGTTCCCAGATCGACTTCAATTTGCCTTCTGAAGCTGCCCATTTCAAATCCCCTCACTCCAAACTGGCCCCCATCACACAGCTGAGTGGGAAAATTTAATCCCAGACATGTCACTGGCTATGATGGTCCTCAGTAGCTTTGTTAAAGTTTAGAGGACAGTCTGAAGGGAAAGAGCAAGCTAGAAAGGCAGGGTTAGAAATGATTCCAATCTGATTTCTGCTGGGTGCCTGTCATCTTCAGAAGCACTCCTGCTTCTTAAAGTTCCTCTCTATGTTGGTTAGACCATGGGACTATTGCCACCTGTATCCAAGAGATTTGGCCGTCCCTCACCTCTACCACCACACCCCTAATTGCACTACAGTCTGAATCCCCAGGGGACTCCGAGTCTGAACGGAATGGCTGGCACCCAGAGTCCCTTTCAAGAAGCTGTTTCCATCTGCCTTAGTGTGCCTTATTTTCCTTGTAGGAAAGTCTTACAGCTTCTCCAAATGAGTCCCCCCAGCTTGGTTAAGGTTGGTTTGGCTTTCACCTCTCTGGCCCAGTACACTTTTTTCCAAAACTTATACCTGAAGTGCTCCCACCACTTTATGTAAATCTTTTAATTTTTGGGTCTAACTTTGGGTCTAACTTAGAATTGATGGTACTTATTGAGGGCAATGCACTCAAGAGAGTCCTTGAAATAGAGATGGTGATAGAGTCTGTCATAAATGATGGAGGAATCTTTGAACAGCCCAGTTCTGGAGGTTCCAGGACTACAAACCTGAATGAAGGAATCGATCATAGTGATAGTGCCATGCCTGGGGCCATGAGCACACTCTGTTGTGTTCCCCTGGGTTCTGTGAACATTTGACCAGGCAGAGGTGCCTTACATTATGAAATGCAAGCAAGAATCCTGTGAACAAAAGCCAACTGTGGGCCAAGGGGTGTCGTGATCCAGCAGATGGTTGCCTTGATAGCCACTGCTGCCTCTGGCACCCAGCGTAACCAGCTGCTACTCAAGATTCCAGCTGAGCCTGTCCCTCTCATGGAATGCCACGGCTCCCTGTCTTCTATTAAAAGTTCACCATTGATGGCATAGTCCAAGGAAGTGTTCTCCTACTTCTGGCTGGTTCTCCCTTAACTGTCCCCCCCAAGTCCCAACTCACAACTCCCCATCTGTTCAAGCATCTTCCAACTAGTTACCCCATCAGCCTTCTTCCTTGTCTTTCTACTTCCGACCTCTCCTCTCTTCTGTCCCTGCATCACTCAGTTGCCTGGATCATAATCCTAAACCTTGTTCTGCACACATCTGTCCCCTTCTCTGAAAGCTCAAATATCAATCCTAACTTATTTTGACCACCAAGTAATTTCATCCCACCAATCACTTGACTTATGTGTAGAACACCATCTTTAGCCCTATAAGTACATTAAATTATGTATTTATTCACCTAGGCATCTTTCTTTATTATTACTCTTTCCAACTGCATTATTTATTCTTCCTTCTCCTCCCAGTAATAATAATTTATTTGTTTTTCTCCTACCACCATTAGCCCACCTCTATTAGATTAGAAGGGCAAGACTGTGTCTCTTAACTCCATGAACTTTCCTAAGTGTTTCATCCTCTGCACATGGCAGACACTCAATCAATATTACCACTTGATTTGAAATTCAAATTGAATGGTTGGACAGTGATCTGAAAGTTAACCTAAACTCCAGAGGCCCACAGGTTTGCTCTACCTGGAACAAGATTGTTCAGGAGTGAACCCAAAGGCTCTTGAGTGGGCTGTGCCAGCTCACCCTCTCCACCCTAGAGATGAGGTGAAGGTGACCTCATCAGCAGGGAGAGAGGGACCTCAGGCCATAGAACTATCTGGGGAATGTCTCATTTGGGAATTCCAGGAGGGCTGGACTAGCTTTGATGTCCATAATGGGAGGCATATAAAGACCAGTGTTAGGTCTGTATTGTGAGGACCAAAAGAGCCACCCAGAGCTCTCCTCAGTTGCTGGACACGTTGGTCATTCACAGAATTCTGCTGCCTGCAGAGAACTGAAGATGCAAAGCCCAGGGCTCCAGGCCCTAGAGTCAACCACAGGTAGTGTCTGATCCACATTTGGGGTTGGTGCCACACAATAAAAAAAAAATTACGGTATTAAGTGCTTATTATGTACCAAGCACTGTTCTAAGTGCTGGGGGGTAGGTACAAGGTAATCAGTTTGTCCCATGTGGGGCTCACAGTCTTAATCCCCATTTTCCAAATGAGGTAACTGAGGCACAGAGAAGTTAAGTGGCGTGCCCAAGGCCACAGCAGAAAAGTGGTGGAAACATGATTAAAATCTATGTCCTCTGACTCCCAAGCCCATATTCTAATTCTGATTCTAATCCTGGCTCCAACACCACTTGACTGCTAAGTGACTTTGGGCTAGTTTCTTAACTTCTAGGTGCCTCAATTTCCTTATCTGTTAAATGGTGACTAAATAATTGTTATCCTTCCTACTTAGTCTGAGAATCCCTTGTGGGGCAGGCACTGTGTCTTACTTGATTATCATGCATTTACCACGGTGCTTAGTACAGAACTTGGCACATAGTAAGGCCTTAAGTACCACCATTATTGTTATTACCAAAGTTACAACTCATGATGTCCAGAAAGGCAAGTTCAGAGAGTGCATGTGATAGAAGGCGAGATAGTCCCCCTATGGACTGCAAGTTTTTTGTGGGCAGGGATTGTGACTGTCAATAGTAATGTGCTTTCCCAAGGGTTTTTCTTCTTCAGGAGGTAGCTCTGGAGGATTTTTGATATAGGTAGATAGGCCCAAATGGTACAAAGATCACAGTTCGCTACTTCTGCTCTAGGACAAATTGAGGTCTGGACTCTTCAGACTGATGATGCCAATGTTATGTAGTGCCAGCCTATGTGAATTCTACTGTGTCAGGACGAGCTAGAGGAAAACAGCAGCTAGTATTGCAGATAGCTGATAGCCAATCAATCAATCAGTGGTACTTATTAGGCATTTGCTATGTACTAAGGGCTTGGGAAAGTACCGCACAAAGAGTTGAGGATACAGCTTCTGTCCTTAAGGATTCATTCATTCAGTTGTAATTTGAGTGCTCACTATGGGCAGACCACTGTACTAAGTGCTTGGGAAAGTACAATACAACATTAAGACACACTCCCTGCCCACAAGAAGTTTACAGTCTAGATGGGAGAAACAGACATCAATGCAAATAATTAAATTACAGCTATGTTCATAAGTGCTTTGGGGCTGAGAGCAGGGAAGAACAACTAGAGCAAGACAGGGAGTTGCAGAAGGGAGTGGGAAAAGAGGAAATGGAGGGGGGGGTAGTCTGGGAAGACCTTTTGGAGGAATTGTGCTTTCAATAAGGCTTTGAAGTGAGGGAGTGTAATTTGAGGAGGGGGGCATTCCACGTCAAAGGCAGGACATTGGCCAGTGGTTGGAGGTAAGATAGGCAAAACTGAGGCACAGTGCAAAGATTAGCACTAGAGAAGTGAAGAGTACAAACTGGGTTATAGGAGAGTAGTGAGGTAGGAGGGGGCAAGGTGGTGGAGTGCTTTGAAACCAATGGTGAGGAGTTTTTTTCATGTGGAAGTGGATGGGCATCAACTGGAGTTCTTTGAGGAGCAGGGTGACATGTTATGAACATTTCTGTGGAAAAAAGATCCAGGCAGCATAATGAAATATAGACTGGAGTGAGGAGACACAGGAGGCCAGAAGATCAGTAAGGAGTCTGATGCAGTAATCCAGGAGGGATAGGTTGAGCAGTTTGTATTAAAGTGGTAACAGTTTGGATGAAGACAATCCAGTGGGGGAAGATAGACAATAAGATAAATTGCAGATAGAGGAAGCAGCAGAGAACAAGGCTATGGAAATGTGCTGTGGGGCTGGGAAGATGGGAGAATCAGTGCTAAAGTGGTGCAGAATGGAGGGTAAAAAGTTGGATAAAAGAAGTGTTAGTCAAGGAAGCTGTCTTGAAGGAGGTACGATTTTAGTAGGACTTTGAAGATGGGGAGAGTGGTTTGGACATGAAGTGGGAAGGAGTTCCAACACACCACCAGAGCGAGGATGTGAGCAAAGTGTTGGAGGTGAGAGATGAGACTGAGGTACAGTGATGAGATTGATGCTACAGCTGCTGTTAGAAAGGTAGTATGGCAAAGTGGATAAAGCACAGTCCTGGGAGTCAGAGGTCATGAGTTCTAATCCCAGCTCCGCTACTTGTCTGCTGTGACCTTGGACAAGTCACTTAACTTCTTTGGGCCTCAGTTACCTTATCTGTAAAATGGGAATTGAGACTGTGAGTCCCACATGGAACATGGACTGTGTCAAACATGATTATTTTGTATCTACTCCAGCTTTTAGAGTGCCTGGCACATACTAAGCACTTAAATACAATAATTACTGTTATTATTAGGAGTGAAATGTGTGGGCTGGGTTATAGTAGATTAGCAAGATAGGTGGGGAAGGGAAGAGTCATTCATTCAATGTGTAAGATCTTGCCTTGATCACTGTGAGCATTTGAAGACTGAGTCAAGTGAGGACTAAAGGGAGTTTCTGGATAAACCCTCTGATTTCTCACTAAACTAGAGTAGCCATCACTATTGCCAGCCAAGCATTAGGCACAAGCAGGATGCATACAGTGTTAATAAGTAAGGTAGCATTTCAATGTGGTTGGCACTAGCCATATTTATCATGGTAATTAAGTGTTTACTATATGCCAGGCATTGTACTAAGAGTTGGAGTAGATATGAAATAATCATATTGGACACAGTCCTCATCCCTCATGGGGCTCACGATTTTAATCCGCATTTTCTAGATGAGGTTATGAAAGCACTGAGAAGTGAAGTGACTTGCCCTGTGTCCCACAGCAGTCCAGGAGTGGAGCCAGGATTAGAAGTTCCCCTGACTCTCAGGCCTGGGCTCTTTCCATTAGGCCATGCTGCCAGCCATCTTCTGTGTCTGCTCCACTGAGCTCATTTCTGTGGAAAACTAACTACGTAATTGAAGCAGTAGCCCACTGGGTATAGTACACTAAGCAGTTGGGAAGTGCCACAGAAGCGCAAGATATGTCCCAGCCCACAGGGGGCTTACACCCTAAGGGGAAGCCAGACATAAATAATATTTATGAAAAGCAGTGTGACCTAATGGAAAGAGCACAGGTCTGGGAGTCAGAGGACCTGAGTTCTAATCCTGACTCTGACATGTCTGCTGTGTGTCCTTGGGAAAATCAGTTGACTTCTCTATGCCTGTTACCTCATTTTGTAAAATGGGGATTAAGACTGTGAGCCTCATAAGGTACAAGGACTGTGCCCAACCAGATTAGCTTGTATCTACCCCAGTGCCTGGCACAAAGTAAGTGCTTAACAAGTACCATTAAAAAAATAGCAAATTACAGTAATCAGAATAAATAATTGAATATACAATTGATTATAAATAGCAAATATATCATCACATAAGTATATGATGCTGATGAATCAATCCGAAGAGCCGTGGTCCAGTCACAAAGACTTTGGGACTGAGAACTTTTATGAAGGCATTCTTCATAGTGATTTGTGCAGCATCACTCACACTCTCCTCCTGTGACCCAGAATTCATTGAATGAGTAGGCAGCCTAAGGGCTGGCACATTTGCCTCCAAAGTGCAAAGGAAGGCAGAAAACATATATCTAGGTGCTGCAGAAGCTGATATGACTTGGGAGTTGGGATGGCTATTTGGAAGAAATGGGATTTTAGGAGTGCCCTGAACATAAGGAGAGAATTTGACAGTGTCAAAGAGGCAGCTGAGAGGTCAAGGGGGATTAGAATAGAGTAGGAGCCATTGGATTGGACAAGAAGGAAGTCATGGGTGACCTTAAAGAGAGCAGTCTCAGTAGAGTGGAGGGGAAGGAAGCCCGATTGGAGGGGGTCCAGGAGAGAATGGGAGTTAAGGAATTCTAAGCAGCGAGTGTAGACGACTCGTTCTAGGATCTTGGAAAGGCAGGGTAGTAGGGAGATAGGGCAATAACTGGAAGGGGAAGTGGGGTCGAGAGAGGGTTTTTTTAGGATGGGGAGACATGGGCATGTTTGAAGACAGAGGGGAAGAAGCCACTGAAGAGTGAGCGGTTAAAGAAAGAAGTTTGGGAGGGGAGGAGGGCAGGGACAATGGTTTTTGTAAGGTGAGCGGAAATGGGGTCCGAGGCACAGGTGGAGAGGGTGGCACTTGCAAGGAGGGAGGAGATCTCCTCTGAGGATACTGCAGGGAAGGATAGGAAAGTAGGGGAGAGGGTTGGTGGGGGGAGGCAGGAGGGGGACGGGTGACTTTGGGGAGCTCAGACCTGATTGTGTTAATTTTTGTGATGAAGTAGATGGCCAGATCACTGGAGGTGAGGGATGGGGGAGTGGGAGGAACAGGGGGCCTAAGGAGAGAGTTAAAGATCCAGAACAATTGGCAGGGGTGACAGGCATGTGTTTCAATGAGGGAGGAGAAGAAGTTTATGTCTGGCGGAGGAGAGGGCAGAATTAAGGCAGGAAAGGATAAATTTTCAATGGATAAGGTCGGCTTGGTGCTTGGACCTTCGCCAACAGTGCTTGGCAGCTCGAGAATAGGAGCGTAGGAGGCGGACAGAGGAAGTGACCCAGGGCTATGGGTTAGTGGAGTGAGAGCAGTGGAGGGAAAGGGGGGGGAAAGAATTAAGATGAGTAGAGAGGGTGGAGTTGAGAGCGGTGACCTGATCATCGAGAGTGGGAAGAGAGGACAGGGGGACAAGGTGGGAAGAGATGCTTTTGGAGCAGTGGATGGGATCAGAGAGCAGAGGTCTCTGTGAGGGAGAACTAAAGATTTGCAGGGGGAGGGAGTGTGAGAGATGAGGCAGGTGAGAAGGTTATGGTCTGAGAGAGGGATTTCAGAGTTGGTGAGGGAGGAAATAGTGCAGCAGTAGGAGATGATGAGATCGAGAGTATGACCAAGTCGGTGAGTGGGCGAAGCATGGTGGAGCAGGAGGTTGGCAGAGTCGAGGAGCAATACCAGGCGGGAGGCAGAGGAATACCAGGTACATCCATGTGGATGTTGAAGTCTCCGAGGATCAGAGTGGGAAGAGAGAAGGAGAGAAGGAAGGTGAGAAAGGGGTCTAGGTGGTTGAAGAAGTCCGAAGTGGGACCAGGAGGATGGTAGATGACGACTACAAGTATCTGGAGGGGGTGGTAGAGGCGAATGATATGGGCTTCGAAGGAGGGGAAGGAGAGAGAAGGGGGAGGAGAGATAGTGCAGAAGCGGCAACAGGGTGAGAGGAGGAAGCTGACACCTCTTCCCTTTCTGGTGAGTTTGGGGGAGTGGGAGAAGGAGAGGCCGCCACTGGAGAGAGCAGCGGTGGAGACCGTGTCCTCAGAAGGGAGCCAGGTTTCCGTAAAGGCAAGAGGACGAGAGAACAGGAAAGGAAAAGGTCAAGGGTGAAAGGTAGTTTACCTGTAATGGAGCGGTGGTTCCAGAGGCCACACTTGAAAGTAGCTGTGGGTGCAAGGTGGGGGAAAGGGGGGAGAGCGGGGGGAGGGGAGGGTTTGGATGGGAACGAGGTGGTGGGGCCCTGGACGGGGAGAAGGGAAAGAGGGGTGGCGGTGGGACAGGAGGATGGGGATGGGGCCTGGGTGGGGAAGAGAGAAAGGGGAAGGGTGAGAGGAGGGGGTTTGGTGTAGAGGAGCATAGAGGGAGGGGAAGAGGGGTGGTGTTGGTGAAGTGGGGTTCTAGGATGGGGTAGGGGAGGAGGGGAGGAAGCAGAGGATAGAGCAGGAAGAGCTGGGAGAGAGAGGGGAAGGAGAAGGAGAGGATTGGGAGGGGCAGATGGGGGGGTGGAAGGACATATTGAGGCCAGAGAGGTAGGTGGCAGCACTGACAACAATTAACAATAACATGCAAAATCAGTAATATAATAACATGATACAATATGATACAATAAAATAGTATTAATAAGCGGGCGATGGCCTGGGTCGGGGATTGACTTGACTAAGGATCGACCTGATCAAAATCAAAGTCAAAAGGCTGGCGTCAATGAGAGTCCCGCGGCTCATGACCAAATGTCTCTGAGGAGGCGGCAGCAGCCCTGAGGATGTCCGGGGTGGGTTGCAGGTGTAAGCAGCGGCTAAAGTAAGGTAACACAGTGAGAATAAGGACATCGTCGCCCGGGGCAGGGGAGATGAATCACCTCACAGGGGAAGAGGGAGTCAGGGCTTCCCAAAATGGCCCCTTCAGGCGGAGTCGGTGGAGGGGGGTGGTTGGCAGTTGGAGAGCACAATGTCCCCGGGCCCGAGCAGGGGAGCACAATGTCCCCAGGGGAACAGAATGTCCTCAGGGCCGAGCAGGGAAGCGCAACGTCCCCAGGCCTGAGCAGGGGAGTCCAATGTCCCCGGGCCCGAGCAGGGGAGCACAATGTCCCCAGAGCCGATCAGGGGAGCACAATGTCCCTGGGCCCGAGCAGGGGAGCACAATGTCCCCAGGGCCAAGCAGGGGAGCACAATGTCCCCAGGGGCCAAACAGGGGAGCACAATGGGAGCTGGTGGCTGGGGGTCTGCGGGGGCAGGGGAGGAGATCCTTAGTGTCCGAGACCTTGAGCGGGGGTGTGGAGATTCAGGTTGCAATATGTTGGCTTACCTTCCTTATTTGATTATCAATCAGTTGTGCAGGACTACCTAACAGGTGCAGAGCACTGTATTAAATGCTTGGGAGAATATGACAGAGAATGTAATAATAATAATGTTGGTATTTGTTAAGCGCTTACTATGTGCCGAGCACTGTTCTAAGCGCTGGGGTAGACATAGGGGAATCAGGTTGTCCCACATGGGGCTCACAGTCTTAATCCCCATTTTACAGATGAGGGAACTGAGGCACAGAGAAGTTAAGTGACTTGCCCACAGTCACACAGCCAAGTGGCAGAGCTGGGATTCGAACTCACGAGCTCTGACTCCAAAGCCCGTGCTCTTTCCACTGAGCCACACTGCTCATGATCTTGCAACTCAAGGAGTGTACAATCTAGAGGTGTAGACTGACATTAAAATAAAATACATGTAGGAGAAAGAAACAGACTATGAAGATATGCTCATAAGTATTATTGGAGGTTATGAGTACCTAAGTGCATAAGTGGTGTGAAATGCTCACGTGGGAGGTTATATGGAATGGCTTCTTCCCTTCTGCCTTCAAACATGCCCATGTCTCCCCCATCCTAAAAAAAATCCTCTCTCGATCCCACTTCCCCTTCCAGTTATTACCCTATCTCCCTCCTACCCTTCCTTTCCAAACCCCTATAACAAGTCGTCTACACTCACTGCCTAGAATTCCTCAACTCCAATTCTCTCCTGGACCCCCTCCAATCTGACTTCCATCCCCTCCACTCTACCGAGACTGCTTTCTGAAAAGTCACCCATGACCTCTTTCTTGCCACATCCAATGGCTCCTACTCTATCCTAATCCTCCTCGATCTCTCAGCTGCCTTTGACACTGTCAACCATCCCCTTCTCCTCGACACTTTATCTCACCTTGGCTTTACGGACTTCGTCCTCTCCTGGTTCTCTTCTTATCTCGCTGACCAGTCATTCTCGGTCTCCTTCGCAGGCTCCTCCTCCTTCTCCCATCCTCTAACTGTTGGAGTTCCTCAAGGGTCAGTTCTTGGCCCTCTTCTGTTCTCCATCTACACTCACTCCCTTAGTGAACTCATTTGCTCCTACGGCTTCAACTATCATCTCTATGCAGATGACACACAAATATACATCTCCCCGGTTCTCTCTCCCTTCCTTCAGGCTCATATCTCCTTCTGCCTCCAGGATGTCTCCACCTGGATGTCTGCCTGCAACCTAAAACTCAACATGTCCAAAACTGGGCTCCTTATCTTCCCTCCCAAGCCTTGTCCTCTTCCTGACTTACCTGTCACTGTGGATGTTATGACCATCCTTCCCATCTCTCAAGCCCGCAACCTTGGTGTCATCCTTGACTCAGCTCTCTCATTCACCCCACACACCCAATCTGTCACCAATGCCTGCTGGTCTCACCTTTACAATATTGCCAAGATCCGCCCTTTCCTCTCCATCCAAATAACTATCCTACTGGTACAGGCTCTCATAATATACCGGCTGGATTATTGTCAGCTTTCTCTCTGATCTCCCTTCCTCCTGTCTCTTCCTGCTCCAGTCTATTCTTCATTCCGCTCCCCGGGGCTTCCTGCAGAAATGCTCTGAGTATGTCACTTCCTCCTTAAAATCTTCCAGGGGTTGCCTATCAACTTCCACACCAAACAAAACCTTCTCACTCTGGGCTTCAAGGCTCTCCATCACCTTGTCCCCTCCTACCTCTCCTCTCTTCTCTCTATTGTCCACCCTGCAGGCTCTGCTCCTCTGCTGCTCATCTCCTCACTGTCCCCCGTTCATGCCTATCCCACCATTGACACCTGGCCCACGTCCTAGAATGCCTTCCTTCCTCACCTCTGCTAAACTAACTCTCTTCCCCTCTTCAAAGCCCTACTGAGAGCTCACCTCCTCCAGGAAGCCTTCCCAGACTGAGCTTCCCCTTTTCCCTCTCCCTCTTCTCCCTTTCTGCCCCCCTTCACCTCCCCTCAGCTAAGTCCCCTTTCCCCCCTTTCCCTCTGCTCCTCCTCCCTTCTTTCCCCTCCCCTCAGCACTGTGCTTGTTTGTATATATTTTTATTACCCTATTTATTTTGTTAATGAGGTTGACATCCCCTTGATTCTATTTATTGTGATTAAGTTATCTTGTTTTTGTCTGTCTCCCCCGATTAGACTGTAAGCCCATCAATGGGCAGGGATTTTCTCTATCTGTTGCCGAATTGTACATTCCAAGCAATTAGTACAGTGCTCTGCACATAGTAAGTGCTCAATAAATACTATTGAATGAATGAATGAAAGAAAAATGAATTGGGGAAGACCTCTCAGAGAGAATGTGATTTTTTAGAAGGGCTTTGAAGAGGGGAAGAGCAGTTTCTGACAAATATGAAGAGGAAGGGAGTTCTAAGCAGGGTTAGGGGATGAATAAAAAGTTGTCAGAGATGAGAATGAGGCACACTGTATAAATGAACTTGAAAGAAATAAAGTGTGTGAGCTAGAGTGCAGGAAATTGTGTTTGATGTGGAAAGGATTGGGCATGGAGGATTTGAGGAGTGGAAAGATGGAGAATTAGTCAGAGATGAGAAGAACCTGGAGAGAACTGTCCTAGAAAAGACAAAGGTAGTTAATATTTTCAGGAGAAGGGAGTAGTCTTCGGCGCAAAGATGGCTGACAAATGGATTGGGATGTAGTAGACCTATTAGATTGGACAAATAGGAGATCGTTGGTGAATTTGGAGAGGGTAGACAGTGGAGGGGAGACTCAAGAAAGGAGTAAGAGGAGAGGAAATGGAGGCATATACAACCTGTTTGAGATAATGACTGATTGGTGTAGTGGGTAAGTCAATCAGTGAGTCAATTGCATTTATTGAGCACTTACTTTGTGCCAAGTACTGTACACTTGGAAGAGTACAGTGTAACAGACACATTCTCTGCCCACAATGAGCTTTCAGTTGGGGGGGCAGAGGGGAGACATTATCATAAATAAATACAATTACAGATAAATTCTTAAGTGTTGTGGGATTGGGAGGGGGGATGAATAAAGGGAGCAAGTCAGGGTGATGAAGAAGAGAGTGGGAGAAGAGGAGAGGAGGGCTTAGTCAGGGAAGGCCTGCTGGAGGAGATTTGCCTTGAATAGGCTTTGAAGGTGGGGAGAGTAATTGTCTGTTGGATATGAGGAGGGAGGGCATTCCAGGCCAGAATCAGGTCATGGGCAAGAGGTACGTCATTCACTCTGAGTCAATTGTATCACTTACTGTGTGCAGAACACTGTACTACGTGCTGGGGAGAGTACAATATACCACATTCCCTGCCCACAAGGAGAGAGCTAGACAAGATCAAGGTACAATGAGAAGGTTAGCATTAGAGGAGTGAAGTTTGAGGGCCAGGGTTATAGTAGGAGAGAGGTGAGGTTTAGAAAGTGTTTTTTTATGTTCATGACCTATAGAGTAGTTCAAGGGTGGCAAAAATTTTCTCCATCTAAGGATGATCAAGCATTTGAAGCCAGTCCTGGTGGTTAGGCTACCTACTGCCAGTTGGTAATTCTCTTATAGGGAGGAGAATTCTAATTCTGCGAGTTTTAGCATAGACTTGGGAGTTGATGCAGAATTTGCCCTAAGTAGTGCTTTTTCGATTTCTTGTTGAGCATTGAAGCCTACCCCCAATGATGTCCACTGTCTTGGTCATGGCACCCCCCAGCCACTTTTAGCACTTACATTGTGTTTACTTAATAATTTTTTATGGCATTTGTCAAGGACTTCTAATGCCCCAGCGCTGTTCTAAGGAGTAGAGTAGGTATGGGGTTCACAGCTTTAATCCCTATTTTACAGATGAGGTAACTGAATCCCAGTAAAGTTTAGTGCCTTGCCCAAGGTCACACAGCAGATAAGTGGTGGAGTCAGGAGTAGAGCTCAGGCCCTCTGATTCCTAGGCCTTTATTCCTTTCACTAGGTCACACTGTTTCTCATTTGAGTTGTTACCAGTGATCTGATTTCCCTCTTGTTCCTACTGGTTAGATAGGATTTTTGTGTACTTCATTGGAAGGGACTGTATTTTTTACTTGTATATCCCCTGTACCCACTGGGAGATTGATCTACAAATATAATAGGTGCCCAATGTGGAACTTGGCAGCCAATGGCCACTCAGTACATACTGATGACAATGATGATATGGGGTCTTGTCTATGCAAGGACCACCAATACCATTCTTGTTGTTCATATTTCATATTGCTGCTTTGTACTCCCTGGATTTCATTAAGCAAATGGAGTTTATGACCTTTGGCAAACCTGCCTGTTCCTTTCCACCTGAATGATGCAATATGCATAACTGCTGCCATCTTCAGTTCACCAAATGGTGAAATAATAATATTAATAATAATGTTGGTATTTGTTAAGCGCTTACTATGTGCTGAGCATGGTTCTAGCACTGGGGTAGATTCAGGGTAATGAGGTTGTCCCATGTGAGGCTCACAGTCTTAATCCCCATTTTACAGATGAGGTAACTGAGGCACCGAGAAGTCAAGTGACTTGCCCAAAGTCACACAGCTGACAGGTGAAGGAGCTGGGATTAGAACCCGTGACCTCTGACTCCTAAGACCGGGCTTTTTCCACTGAACCACGCTGCTTTTCTTGGCTGACCTCTGCTCGTTTATCAAAAGAGCCTCCTGAGTGGTTGATCTTTTGGGCCTTGCAATCTAAGAGGTAGGGAGAGTTAATCAGTCATATTTATTGAGCACTAATTGTGTGCAGAATAATGTACTGTGCACTTGGAAGAGTGCAGTATAACAAATAGACTTATTCCCTGCCCACAACAAGCTTTCTGTCTAGAGGGAGAGACAGTCATTAATATAAATAAATAAAATACAGATATGTACATTATGTACATAAGTGCTGTGGAGATGGGAGGGGCGGATGAATAAAGGGAGCAAGTTAGTGTGACTTAGAAGGGAGAGGAAGAAGAGGAAAGGAGGGGTTTGTCAGGGATGGCCTCTTGGAGGAGTTATGCCTTCGCACCTATTCACCAACTTGGACACACACTTAATCTCATCATCTCTACCCTCACCAGCACTGAAATCCCTCTATCTGACCACAACTTCCTCACCTGCCTTCTCTCCCACACATTACCTCCTTGCAAATTTGTGCTGTTCCCCCATAAAGACCTCTGATCTTTTGACCCCCATCCAGTTTTCTCAAGTCATCATGCCCCATTTAGTCTCCACAGCCAAACTACCTTCCCTTGATGACCAAATTGATGCTCTCAACACCATTATCTCTACGGATCTTAATTCACTTATTTCCTCCCCATTTTCCAAATGAGAACACTGAGGCTTAGGATGAGTTGCCCATGGTCAACCAGCAGAGCAGTGGCAGAGCTAGGAGTAGAATCTGGATCTCCTGACTGTCAGCAACGTGTTTTTTTTCTTTTCCCCTGGGCCACGGTGCTTCTCTTTCTTGCTGACTTCATCACGGTGGGGGATTTGAATATGAGTAACCCAGGACTCTCAATCTTCAGGCAGTTCTGCATATTTCCAGCCCTTCTCTCCCATTCCATTCCCAGAACTCTTTGACTCCTTTTCTGGAAGTATCAAGCATGAGGCTCCCAGTCCCTTTCCTGAGCTTTGAATTTGAGCCTTGTCATCTCTAGCACTGGGGTAGGTAGTCCGCCAAAGGAAAGGATCCAGTGAATATCTTTTTAAATACAGGCTTAGACAGCTGACTTAGCCTGTTTTACTGGTTTTTTTAAGGCCTGTGTGTGTTGCTCCCCATTTTGTCTGTTTCCCATTGGTGAATAGCAAGGATCTCACTGAATGTCAGTTCACATGACTACTCTATTTTCCTTTGTCAACCAGCCACTGCCATTACCACCACCACCGCTGTAACTGCTGTTGCTGCTCTGTGAGCTTCCTGCTGGGGGAGTGGCCGACCACGCCAAGGGAAAGGTGCTGACTGATCTAGCCATGCTCCAACTCTATCAACTCTTATGTGAGTAATCACCAAAAGAAAATCCTTTCCTTTCACTTGGGTTCAAGGGTTTGGGGGAGGCCTTGGGAAGAAGAAGGAGGCAGCCATATGGGCTGAAATTTTAAACTTATCCAAAGCAGCTTTCCCTTCTGGGAGGTTGGAGTGGGTCCACTAGACACAAAGAAGTGGTACGTTAAAACATAAAGCCAGGACCAGTGCCTGGTTCAGGCTCCCGCCTAGCAGGTGTCTCAGGGTCACATGGCCCCTGCCTAAAATGCTTCACCTCCCCAGTGTGTGCCTTGAAGTGGCACTGAGAAAAACCTTTCTTGTGCCAAGAAGAAAATGGGCCAGTTTATTTAGTGACTTCATCAGGAGTATATTTCACGTGTTCACAAGGGTTGTGCAGACATCAAGGGTCTTAAATTCAGAACACAAAGGTAGGCCAGATTTTGTTCTCCATTGTCATGTGGTAAAATCCTACTTGTATACACTTGTGGCTGGTAGGGTCGATGAGTGACCAACACCCTTTTCCACATGGTTTGCGCGTAAGGATAGATCCTTGCGGCATACCTGGGTGCATCCCATCCAGAGTCTATCTTGTTTTCCAGCCTGCCTCTTTGTATCCTGATCTGAGTGATGCTTTTGCTTGAGAGGAGCAGTCCCTCTGCTAGCTTACTGCCCTCAGAATGATCTGCCTGCAGTCAGAGACTCCCAGTGGTCCACTGTTCTATTACATTGACACAGAGCTTCATTGGGTCTTAGTTATTCATTCTGCCTTCCTGGCTTTCATGGGCTTTTTTCAGTATTCACTCCCCACTAGCTGCTTGGGGATCTTGCTATCATGCATTCTTCTCTCAAGTCTCAGAGGCTATTACAAAGTTACTAAGAAGCAGCTGGGATCTTAGCAGGTTCTTGGTGTTCACCAAAAATAGGGATCAGGGTTTTGGGTAGTTTATAGGTTATTGTTGCTATAGAAAGTACAATACAAGGCTCTAAGTAGAGAATCAGAACTTTGAGGGAGAGGTACCTCTCTTCATATTAATCGACCAATCAAATTTATTGAGCTTGCTGTGTGCACAACATTATACTAAGTGATCTGGAGAGTATAGTATAACAGAGTTGGTGGACATATTCCCTGCTCACAACAAGCTTATATTCTGACAAGTCTTTTTTTCCTATCCTGAGAGGTGACCATACTTATAAAGCTATTTGCCTTAGTCCCAGGTTCTTCTGTCTGTCTTCCCCAGCCATGAAGCAAACTTGCCCGGAAATACGGGCTTTCCCCAAGCACCGCACACTTGGCTCAAACGCCATAGATAAATGGGAGTCACTTTGAACTGTTCCTCCTCTTTGCATTACAGCACACAGTTGTTTAGATGAAGTATATGTTCTGATGGTAAAGTGGTGTTCCTCATTTTTTCATTCATTCAGTAGTATTTATTGAGAGCTTACTATGTGCAGAGCACTGTACTAAGTGTTTAAGATTTGACCTTCATCCTTGTGATGTGCTTTCTTTACTTTTTCAGAAGTAGAAAAAGCACATCACAAGGATGAAGGTCAAATCTTTCACCTGGAAGCACTTTTCTGCCACCTTCCCTTCTTGCCCTCTTTCCAACAGTGCAGGCTCTGGGCTCACTATATATTTCTTGAACTAGAAAGAATAGCACTTTGAATCCTGTAGTCACTTTCAGGGAACCCAGGGTCCTCTTGAAACAGGACCTGGATAAAATGAAACTTGTAGGTCAATGTAATTAACTGCGGGTACCCAGAAATGTGGAGACTGGGTTAGAGTGGGAGATACAGTTTCCTCAGTCCAGATGATACATTATGTGGAAGAGACCTCAGCTGTTCTGAAAGAGGGGCAGGTCAGAGACCAGAATCACATCTGCCCTGTTGGGATTGGGCTATAAAAGGGAATTCCATAATTAAATATCAATAAAAATCACTTGTAATTATGTTTTTGTAAAGAACTCACCTAGAATGTTCCATGCTAAGAGCTCAAATGTTCCATGACCCAGTCTTAAACTCAGTATAAAAAATAATTGGTGATCTCTGCCCTCCACCTCTCTGTAAACTAGCTGCACAGTAGTTAATAAAAATGGAGCTGTAATTTATTTTAAGATTCAGAGATCTCTTGACAGTCTAATTTGCAGATAGCAACATGGGCTGGATCCAAAATTATAAACATGTTAGGAGAATGACTGACTGGGAGAATAGCTACGTTGGATGTATACAATGGCTTAAAAACAGATTATCTCACTTCACAGGGCTACGTCTCCCAGTCCCTGACAAACCTCTGTGGGCTGGACCAGGGATACTCAAATAGTTGGAAAGGATTTTCACCTCAAAAACCTCAAGCAGAGGGTACAGTGCTGGCAAGCTTTCCTCAGTTTAATTCTAGACCTACACATGTTTCAGGTTACTTGTGAAATATTTCCAGGCTTATAAGAGTTGCACTGCTATCACTTAAGAAAACTCAAGACCAGAGTTAATAAGACCAAGGTTGTCATTTGGCTTCCTTGTACTCTGTCTCCTCTGTCCTCCTTTCTCCCCATTCCCAAGACTTTTCTCTCTCTCTCTCTCCCCTTTCTCCCCACTCTCCCCGACCCCAGCACTTTTCTCCTCTTCCTTCTAAGAAGTTGGAATGTCATGAGGCTCTATTGTGTTTTCCTTTGTTTTTATAAAACAATAGGCATTGTCTAAACCCAAAGGGGAGGATTTGATGTAGAGGTGGATGGGCAACCACTGGAGGTTCTTGAGGGGAGAAATCATGGCCTGAATGTTTCTGTAGAAAAATGATCCAGGTAACAGAGTGAAATATGGACTGGGGTGGGGAGGGTCAGGAGGCAGGGAGGTCGGCAAGGAGGCTGATACAGTAATTATGGTGGGATATGATAAGTGCTTGGACAAATATGGTAGCAATTTGGAGAGAAAAAGACAGATTTTAGCAAAGTTATGAAGGTTGCACCAACAGGATTTAGTAATGGATTGAATATGGGTTGAATGAGAGAGAAGAGTGAAAGATAACACCAAGATTACAGGCTTGTGAGACAGGAAGGACAGTGGTGCCATGTACAGTGACGGGAAAGTTGGGGAGGACAGGGTTTGGGTGGAAAGATAAGGAGTTATGTTTTGGACAAGTTAAGTTTGAGGTGATGGCAGAATATCCAAGTAGAAGGCAGGAGAAAATGCAAGACAGATGAGAGGGAGAGAGATGAGGGCTGGTTATGTAGATCTGGGTATCATCCACCCCAGAGGTGGTAGTTGAAGCCATATGAGTGAATGAGTTCTCCAAATGAGTAGGTGTACATGGAATACAAAGGGACCCAGAGGTGAACCTTGAGGGACACCCAGTTAGAAGATGGAATGCAGAGAAGGAACTCGCAAAAAAGACTGAGAGTTAGTGGCCAGAGAAATATGAGCGAACCAGGAGAGGACAATATCATTGAAGCTGAAGGTGGATAATGCTTCCAACAAGAAGAGGTTATCGACACTGTCAAAGGCAGTTGAGATGTCAAGGAATATTAGGATGGAGTACAGATCATTGGATTTGGCAAGAAAGAGATCACTGGTGACCTTTGAGGGGGTGGTTTTTATGGATTGAAGGGAACAGTAGCCAGATTGGAAGGGGAAAGGAGGAAGTGGAGGACAGCAACTTGTGACAGCGAGTGTAGACAACTCGCTCAAGGAGGTTGGAGAGGAATGGTAGAAGGGAGATGGGGCAATAACTGGAGGGAGTTGTGAGGTCAAGGGTAAAACTGACAACCTCCTCCCTCAAAACTTTAACATTTTCAGCAGCAAAGAGGAACAGGAGTGTCTTCCTTTATCTCCCAAACATCTACCTTTTCCCAGTCCCTTGGGGATGGAAAAGGGGCAGAACTATTTAGTTACTGTTTTTCAAGCAAGGAACTGGCTCCTAAAGAGGCATGGAATAACGGTCACACGAAGAGGAAGAAACAGATGAATTTACTAATCCCAGCTCTGCCACCTGTCAACTGTGTGACTGTGGGCAGGTCACTTTACTTCTCTGTGCCTCAGTTCCCTCATCTGTAAAATGGGGATGAAGACTGTGAACCTCATGTGGGACAATCTGATTACCCTGTACCTACCCCGGTGCTTAGAACAGTGCTCTGCACTTAGTAAGCATTTAACAAATACCAAAATTATTATTAGTTTCAAGTATCTGTAGAAAATTCAATGACTTGCCCATCATTTGAAAAAATGTTTTCTGCCCAGTAAAAAATCACTGTAGAAAAGCAAGCAAAAGATCTCCACTGAAAATGATTCCTTCTCCAACAATGCTAAGGAGATTGCTCAGCAACTTAACTTATGAGAGAGTCAATGGGCAGATGTTCTATAAAATGGAAAATTGAAACTCCTCTTATCTTTGCTGATGAGGGTAATTCATGTAAAATAGCTAACTGCTTAAAGTAAGTTTCATTTGTTCATTGAAATGAGACTATCCCTTCAGTCTAGCACTGTTGAATTTCTGAAGTAAAATTAACTGAGCTGAATATGGAAGGACAAGGGGTCAGAAAGCTCTGGTATTAAGAATATTAGTGTATTCATCAATGATATTTGAGTGCTCATTGTGTGCAGAGCACTGTAGTAAGCACTTGAAAGTACAACATAATAGAGTTGGTAGAAATGTGATCCTTGCCCTCAAGGAGCTTGAAATAAAGTGGAAGAGGTCGACATTAAAGGGGATGCAATCAAAACCAACCCTAAAAGTTCCTTTTTTTTATTGGTTCAACTGCTGGGCTCTGGATTCATTGTGACTTCTAGCATGGATGATTTATCTTCCTGGAAGGTGGAAGAAGACAACATAATAATAATAATAATGATGATGATGCTATTTGTTAAGCACTTACTATGTGCCAAGCACTGTTCTAAGATCAGGTTGTCCCAGTGGGGCTAACAGTTTTAGTCCCCATTTTACAAATGAGGGAAGTGAAGTGACCTGCCCAAAGTCACACAGTAGACAGTGGTGGAGCTGGGATTAGAACCCACGACCTCTGACTCCCAGCCCTGGGCTCTTTCCACTGAGCCACGCTGCTTCTCCCCTTAGGTGCCTGAGAGCCAGCTAGATTCTTTCATTATTGGGAGCTATGTGATCTCTGATAAGGTGTGCTCTGAACTTTTGGTGAGGTTTCAATGACTTTTGTTCTTCATCTAGTCAACCACCATTGACTAGACAGAAGAGAGCTCCATTTTGATCAGAAGTACCACAGTTTCTCACTCTAAGGCCTACCCTGATTAGCTCCCATTTCATCTCCCAGTTTAGCACTTCTGCATCATTAATGTACGTCTTTTCTTCTCCCTTTCAGTGCAGTCCCTCCACCTTTCCCCCGGCTACACACACACTCTGTTACTTCCCCTTACCTATAATATATTTTGGTATCTGTATCCTCTCACAATATTGGGAGCTGCTCGAGGGTGGGGATCACATCTATTAAATCCACTGTACTCTCCCAAGACTTTAGTAGAAGACTGGGCATAGAGGAAGCACTTTATAAATACAACCAATTGATCAATCAATGGTATTTATTGAACTCTTTCTGTGTGCAGAGTACTGTACTAGGTGCTTGGGAGTCAGTACAAGTCATTAGACACATTCCCTGTCCACCAGGAGCTTACAGTCTAGAGGGAGACTGACATTACTGATGGTGGGGTGAATATCAAAAAGCAGCATGGCTCAGTGAAAAGAGCCTGGGGCTTGGGAGTCAGAGGTCATGGGTTCTAATTCCAGCTCCACCGATTGCCAGCTGTGTGACTTTGGGCAAGTCACTTAACTTCTCTGTGCCTTATTTACCTCATCTGTAAAATGGGGATTAAAACTGTGAGCATGTGGGACAAGACACCCCAGCGCTTAGAACAGTGCTTTGCACATAGTGAGTGCTTAACAAATATCACCATTATTATTAAAGAATTCAGATTCAAGTGCACAGACAATGCAGTAAGGAGAGGGATAGGAGAAATGAGGAATTAGTTGGGAAAGGGCTCTTGGAGATGTGATTTTAACAAGGTTTGAAGGTGGGGAGAGTTGTGGTCTGCAGTATATGAAGGGGGAGGAAATTCCAGGCAAGAGGGAGGATGTAGGCAGGGGTCTGGGGTGAGATAGACAGGACTGAAGTACAGTGAGTAAGTTGGCAATGGAGCAGCAAAGCAAACAGACAGAGTTGTAGAAGGAGATGAGGGAGGTAAGATAAGAGAGGGCAAGCTGATTGCTTTAAAGTCAGTGTTAAAGAGTTTCTGCTTGAGATGTAGGTGGAGGAGATACTATCCAATGATTTTGAGAAGTGGAGAGATAGGAACTAAATGTGTTTTTAGAAAACTGATCTGTCCAGTTGAGTGAAGGAGACATGGAGGTCAGCAAGGAGGCCAATGTAGTAGTCAAGGCAGGATATCAGTGCTTGGATTAATGCAGTAGCAGTTTGGAGAGGAAAATGTGGGTTTTAGAGATGTTGTGAAGTTAGGACCAGTAACATTTGGTGACAGTGAATGAGAGAGATGACTACAGTAAATGCCAAGGTTACAGACTTGTGAGACAGGGAGGATAGAAGTGCTGTCTTCAGTAATGGGAAAGACAAGGGGAAGATAGCTTAAGGGTATGAAGATGGGGAGGTTCTGTTTTGGGTATGTTACGTATCAGTGGGACATCCAAGAAGAGAGGCCTTGAAGGCAGGAGGAAATGCAAGATTGCTGAAAAGGAGATCAGAGTTGGAGAAGTAGATTTGGGAATCATCTGCACATAGATGGTAGTTGAAATTCTCCAATGGAATGGGTGTATATGGGGAATAGAAGGGGAAACAGAACTGAGTCTTGAGAGACTCCCTCAACTAGAGGGTGGGGGGCAGAGGGAGAAGCCTATAAAGGAGGCTGAGAAGTACCAGGCAGAGAGATAGGAGAATCAAAAGGGCAGTGTCAGTGAAGCCCAAGTAGGATATTTTCAGGAGAAGATGTGTATGGCGGTGCCCACTGTGTTGAAGGCAGCTGAGAGGTTAAAGAGCATTAGAATGGAGTAGAAAATTCTGAATTTGGAAAGGAGGAAGTCATTGGTGGCCTTAAGGCAGGGAGTTTCTGTAGAGTGAAGGGGGCATGATCCAGATTGGAGAGGGTCAAGGAGAGAATTGGAGAAGACAAAGTGGAGGTACTGTACGTAGAGAACTCACTGAAAGTTAGAGGAATGGTAGGAGGGAGATAGGGTAACAATATGAGGGAGCTGTGGGGTCAAGGGAGGAGTTTTTTTATGACAAAGGAGACAGGAGCATGTTGGAAAACAGTGGGGAAAAAGCCACTGGAAAGTGAACAGTTGAAGATGGTGGTCAGGGAGGGAAGAAGGGATGGGACAAGTGTTTGATAAGGTGGGAAGGGATAGGTTCAGAGGTGCAGGTGGAGGGAGTAGATTTTGAGAGGATTGATTGATTAAAGCTGTCTTTCCCTGACTAGTGCATAATGCTGGGAAATCTGGGTGGTTGTTTTCTCTCCCCCCAACACTCCACCCCTGGTGAAGACCTGTTTGAAAGAGAAGCCTTGCTCTGACTGGCCCATTTGCTGGTAGAACTAAACGACAAAAAGCATAGACATGCAATATGCCCCATCCCAAATGGGATTTCATCATCCCTAATACAGCTATTGTAGGTTCTACAAATGGGAAGGAGTAGCCAAATGGCTTCAGGTATTTGTGGTGATAGAAGCTCATTTCAAAATGTACAGTGATAGAAGCTCACTTCAAAATGTACAGTTCTAATGGTATGTACTTACGCTATGGTTGGGCCACAGGCTGACTCACCAGAGTCCCAGGCAACAGAGCAGTGATGACTGATGAGTAGAATGATAGGAGTTTTCCTTGACACTGTTTGCACAAAACCAGAACACAGATGAACAAAGTTTTTCACAAGGTTATGTAACAGGCAGTTGGCAGTGCGTAGCGCACAGCAGAATGACATGATAGAACAAACCCGCTCATGACTGTTTATATGCAGATTACTTAAAAAAACTAGTTTTTTCTATCAGAACTTGAAAGAGTTGGTGAAGCTCATAATGCTTTGCTTTTTTTCTCCCCATACTCTTTTTTTTAAAGGAAAATGGTGAAAATAGTAGCCATCTCCCAGTGTGTTGCCTCGAGCAGAAGGAAAAGGAAATGACTTCTCCCAGGCCTCTCTCTAGCAGGGACTCGGGGTAACTGCTCAGAACATTAGTGAAATAGGAGTCCGGAGTTGAGGCAGCAGGGACTGATGGAAGGGGGGAGGTCTGAGACTCAAGAAATCTGGGTTCTAGGTCCTCTAGGTAACCTTTGACAAGTCACTCAGCCTCTTAGCTCCTCACTTTTGGCATCTGTAAAGTGGGGAGACTAATCCCTGGAAGCTCTCGACCTCCCAGGGATGCTGTGAGGATAAAATAGAATAAGTGATAGGAAGGAGGTTTGGGGAAACAAGAAAACCCTACAGAAATCTAAAAGGGAACTCAAATGACCTTCACCACTCTTGAGGATGAGAGATTTCCTCTCTGGTCTCTCCCCAACTTGTAAGTACTCTCTTTCTTTCCCTATACCGAACTCTTTTTTCCTCCTCCTGTAAATAATGTTGTGCCTGCCTTTCTGCCTCCCCCATGAAATTTCAAGTTCCTTGAAGGAAATGACAGTGCATTTTTCTTCTGTGTCCTTTCCCAGATGCCTGGGAAGCACATCTTACCTGCAGCAGGCACTTGGCCAGTGCTGCTGATTAACTCCCAGGATGGCGCCCTCCTTGTGTGCAGCTCTGCTCCTGGTTCTGGCAGTCAGCAGGCACCCAGATGAATACTGTTCCAGTGATTGAATGAATGAATGAATGAATGAATGAATGACCATGCAAATACCTGTCCCCAAAAAGTCAGTGGATTTTGAAGGCAATAATTTTGGCAGAACCTGGTCTGGGGGCCAGGGACCTCTTCTCCCCAGTCCCGCCTAAGGACTGAGCAGAGAGCTCTGGTTGCTGTGGGTCAGGATGTTGGTTCAGGTTCCCCACTTCTGGCTCCTTCTGAAATAACCCAGGGGGCACTTGCTGTCTTGTGCACCGATGGGGCTCACTGCCTGCTGCTTTATCTCAGTCTGAAAGTATTGTAGTGCAGGTTTCACCACGACAAAGAGGGACATCACACACAGCCTTCTGCAGAAATCTGCAGGTCCCAGACCTTGCCTGAGGTACTCCTGCCTCTCCTTACCCCCAACCAGGTTTCTGTGAACTCTTTCTTAACTGTTTAGTACAGTGGTCTGCACACAGTAAGTGTTCAGTAAATATGACTGACTAACTTGACTTGGGTGCTGCTTCTGAGGTGCATGACTGAGTGAGGTTGGAATTTTAAAATTAAAGATACCGGATGTAAAAAGCCGTACCCAAACTGGAGGATGGACTGGCTGCAAATTTGTCTGTCAGACTGAGGTGAAGAATGGCCACTCTAGCTGTATCCCTAGCAACTGCCTTGCAAGGTGTCCAGGCAGCTCCCACAGTTTGATATGGGCTTACCTGTGGTTTGCCTGTAACTCCAAAATTCCATTCTGATGATGATTCCTGCTCTGTTTACTATAATTGTTTGTTTTTATGTTTGTGTATTTTTACCAAATGGAATCACCAACTAAACAAGGTAATTATGGCTCAGCCTCCCTTCCCAGTTCTTTCACAAGGTAATTTTAGCTTCCTGGAGTGAACTGGAGTGAATGTTTTTGGCATTTGGAACTCCTAGTGGATTTACAGGTGTGACCTGCTTTATTGCTCTTCTCAGCAAACCAAAGGATCGAAGTTCTGGCCCAGCCCTGGGAGTTCAGGCAACCAAGCTCATGCCTGGGGCAGTCACAGCATCCTCACTCCCCAGAGCAAACAAATATGTTGCTTCAATGGAGCAGAAGCATCTGCATCCATCCCCACATGAAGCTATTTTAGAATGGTCCTGTTAAGTGGGAAAGCCTTTCTTGGTGCCTGTCTAGTTCTTTGCTTTTTGAGGGCAGAATTTCCTTGCCTGGGGTACTCTTTATTTCCTTTTGAAGACTCGTAAAGCTACAAATCCCATTAAGCCCTCATCCTGCTCATCCCCAATGATGCCTAGTCCCAATTTGCTATGAGCCCAGCCTCACTTTGTTCTATAGGTTCCACAGTCTAAATTGGAGGGAGGAGGATTTATTACCCAATTTAGAGCTGAAATGACTGTGTGACCTTAGTCAAGTCACTCCTCTGGGCCACAGACAAGTAGCAGAGCTGGGCTCAGAACCCAGAAACTCTGATTCCAGTCTCTTTCCACTCTACTCCCCATCTCCTCCAGGAGCCTTCCCCAACTCCCATTTTTGCCTTTTCTTCCACTTCTCCTATGCACTTACAGCTGTCCCTTTATAAGCATTTGATATTCACTCCACCCTCAACCCCACATAACTTATGTACCTAGCCTCATATTTTAGGGTCTGTCTTCCCTTGTAGATGGAAACTCTCTGTGGGCAGGGATTGTGTCTATTATTACTTGGTACTCTCCCAAGTCCTTACTTAGTATAGTGCTCTGCACACAGTATGCCCTCAATAAATACCACTGATTGATTTGTTTTTAGTACTGCGAAAGTACGTGCAACCAAGTGTCTAAAGAATTCCCTTCAAAGCTCAGAAGCTCCCACTGCTGTCTTTTGGTAGGTAAGTTTGGAAATTGTTGGTGAGGGGCAGAGGAAATTTAGAGTGTTTCTTCAAAGGCAACCTTCCCTCAGTCCCAATCCAGTAAGTGTGCTTACCTTTTGCAAGGTGTAGTGGATAGAGCACGGGCCTGAGAGTCAAAAGGCCATGGGTTCTAAATCCAGCTCCACCACTTGTCTGCTGTGTCACCTTGGGCAAGTCACTTAACTTCTCTGTGACTCAGTTACTTCATCTGTAAAAATAGGGATTGAGTGTGAGCCCACTGTGGGACAGTCCCCGAGTCCAATCCGATTAACTTGTATCTACTCAGTGCTTAGAACCGTGTTTAGCACATAGTAAGAACTTAGCAAATACCCTATTTATTAATTTTATTTTGGCTCTTCTTTGTCCAGGTTCTTGTTGGGACTTGTGTTTTCAGAACAATTTTTGTGATCTCATCCCCACTCTTAACTGGTGATCTCTCTGGCCTATATAGTAGTTATGACTCAAAAATGATGCTGATAGAACAGCTTAAGAAACCAAGTGAGGGCAGATCCATGACTTACTGCCAGTCAATCAGTCAATGTTATTTATTGAGCATACACTGTACTAAGCGCTTGGGACAGAATAATACAATAGAGTTAGTAGACATCTTCCCTGACTCCAAGGAGCTTACCATCAAGAGGGGGAGACTGTTATAAAAATGAACTACAGATAGGAGAATTATATAAATATCCTAGTACTCTGCTAAGTGCTGTACAGGTTGGGGAGGGGTGAGTATCAAAGAGCTTGAGGGGTACAGATTCAAGTGACCCAGAAGGGAGGGCGCATAGGGTTGGGAAATGAAAGCTTAGTCAGTGAAACCCTCTTGAAAAGAGAGATAATTTCTGTAGGATTTTGAAGATGGGGTAAGTGGTCATCTGTCAGATTCATTTGTCAGATATGAAGAGGAAGGGATTTCCAGACCAACGGGAAGCTATGGGCAAGGGGTTGGAAGTGAGACAGATGAGTTTGAGGTACATTGAGTAGGTTGGCATTAGAGGAGTGCAAAGAAGTTGGACGAGACCACTGTTCTGAAACCTGTAGATTGGTTTGGATGTGGGAATTACACTTGGCTGGCTGGCCCGCCCACTAACATGTCCCAAAAGACAAAGTCGTCTTATTTCAATCTACAAGTGCATCTTATTTTATCTACAAGTGCATCTTTGTGTTGCCATATTGTACTCTCAGAAGCACTTATTCCGCACACAGTAAGTGCTCAATTAATACCTTTATTGAGCAGACCATTCTCACCTAACTGTGAGAATTTTTCAATCTAATTTCAGTCAGTAACTTCAGCCTCCTTCCCTGTTTAAAATGTTTAAATTATGTTGGTATTTGTTAAGCGCTTACTATGTGCCGAGCACTGTTTTAAGTGCTGGGGTAGACACGGGAATCAGGATGTCCCACGTGGGGCTCACAGTCTTAATCCCCATTTTACAGATGAGGTAACTGAGACACAGAGAAGTTAAGTGACTTGCCCACAGTCACACAACTGACAAGTGGCAGAGCTGGGATTCAAACTCATGACCTCTGACTCCAAAGCCCGGACTCTTTCCACTGAGCCACACTGTTTAAAAGCTTCTATAAAATGAGGAAATGGTTGCTATCCTAGTTTCTCTCCCTTTCTCTCCCTATATTCAGAGGGCAGTTCTACTATTGACAAAAGGGAAGGAGAAGGGAAACCTGGATTGTCCATCCTTTGGCTAATCCACCATTGGATTTGTAGCAGAAATGTATGTTTTGACAGCATGTCCACCTGAAACTATGGTGCACAAGTAATATGGGTGAAAAGGAGCAGACTGGTTAGATTGGAGAATGAGGTGCAAGTTTTGGTGGGTTTGGAACTTAACTGGTGCCCAACCAGCTTGTATGCTTGTTTATTTTTCATCACCACAGGTAACTGTTACAAGGTTTGTGGGACTTAGTTCAACCAGCTGCCTGTGGGTTAGGGTTAGGGGAGACCTCGGTTTAGGGGACACTGTGCTCATCACCTACCCCTCCTGCTGCCACCTCAGCTTCAGGGAGCCTCAGTTACTGCACAACCATCGGTCCCACTGTTGAAAACACCAATAGCTTTGACCAGATGTCTGCTATGAGCAGAACACAATGCAAAGTGTTTGGAGAGCAGATAAGTAAAAGACTAGGATCCCCCCCCCTTCAGGGACCTAACACACAGGTATAGGGAGAGAGGCATGAATTGATGAATCTACACTACTCGATTGTTTTTTTTTGGTGCTCCCTTTATTCACCCGTGAACCGCACGGCACTTATGTACATATCCTTAATTAATTTTATTTGTATTAATGTCTATCTCCCCTCTAGGCTGTAAGCTCACTGTGGGCAGGGAACATGCCTGGGAACATACCTACCAACTCTGTTGTTAAATTGGATGCTCCCAAGCACTTAATACAGTGTCTTGCACAGAGTAAGTGCTCAATGAGTACAATTGATTGAGACCTAGAATTTTAAGTTTTTGAAGTGTTCATAATTGGAAATGCAAGGAGAAAAGTTCATGTTGGCCTGGGATCAGTTATGATTCTTACACTTAGCCTAAGTCTCTTGATTATTTTTGTCATAAGAAACTTTGTGTCATTTCCTAAACCTTCTCAGGTCTGTGCACCTCTGTTTCCTTCCCAAATGCACTTGTTTCTGTAAATTTTGACACTGCTGGGAAAGTATAGCCCTCCTCTTTTAACTTTGGTCATTTTGCTTGACTTTCTAAGCTACTCTTCCCTTCCCAGTCAATTCTCAGTATGGATATTTTACATGTCAGCGACACCGCTAATATGTAGGGGGATCCTATAATGTCAGGGTCGGTGAGAATTTATCCTCTTTCCAGAGAAGAACTTCAGAAACTTGAGTTTCCATATGAGAAAGTTCTCCTTTAAGAAACTAAACTTCACCCTGAAATTTACCTCTCCTAGTGATACTAACACTCCAAGTCTCCTTATAGAATAGAAGAGGATTTCATGTCTTTTAGAATCTTAAAAGCTGCTACCTGGAAAGAGACAACAGAGGGGAAGGACAAGAGAGAGGTGGTATTTTGTGGTCTGTTTGTAGAAGTAGTGATGGCAAGGAATGCAAGCAGGGAAAGTATCTGATACTTGTGTTGTACTCTCCCAAGTTCTTACTCTGCACATAATAAGTGCTCAGTAAATATCACTGATTGAATGAGCAACAGTTTAGAGGTTGTAGAGTTGAATGAGCAATACCCCCAGCTAAAGGTCCCTTCCTCTTTCTGGCCCCACAAGTTCCCTGGAGTAGGACTCCATCCCCTGCTCTCCTCCCAAGGGTGAAGGGCTGGACTCAAGGGTCAGCTAGGGTTTGGGCAGAGGGGCAGGGCTTCCAACCAGTCATCACACTTCTGAATGTCTCAGCTTACGTATCTTACTATTTAAACACTTGCTCATCACATTCTGTATTTCCTCTTCTCTGTGTGTCTAGCTCCTCTGCTTGACTGCAAGCTCTGTGAGAGTGGTGGTTGGATCTTCTGCCTGTTTTGTACTCTCTGAGGTGCTTAGTACAGTGTTGGGCATCTAGTAGGTGCTCAGTCCCATTGGAGGATAGTTGGGAGCCAGAGTTGGGCTATTTCTGGGCTACTTAGGTCTAACAAGTCATTCCTGAGTGCTTGCTCTGTAGACAGCCCTGTAATGAGCAATATGAAGATCACAAGTACCCCCATTCCCGAAGCTCCCTGCCATCTGCCCTGGATGTGGAAAATGGCCTGGTAGATTCCCATCTCTACCTCCCCATGTAAAGATAGATACCTGCTCCCAGGTCAGTGGTGGGAGGGAAGGGCAATTTGAATGTCTCTTTTTTCCAGGAGCCCTGGAGTGGTTAAGATTGGTGCCCACTTCCTGGTAAGGTACCAGCTTGGCTATTTCTGTGACTGTGGCTTGCCACCTGGGAGGCTATTCTAAGGCTCTTCTACTCTTACACCATCGACTCTCATGGAAACCCCATGCTTCCACTATCAAAAGCCTGGAGACCATGGGGCTGAGAGACAGAGTAGAGGATGGAGAGAAGATAATGCAGGAAGACCACCCCAGGTCTCCTCATCCCTGACTCCTCCCACTTACTTTCTTCTCTCTCGTCTAACCTCTGAATGACCTATGAGAGACCACCACAGAGGTGCCTCCCATGTTCTCCCCTCATTGCAACTATGGCAGACAGGGCTGAGGTAGGAACATCATCTCGTAATTGCTAGGATCAGACCTTCCAAGTCTGTCAGGAGTAGCAATATTGTTGGTCACTCTACCAATCAGTGGTATTTATGGAGCACTTATTGTGTGCAGAACACTATTTGAAGCACTTGGGAGACCACAGTACATCAAAGTTGGTAGGACCAATGTGGGACCTCAAGAAGCTGATGGTCCTGAGTCTGCGGAGGTTTCGCTAGTCCTTGAAACAACAGCAATCATCAAAGGATCAATTAATGCTATTTATGAAGCACTTTCTGTGTGAGAGAACTGAACTAGGCAGTTAGAGTACAGTGCAACATGTTCCCTGCCCACCAAGAGCTTGCAGTCTAGAGGGGAAGACAGACAATAAAATGAATTATGGATATCAAGTGCTTAAGGAATGCAGATCCAAGCACACAGGCAGTGCAGAAAAAGAGGGAGTAGAGGAAATGAGGTATTAACTGGGGAAGGCCTTTTGGAGATGTGGTTTTAGTAAGGCTTTGAAGGTGGTCAGAAGGAGAAGGGAGTTCCAGGTCAGAGCCAGCTTATGGGCAAGGGGTTGATGGTGAGGCAGACAAGGTCAAAGTACAGTGGGTTGGTGTTGGAGTTCAGAAGCATGTGGGCTGGGTTGTCGTAGAAAATCAGCAGGGTACCATAGAAAGGGCGAGCTGATTTCAATTTGGTACGGTGAAGGATTGGTAGCTCTGGGGAAATTTCTGAGGAGTTGAGAGACATGTAATGGATGTTTGTTCAGAAAAATGATCTGGGCAGCAGAATGAGGTATGGTCTGGAGTGGAAGAGGCTGAGAGGTTAGTGAGGAGGAGGATGCAGTGGTCAGTGTGGGTCATACGTACTTAGATCAGCATTGTAGCAGTTTGGAAGTAGAGGAAAGGATGGGTTTTAGTGATGTGAAGTTTAAACTGACAAGATTTGTTGACATTGAATATTTGGGTTGAATGAGAGAGAAGTGTCAAGGATAATGGCAAATTACGGACTTGTTGAAACAGGGAGGGTAATGGTTTTATCTACAGTGATAGGGAGGCTGGTTTGTGTGTGAAGATGGGGAGTCTTATTTTGACCATGTTAAGTTTGAGTTGTCGACAGAACACCCAAGTAGAGTTGTCCTGAAGGCAGGAAGAAATGTGGGACTCCAGAGAAGGAGAGAGATCAGGGCTGGAGATGTAGATTTGGGAATCATTCACATAGAGATGGTAGTTGAAACCATTCATTCATTCATTCATTCATTCAATAGTATTTATTGAGCTCTTACTATGTGCAGAGCACTGTACTAAGCGCTTGGAATGAACAAGTCGGCAACAGATAGAGACAGGCCCTGCCGTTTGATGGGCTTACAGTCTAATTGCAGGAGACAGACAGACAAGAACAATGGCAATAAATAGAGTAACGGGGAAAAACAGCTCGTAAAAACAATGGCAACTAAATAGAATCAAGGCGATGTACATTTCATTAACAAAATAAATAGGTAATGAATGAGAAACCATGGGAGTGAATGAGTTCTCCACAGGTCTGGGTGTAGATGGAGTATAGAAGGGAACACAAAACTTGAAGGACTCATACAGGTGACCGTGGGCAAATCACTTAACTTCCCAGTGCCTCAGTGATCTCATCTGTAAAATGGAGATTGACTGTGAGCCCTTGTGGGACATGGACTGTGTCCAATCTGACTAGCATGTATCTACCTAGTGCTTGCTACAGTACCTGGCACATAGTAAGGGCTTAACAAGTATCATTAAAAAAAGGAAGAACCCATGAAAGAGAATGAGAGAGAGCAGCCAGAGAGGAGGACAGTGGCAGTGAAGGCAAGGTTGGATAATGTTTCCAGGAGAAAGGGATGGTCCACAGTGTCGAAGGCAGCTGAGAGATTGAGAGGGATTAGGTTGTGGCAGAGGTTGCTTATGCCCTGCTCTAGTATGCTTAATTGTTTGGAGCATAATTGTATTTTTTTATCGCAGTTGTCATTCTCTGTTTATAGTTTCTAAGTTTTCCCTTGGCTTTCACAAGAAAGCAGAAAATAGGTCCCAACCTGTTGCTATTGCTATTGCTACTGTTTTTGCCTGCCTGTCTCCTCCAATTAGACTGTAAACCTGTCAGTGGGCAGGGACTGTCTCTATCTATTGCCGATTTGTACATTCCAAGTGCTTGTGACAGTGCTCTGCACATAGTAAGCCCTCAATAAATACTACTGAATGAACCCATCCTAAGCCACTCTGAGACCTCAACAGCCACAGACACCACTGTGCGATTTTGAGGTTTGGCACCCAGAATCCGCTTTGATTAGTCTGCTTTGAGACCTTGAACTGCCTCCTTGGTGGGTGTGAGAGTGTGGATAGCTCAGCACATAACATCCCCACTACTATTAAAGCAACTGAGGCACATGTCCTACTTGTGTCATTGGTGTATACTCCAATGGCAAGGGGCCTACTAAGGTGTGCGATTGTGAAACTCTGGGTTCTAAGCAGCATGGCTCAGTGGAAAGAGCATGGGCTTGGGAGGTCATGAGTTTGAATTCCGGCTCTGCCACTTGTCAACTGTGTGACTGTGGGCAAGTCCCTTAATTTCTCTGTGCCTCAGTTACCTCACCTGTAAAATGAGGATTAAGACTGTGAGCCTCATGTGGGACAACCTGATTACCCTGTATCTACCCCAGCGCTTAGAACAGCGCAGAGAAGCAGCATGGCTCAGTGGAAAGAGCATTGTCTTTGGAGTCAGAGGTCATGGGTTCAAATCCCGGCTCGGCCACTTGTCAGCTGTGTGACTTTGGGCAAGTCACTTAACTTCTCGGCGCCTCAGTTCCCTCATCTGTAAAATGGGGATTCCCCTGAGTCTACCCCAGCGCTTAGAACAGTGCTTGGCACATAGTAAGCACTTAACAAATACCAACATTATTATTATTATTAATCCCAGGTCTTCCCTTTGCCTGCTGGGTGATCCTGGGCAAGTCACTTAACTTTTCTGGTCCTCAGTTTCCCCATTTGTGAAATGGAGATTCAATACCTGTTCTCCCTCCCTCACAGACTGTGAGCCCCAAGTAGGAGAGGGACTGTCCTATCTGCATATGTTGTACTGCCCCTTGTGCTTAGAACAGGACTTGGCACATGAACAGTGTGCACCAAATTCCATGATTATCATTAGAAACACCAAGTGAAAGGGTTTCTCAGGGTTCCTTAGACCTTTACAGACAGAAGGTCATTGGCAGCAGTGTTGCCTTGAGATTGAATGGCAGCTTTCTGGGGAGAACCAGTCCTTGACAAATGGAGATGGGAGATGTGGGGAGGCAGAGGATAGAGAGGGCGGGGATATGTTGGCCATCCATATCAGGGTAAAAGAGATTTCTGGGAGCCCCCTGCAGCTCTCAGGTCCTTGTCTCCACCACTGGGATCGGGTTGGGGGGGGGGGTGGAAGTGAGACTCAATGAATCGGGTCCCATTGAAAGAGCATGGTAAGGGCAGGGGAGACCACAGTCTTCCAAAGAGAAACAGAGTTCCTGCTCCTGATGGGTTGGAGGGACTGTCGTGACAGTTATGGTGTCAGCTGGGTGGCTGGTGGTCCTTCAGGAATAGATTCCTCTGAGGTGGTGGCTTGCTTCAGGGTTGCTGCAGCTGGCCTGGTAGGCTGGAAGAACAGAGAGGGAGGGAATTGGCAGGGAGGGCCCCAGGGGCTGGTAGCCCCACCCTCAGCCCCAGCACTAGTTTTAAGAGCTGTGAGGTACCTCTGCGGAGGAGCCAGCTCACAAGTGTGTCTGTGGCAGAAATGTGGGAAAATTGGATTTAAATGAGAGTGAGGCATATAGGGCATGTGTTTGAAAGAAGCCTTTTAGTTTCTTGTCAAAACTCTTTCATCCCCCGTACGGCTGCCTGTAATGGGGAGAGCCTCATAATGAGACCTAATTTGTGGTTTTCTGCTCCTTGAGTTCCTCAGAGATGGGTCTATGGCACCTAGATGTCCAAGAGCGCCAACCACTTTCCCAACTGCTGCCTGGCCGTCGGCTCACCTTTCTTGAGAGGCCAGGATCGCAGGCCCCACTTTACTGATGGCAACACTGAGGTGGCCTGCGGGCTCCTGGCCAAGTTGGATCTTTAGCCTGATGTTCTGGCTAGGAGCCAGTGTCTCTGTTCAGAAGGCAGTCCCGATGATGGCCCAGCTCGGAGAATCCAGAGCCCTGAGTTCTCAACCTGGCTCTGCCAGCAGGCGAATCCCTCCAACCTTGATTCTATTTATCTTGATGATGTTGTCCTGTTTTTGTTTGGTTCTGTTTTGCTTTGCTGTCTCCCCCGATTAGATTGTAAGCTCATCAAACGGCAGGACTGTCTCTATATGTTGCTGACTTGTACATTCCAAGCGCTTAGTACAGAGCTCTGCACATAGTAAGCACTCAATAAATACTATTGAATGAATGAAACTGTACATTCCAAGGGCTTAGTACAGTTCTCTGCACATAGTAAGTGCTCAATAAATACTACTGAATGAATGAACCAAAGAGTTCTGTGAGATGGGCCAGGAGATAGACATGGCCAGCTGGAATCCCTGAAAGTAGCTGGTAGCTTGTTCGAGGATCAGTGAGGCAAGAGGTCTAGATTGGGGTCAGAGGTCTGAGCCAAGTAAAATTGATCCAAACTGGTGAATTGAGCTTCCCTTTTGGGTCAGTTCTTGGCCGTCTTCTGTTCTCCATCTACACTCACTCCCTCGGTGCACTCATTTGCTCTCACGGCTTCAACTATCACCTCTATGCAGATGACACACAGATCTATATCTCTGCCCCTGTCCTCTCCCTCTCCCTTGAGGCTCATATCTCCCCCTGCCTCCAAGTTGTCTCTACCTGGATGTCTGCCCGCCACGTAAAACTCAACATGGTCAAAACTTAGCTCCTCATCTTCCCTCCAAAGCCCTGTCCTCTTCCTGATTTCCCTATCACTGTATGACCATCCTTCCCGTCTCTCAGGCCCGCAACCTCAGTGTCATCTTTGACTCAGCTCTCTCATTCACCCCACACATCTGATCTGTCACCAAAACCTGCCGGTCTCACCTTTATAATATCACCAAGATCCTTTCCTCTACACCCAAATGGCTATCTTACTGTTATATGCTCTCGTAATATCCCAGCTAAATTACTGTGTCAGCCTGCTCTCTGATCTCCCTTCCTCCTCTCTCTCCCCACTCCAGTCTATTCTTCACTTCACCACCCGGCTCATCTTCCTGCAAAAATGCTCTGGGCATGTCACTCCCCTTCTTAAAAACCTCCAGTGGTTGCCTATCAACCTCTGTGCAAAACAAAATCTTCTCACTCTAGGCTTCAAGGCTCTCCATCATCTTGCCCCCTCCTACCTCTCCTCCCTTCCGTCTTTCCACTGCCCACCCCACACACTCCGCTCCTCTGCCACCCACCTCGACCCCTGGGCCACGTCCTCCCGTGTGTTCCTGGAATGCCCTCCCTCCTCACCTCTGCCAAACTCATTCTCTTCCCCTCTTCAAAACCCAATTTACAGCTCACCTCCTCCAAGAGGCCTTCCCAGACTGAGCTACCCTTCTCCCTCTACCACCCCCCTTCCCCTCTCCGCAACTAAACCCTCTTTTCCCCCCCATTTCCCTCTGCTCCTCCCCCTCTCCCTTCCCATCCCCTCTGCACTGTACTCGTCTGCTCAACTGTATATATTTTCATTACCCTACTTATTTTGTTAATGAAATGTACATCACCTTAATTCTGTTTATTTGCTATTGTTTTAATGAGATGTTCATCCCCTTGATTCTATTTATTGCTATTGTTCTTGTCTGTCCGTCTCCCCTGATTAGACTGTAAGCCCATCAAAGGGCAGGGACTGTCTCTATCTTTACCGATTTGTACATTCCAAGCACTTAGTACAGTGCTCTGCACATAGTAAGCACTCAATAAATACTATTGAATGAATGAATGCATGAATTTTAGTTATTCACACGTGGCAAATTGAACTTTTGTCTCAGGAAGAATACACTTATGCATTGCTTGCTTGTTGCAAAGAACCCAGGCCACAGCCATGAATGTTTCCCACTTGGGAGGAATTCACTTTCATGTTATATGCTCATAGTGAAGCGCCCTAAGCTCCTAGCCCCTGAGCATTCAGTGCGATATTCATCTCATGAAGATTTTGCAGGTCCTCACTTGGTGCACAGTGAGTACCCCATAATCTGGGCAGAGGTGACATGCATCCAGCTGCCATAAATCTTGAGCACTACCCAGAATGTTGGAGCCGGAAGGTATTTATTACGGGTTCAGAATGGTCTCTTTGGGCTTCTGGTTTCTGCTCGTCCGGTCTTGGTTCTGCCCCAACCCAATATCTTAATTTGGTTGGCAGTGGTGAGGAACACCTTCTATATTCCTGGCTTGGGAAGTCTATCTTACAGTTTCCACTGAGGGAGCATTACTCCATTCACTCTTCCGAGTTCTGCTTTGCTAGCTTGGGCAGTCATGAGGTAGTGTTTGACCTTGAGATGGCAGGTGCCCAAGCTCTCCTTGGAACAATGTCAAAGGCCATGATGGCTACCAAGGGCCCTGCCTGCCTGGTCATGATACTCACGGTACAACATTGCCCACTCTGTTGCGGTCACTATGGTGGTCCGTCGACTTGCCATGTTAAAAAAAATAAAATAAACCTTTGCGTAAAACTTGCACTGTGCTGCACAAACCAATAGCAGTGTTATCAGCACTGAGATTTATTGCTCTTGCTAGGGGACTGTCATCCTTCATTAACAGGTGATGTGGGCATTTCATTTTTATGGTACTTGCTATATGTCAAGCACTATTTTAAGCTCTGGTGTGGGTACAAGCCAAACAGGATGGATGTAATCCCTTTTCCTCATAGTGTTCACAGCCGAAGTAGGAAGGAGATCATGTATCTAATACCAACGTTACAGATGAGGAAGCTGAAGCACAGATCAGTTAAGTGACTTATCCAAGGTCATATAGGCGGAGCTGGGATTGCAATCCATGTCCCCTGACGTCCACGTCCCTGCTTTTTCCACTAGGCCGTGCTGTTTCTGATTAAATATTAATTGTGGTATTTAAGTGCTTACTATGTGCCAAGCAGTGGGATAGGTGCAGTGAGATCAGACAACAATCCCTGCATATATAGCTCAAAGTTTGAGTGGGAGGGAGAACAGGTGTTTGAATCCTTATTTTACATAGGAAACTGAGGCACAGGACTGTTATCTGATTTGTCCAGAGTCACCCAGCAGGCACATGGGAGAGCTAGAATTAGCACTCAGGTATCTTGATTCCAAGTGCTGTTCTCTTTCCACTCTGCTTAATTATTATGTTCCTGAAGATTTGTGACATGGAGTCTGGCAGGTCAGTTGGTCAAGCCTGCACTTCAAAATCACTGAATTTGGAACTGACACAAATTAAGGCTACCTCAAAATCCAAGGAGGAGCTGTAATTCCATTCCGAGAATGGAATTCTCATCTCATCTAGCACTCCTTTGTGCTCCAAGAAGACACCCTTAGCAGTGAAGCATTTATCTATGGGTGCACAGATGGCTGAAAAGGCCATTGCAGCAATCCTTAGTTAGGGCCAGTCATTAGATTTTGTACTGAAGTGTCTAGCTGATCAATGTTCTGCCTGGTTTTGCTATGGCTTGAGATGCTTTTATGCCTGATTTTTATTTTTGGCACTGGGCCTCCTTCCAAAGAGTTTGGAGGCTTGGATTCTGCTCCAGCCTTTTCACTTGGCCTGTGAAGGGAACACAAAGTGCAAGTGGGGCATTCAGCCTCTCCACCCCTGACCCCGAGAAACTTTGCAGAAGTCTGTGGCTGGTGCGTTATTCTACAAAGTGGTATCTGTGACATCATCACATTACAATGGGTGTCTGGCATAATGCATCTGTCATCATGTATGTCTCCTCCAGAATTTGGGAGTGTCATCAGAGAACAGTTTCCCCCAGTACAAAACACTGGTCATAAACATTGTCCCATGTATCATCATGTTTGTTTGTTGTGCCTTGAATTGTTTGGTGCTTTTGCTTTCTTATCTCCCAATCCTGCAGGTGCTCATGACTGGACCAAGATGCCCCACAGCTCCAGCCTTGCAGAGTCTCCTTGGTGCCTAGGGAGGTCTCCTTAGGTTGGCCGGTCTTCTGGCCCTCCACATCCCCTCCCTGCAGCCCTGGGCAAGTTCTCTGTCCACACTGGCTTATGTATTTCCTGGATCTGATATGGTTAGTTTCTGTGTAGGGACATAAACATCAGTAGTTACCCTCACTTCCAATAGAGCAAATCAAAAAATAAAGAGGACTGTAATTGATCTGTCTAGAACCACTGTTCTTAGTGAACCCCAGCTTTATGTGGGGCCCTGTGCTGGCTTTACTGAACTACTCTCTGGAATGAGTAAGTAAATGCAAACATAATTAGCTTCACTGGTGCTGAGATAACCGATGGGTAAAATGTCCAATCATCCAGTTTAGTACTCTTCATCTGTACTCTTTATATTTTGATATAGTGCCAGATATTTTGGTGACCTATAAAGATTTTTGGCACCAGGCTTGCTGATCTCTTGCTCGGCCCCAAGGACATTGTGTCCTCGGGGGACACTGTGTCCCCCTGCTCGGGCCCGGGGACATTGTGCTCCCCAACCGCTCCCCGACTCCGCCCGAGGCGGCCATTTTGGGAAGGCCTCACTCCATCTTCCCCCTTGAGGTGATTCATCTCCCCCGCCCCCGCCCCCGCCCCCGCCCCGGGCGACGACGTCATTGTTCTCACCATGTTACCTTACCTTAGCCGCTGCCTACGGCCGCCACCCACCCCGGACAACCTCAGGGCCCCCCAGCCGCCACAGGGACATTTGGTCATGAGCTCTGGGACGCTCTCTCGGCCGCTGGCCGCTTGACTTTGAGTCTGATCGGGAAGGGTTGGCTCATCCCCCACCCCTGGTCATCGCCTGCTTATTAACACTATTGTAGTGTGTCTTACTGTACTATGTTGCTATATTAGCGATTTCGCTTGTTACTGTTTATTGTCGTCAGACTTTGAGTTTGATCAGGTCGCCCCTTAATCGAGCCTACCCCCGACCCTGGTCATCACCCACTTATTAACACTACTATATTGTATCATACGGTATCATGTTGCTATATTAGCACTACTGTATTGTATCATACTGTATCATGTTGCTATATTACCGATTTCGTTTATTACTGTTTATTGTTGTCAGTGCTGCCACCCACCTCTCTGGCCTCGCCATGTCCATCCTCCCCCACCCCCCTCCCCTTCCTATCCTCCCCTTCCCCTTCCCCTCTCTCGCTCAGCTCTTTCCCGCTCTCCCCTCTGTCTCCTCCCCCCTCCTCTCCCCCGCCCTAGAACCCCACTTTACCAGCGCTACCCCTCTTCCCCCTCCCCCTACTCTTCCCCCCACCAAACCACCTCCTCCCCCCCTCCCCCCTTCTCTCTTCCCCACCCACGCCCCATCCCAGTCCTCTTGTCCCACCGCTACCCCTCATCCCCCTCTCCCCATCCAGGGCCCCGCCACCTCCTTCCCATCCAAACCCTCCCCTCCCCCCGCCCTTCCCCCCCCTTTCGCCCCCCCCCCCCTTGCACCCACAGCTACTTTCAAGTGTGGCCTCTGGAACCCCTGCTCTATTACAGGTAAGCTACCTTTCGTCCCTGACCTTTTCATCCCCCGCTCTCTCCTTCTCCTTGCCCTTTCAGAAATGTGGCTCTCTCCCGAAGACAGGGTCTCCGCCGCCGCTCTCTCCAGCAGAGGCCTCTCCTTCTCCCACTCCCCCAGACTCACCGGTAAGGGAGGAGGTGTCAGCTTCCTCCTCTCACCCCGTTGCCGCTTCCACACTATCCCTCCTCCCCTCTCCCTTTCCTTCCCCTCCTTCGAAGCCCATATCATTCGCCTCTACCATCCCCTCCAGATACTTGTCGCTGTCATCTACCGCCCTCCCGGTCCCACCTCCGACTTCTTCAACCACCTAGACCCCTTTCTCACCTTCCTTCTCTCCTTCTCTCTGCCCACTCTGGTCTTTGGAGACTTCAACATCCATATGGATGTACCCAACGACTCCTCTGCCGCCCGCCTGCTATCCCTCCTCGACTCTGCGGACCTCCTCCTCCACCATACCGGTCCCACTCACCGACTCGGTCACACTCTCGATCTCGTCATCACCTACCGCTGCACTATCTCCTCCCTCACCAACTCTGAAATCCCTCTCTCTGACCATAACCTTCTCACCTGCCTCATCTCTCACACTCCCCCCCCCCCCCCCCGCAAATCTTCGCTACTGCCCCACAGAGACCTCCGCTCTCTCGATCCCATCCGTCTTTCCAATAGCATCTCTCCTCACCTTGCCGCCCTGTCCTCTCTTCCCACTCTCGACGATCAGGTCTCCGCTCTCAACTCCACCCTCTCTACTCATCTCGACTCTCTCGCCCCCCTTTCCCTCCGCCGCTCTCGCTCCACTAACCCACAGCCCTGGATCACCTCCTCTGTCCGCCTCCTACGCTCCTATGCTCGAGCTGCTGAGCGCTGCTGGCAAAAGTCCAAGCACCAAGCCGACCTCACACACTTCAAATTTATCCTTTCCTGCCTTAACTCTGCCCTCTCCTCCGCCAGGCAAAACTTCTTCTCCTCCCTCATCGACACCCATGCCCGTCACCCCCGCCAATTGTTCCGTACCTTTAACTCTCTCCTTAGGCCCCCTGTTCCTCCCCCTCCCCCATCTCTCACCCCCAGTGATCTGGCCACCTATTTTCTCATGAAAATCAACACGATCAGGTCTGAGCTCCCCAAAGTCACCCCTCCGCCTCTCCCCTCCCCCCCCCCAACCCTCTCCCCTACTTTCCCATCTTTCCCTGCAGTATCCTCAGAGGAGATCTCCTCCCTTCTCGCAAGTGCCACCCCCTCCACCTGCACCTCGGACCCCATTCCCTCTCACCTTATTAAAACCATCGCCCCTGCCCTCCTCCCTTCCTTAACTTCTATTTTTAACTACTCAATCTCCAATGGCTCCTTCCCCGCCGCCTTCAAACATGCCCACATCTCCCCCATCCTAAAAAAACCCGCTCTTGACCCCACTTCCCCCTCCAGTTATCGTCCTATCTCCCTACTACCCTTCCTTTCCAAAATCCTAGAACGAGTCGTCTACAATCGATGCCTAGAATTCCTTAACTCCCATTCTCTCCTAGACCCCCTCCAATCTGGCTTCCGTCCCCTCCACTCTACCGAGACTGCTCTCTCTAAGGTCACCCATGACCTCCTTCTTGCCAAATCCAATGGCTCCTACTCCATTCTAATCCTCCTTGACCTCTCTGCAGCCTTTGACACTGTCGACCATCCCCTCCTCCTCCATACCTTATCTCACCTTGGCTTCACGGACTCCGTCCTCTCCTGGTTCTCCTCTTACCTCTCTGGACGGTCATTCTCGGTCCTTCGCTGGCGCCTCCTCCCCCTCCCATCCTTTAACTGTTGGAGTTCCTCAAGGGTCAGTTCTTGGCCCTCTTCTGTTCTCCATTTACACTCACTGCCTCGGTGAACTCATTCGCTCTCACGGCTTTGACTACCATCTCTACTCAGAGGACACGCAGATCTACATCTCTGCCCCTGTCCTCTCCCCCTCCCTTCAGGTTTGCATCTCTTCCTGCCTCCGGGACGTCTCCACCTGGATGTCGGCCGGCCACCTAAAACTCAACATGAGCAAGACTGAGCTCCTCATCTTCCCTCCCAAACCCGGTCCTCTCCCAGACTTCTCTATCACTGTGGATAGCACGACCATCCTTCCCGTCTCTTAGGCCCGCAATCTTGGTGTCATCCTTGACTCGTCTCTCTTGTTCACCACACACATCCTATCTGTTACCAAGACCTGCCGGTTTCACCTCTACAATATCGCCAAGATCCGCCCTTTCCTCTCCACCCAAATGGCTACCTTACTGGTACGGGCTCTCGTTATATCCCGGCTAGACTACTGTGTCAGCCTTCTCTCTGATCTCCCTTCCTCCTCTCTTGCCCGCTCCAGTCTATTCACTCCACTGCCCGGCTCATCTTCCTGCAGAAACGATCTGGGCGTGTCACTCCCCTTCTTAAACAACTCCAGTGGTTGCCTGTCAACCTCCACTCCAAACAAAAACTCCTCACTCTAGACTTCAAGGCTCTCCATCACCTTGCCCCTTCCTATCTCTCCTCCCTTCTCTCTTTCTACCACCCACCCCGCACGCTCCGCTCCTCTGCCGCGCACCTCCTCACCGTCCCTCGGTCTCACCTATCCCGCCGTCGACCCCTGGGCCACGTCCTCCCGCGGTCCTGGAACACCCTCCCTCCTCACCTCTGCCAAACTGATTCTCTTCCCCTCTTCAAAACCCTACTTAAAACTCACCTCCTCCAAGAGGCCTTCCCAGACTGAGCTCCTCTTCTCCCTCTATTCCCTCTGCCACCCTCCCCTTTACCTCTCCGCAGCTAAAACCCCTCTTTTTCCCCTTTTCCCTCTGCTCCTCCACCTCTCCCTTCCCATCCCCACCAGCACTGTACTCGTTCGCTCAACTGTATATATTTCCATTACCCTATTTATTTTGTTAATGAATTGTACATCGCCTTGATTCTATTTAGTTGTCATTGTTTTTACGAGATGTTCTTCCCCTTGACTCTATTTATTGCCACTGTTCTCGTTTACCCGTCTCCCCCGATTAGACTGTAAGTCCGTCAAATGGCAGGGACTGTCTCTATCTGTTGCCGACTTGTTCATCCCAAGCGCTTAGTACAGTGCTCTGCACATAGTAAGCGCTCAATAAATACTATTGAATGAATGAATGAATGCCAAGCATTGCTCCAAGTGCTGGGGTAGATATAAGCTACCTATCCTTCCCCAGATAGTAAACTCTTTGAGAGCAAGCATCCTGTCTACTTACCCTGTTGTAGTCTCCCAAGCCCTTAGTATAATTTTTTATATACAGTAAGCTCTCAATTAAGACAACTGATAAGATTTCGCTCCCTTTTCCCTTCTCCCTCACTTTGCCTCCTTCCTCCTTCCCTCTCTCCCTCCAGCCCTCCTCAATCATGCCTGAGTTTTGTGAATTGAACAATAACAATCGAAGGCCTGTGGGTGCCTAGTTGAGTTTCTGCCTAATGTCATTTGGCTTCTTATGCATCAAAACCCGGGAAACAGATTTTTTTGGGTGGAGAATAAAGGGCGCTGAAAAGCACTCAAAATGTCAAATGACAAAATAAATTTTCTTCTGTCAGATAACAGCTCTGGTTTCCTTGGTCTGAGATTCCTATCGGTTTCAGACCCCCAGAAAGTTTTGAATATAATATCAGGATTCTGGTGCAGTTTGAAACCGCTGAGACCTCAGTCCTATTGAAACTATTTTCTCTAAGTGCACAAAAGGGAGCAGTGTGCTTGTTGAAGCTCTTCAGGTTTTTTTTTTGGAGGGGGGAGGGGGAAGGGTTGTTTCTTAAAATAAATATTGTCGGTCCAAGGAAGTGCATTTTTTTGTAGTGGTAGGAGTAAAAGTTGTAATGATATTTCATGAGCCCTTTTGAGGGCAAAGCATTGTAGAAAGTGCTTGGAAACACTCAACAGAAGCACAGAGCATACTTCCTACCTACAAGGAGATTTCACTCTGAGGGGAGAATTTTCCAGGTTGATGAAGAGGGAGAGTCTGTTCATGGCAGGATGACCCTCTCCTGAAACCCCACCACCCAGGGACACTCCGAGGTGTGATCTGCACCCTCCCAAGTCACGGAAGAGAAATCGGCCAGGACATTTTCCCAGGAGAGGTAGAGATTTTAGGTATGAGAAACAGCATGGGCTAGTGGAAAGAACACAAGTTTGGAGTCAGAGGACCTGGAGGATCTCTTCCATTTGCCAGCTGGGTGACCTTGGGCAAGTCACTCAACTTCTCCATTCCTCAGTTTCCTGAGTTGTAAAATAGGGATTCAATACCTGTTCTGGATGCATTACTAACAATCCTTTCCACAAGACTCCATCTTGCCTGTTCTTCAGCTCAGTCAATCAGTTAATGGTATTTATTGAGTGCTTACTGTGTGCTGAGCCATGTACTAAGTGTTTTGGTAGAGTATAATAAAACAGAGTTGGTAGACTTGATCCCTGCCCACAAGAAGCTTATATTCTACAGGAGGAGACAAAGTGAAGTACAGGTAGGAGAAATAGTAATCTTTCTGAAATCCCACTTCTAAGAAGCCTTTCTTGATTAATCCACCTCATACCATCACATCAAGTTTAACATGTCCAAAACAGAACTCCTTATCTTCCCACACAAACCTTGTCCTCCCTGCGACTTTCCCATCACTGAGGATGGCACCACCATCCTTCCTGTCTCACAAGCCCATAACCTGCTCGCTCATTCAACCCACATATTCAATTCATCACTAAATCCTGTCAGTCCCATCTTCAAAACAACACTTAAAATCTGCCTTTTTCTCTCCATCCAAAGTGTTACCATGTTAATATTATTACTTATCCTATACCATCTGGATTACTGTATCAACCTTCTTGCTGGCCTCCCACCTGTCTTTCTGTCCCAACTCCAGTCTATACTTCAGCCTACTGCTCAGATCATTTTTCTACAAAAACATTCAGGACATGTTACCCTACTCCTCAAAAAAAACTTCAGTGGTTACCCATTCACCTCCGCATCAAACAAAAGCTCCTCACCATTGACTCAATCACCTTGCCCCCTTCTACATTACCTCACAACTCTCCTACAACAACCCAAGGTCTGAGCACTTAGCTCCTCTAATGTTGACCTTTTTACTGTGCCTTGATTTTGTCTATCTCACTGCCAATCCCTAGTCCAAATCCTCCCTCTGACCTGGAACTCCCTCTCTCTGCAAATCCAATAGACAATTACTCTCCCTGCCTTCAAAACCTTATTGAAGGCACATCTCCTCCTTTAGGCCTTCCCTGACTAATCCCCCTTTTTCTCTTCTCCCACTCTCTTCTATATCTCCCTAACTTGTTCCCTTTGTTCTTCTCCATACAGTCTCATGGCACTTATGTACATATCTTTATTTATGTTTATGTCTGTCTTCCCCCACCCCTTCTAAACTGTAAGCTTGTTGTGGGCAGGGTTTGTGTTTGTTGCTGTGTTGTACTCTCCCAAGCACTTAGTACAGTGCTCTGTACATGGTAAGCACTCTATAAATATGATTGAAGGAATGAACAAAAGATATAATAATAATAATTATGGTATTTGTTTAGCTCTTACTATGTACCAAGCACTGTTATAAACTCTGGGGTAGATACAAGGTAATCGGGTTGTCCCACGTGGGACTCACAGTCTTAATCGCCATTTTACAGATGAGGTAACTGAGGCCCAGAGAAGTGAAGTGACTTGCAGCTATCTGTAGCACTTATATAACTTATGACCAGTCTCGCACCTTTGCACATTCATCCAGCTATTTCACCCTGACCTATTTGTTCTGCTGTCTGTTATATCCTTATTCTTCTTCCTGCTCCCACTAGTTATAAATCTTTTCTGTGTGACTCTCCCATTAGAATTTAAACTCCTGGAGGGCAGAGAATGTGACTTGTTTCTGTTGTACTCTCCCAAGGACTTAATATAGTTGATTGCACTCAGGTACTCAGTAAATAACAGTGATTGGGTGCACTGGGGTATGTCATTAGTAGGATTAAGTTATTGCCCCAATCTGTGCAGTGCATTTTACTAGGTGCCGAAAGGCATTTCAAGTAACTATTAAGACAAGCTCCCTGGCTTCCGGAATCAACAAATGGGAGGGAGCAAACAGGCAATGGGAACTAATTAATTAATTAATGTTGGTATTTGTTAAGGGCTTACTATGTGCAGAGAACTGTTCTAAGTGCTGGGGTAAATGTATAGGGTAATCAAGTTGTCCCATGTGAGGCTCGTAGTCTTAATCCCCATTTTACAGATGAGGTTACTCAGGCAGAGAGAAGCTAAGTGACTTGCCCACAGTCACACAGCTGACGTGGCAGAGCAGGGATGGGAACCCATGACCTCTGACTCCCAAGCCCGTGCTCTTTGCACTGAGCCATGCTGCTTCTCTTACATATGCAGCTGTAAACTAGTGAATGGAAGTACTGGAGACGTTGTGGGAAACAGTGTGTCCAAAGTAATCAGGAAAGGCTGATTCAGGGGCTATTAAATGACTTGCCTAAGGTCTTATGGTAGACCAGGGGCCAAGCTGAGACTAGAACCTGAGCCTCCTCATGCTCAATCCCACACATTTTCCACTAGACCACTCTACCTCAAAAAAAAATTGGCTGAGTATGGATTCAGAGAAGGGGTTAGCTTGTGGGGAGAGTTGAACCTGATAATCAAGAGCTTAAATCAGTTGTGGGTGGAGATTGAGATTCACTGGAGGCTTTTGTGGCAGTGATAATAATGTTAGTATTTGTTAGTCGCTTACTATGTGCAGAGCACTGTTCTAAGCACTGGGGTAGATACAGGGTAATCAGGTTGTCCCACGTGAGGCTCACAGTTTATCCCCATTTTACAGATGAGGTAACTGAGGCACAGAGAAGTTAAGTGACTTGCCCACAGGCACACAGCTGAGAGGTGGCAGAGCCAAGAGTCAAACCCATGACCTCTGACTCCGAAGCCCAGGATCTTTTCACTGAGCCACGCTGCTTGTGTTGTGACTGGTGTGTGAGAGATTTCATGATGCAGCAGGTAAGTTAGGTGGGAGAAGGGAAGGTTCCAAGAAAGACAAGCAAGAATGCTGGAACAATTGTCAAGGTGCTACCATCTTAGGTGAGGTGGTGAGCAGAGAGAGAGAGTGAGGAGAGGGATAGGAGGAGCTGTAGGACAAACACAGGGGTGATTAGTGGGACTTGGGAGCCAATCTGAATGGGGGCAATGAAGAGATGATGCCTGTGTTGCAAGCAGGAGGGCAAGAAATACTGTGGATCTCTTGAAAGTAAGAGGAAAGGTTGAGGAAGGAGTTCAACTTGGTCATCTGGAGGAGGCAGTGAGGCAAGCAGGTCCAGAGATCCTAGAGTCAGGCGTATGCTGGTGACAGGTCTAGCTGGAGATGTAGAATTGGAAATCAACATGAAGTGGGTAGAGCATGTCAGGAAATGAGCTCCTCAGAAGTGGCATAAAGAAGGTGGTGGAAGATGCCAGGAATGAGCCTTGGGTAACCCTCATAGTTAAAGGGTGAGGGGAAGAGGAGGCAACAAGAGAGCCTGCGAGGGAGACTGTAAGCTGCTTCTGGGCAAGGGATTATGTCTACTAACTCTACTGTACTATACTCTCCCAAGCACTTACTACAGTGCTGTGCACACAGCAAATGCTCAAATTGCATTGATTGAGAGGTAGGGGGAGAATCAGAAGACTTTGTACATCGCCTTGATTCTATTTATTTGCCATTGTTTTAATGAGATGTTCATTCCCTTGATTCTATTTATTGCTATTGTTCTTGTCTGTCCGTCTCCCTCAGTTAGACTGTAAGCCTGTCAAAGGGCAGGGACTGTCTCTATCTATTACCGATTTGTACATTCCAAGCGCTCAGTAAGTGCTCTACACATAGTAAGCGCTCAATAAATACTATTGAATGAATGAATGAACTATTGAATGAATGAATGAATGAACTTTAGAAGAGGGGACAGCGGTCAACGATGTCAAAACTATGGGAGTCATTGACTTTGAAAGAGGATGTTAGAGATGATCGTGAAAGCAACCTGTGAAGCAAAAAATTACAGGTCGAAGATATGAGCCCAGGGGAAGTGGGACTAGAAGAAGTTGCTGGAGCCTAAGGAGCTTAGACAGAGAAGGGAGGAAGGGTGGAAATAGGGCAATAGTTGGTCAAGTCACCTATAGCATCTATGCATATATTAATGGGAGCAAGGCTATTGTCTGGGGCCTGCCAATAACCACATCCCCATCTAATTACAGTTTCCATTGGTGAATTCTTACAGGGAGGTAACATTTAGAAAAACAGATGACATAATGATCCTATAGGGAAAATGACCTCAAGTAAAGTACCTGTTCTTAGGAACTCTTTAGAACTGGTTATCTTCAGTAAACCAGAATCACTAAATCCTTAATAAGATTGGTTCAGTGGAGATTCCCTCAGTCTTAGTATCCTTTGGCTATTGTGCCTGACTCCAGTTCTTGCACCTTCCCTCATCCCATCTCTCCTCATCAACTGTTTTCCACCCATTTATCATCCCTTGTCCACTTTTGACACTCCCTTTAATAATAATACTAATAATTTTGATATTTGTTAACCGCTTACTACGTTCCAGGCATTGTACTAAGCTCTGGGGTAAATACAAGGTAATTGGGTTGGACACAGTCCTTATCCCATATAGAGGTCCCGGTCTTAATCCCCATTTTACAGTGAGGTAACTGAGGCACAGAAGTGAAATGACTTGCCCAGGGTCACAAAGCAGACAAGTCACAGTCAGGATTAGATTCCAGATCCTTCTGATTCCCAGGCCACTAGGCCATGCTGCTTAACCTTTATGGTCCCCCATCTGTCCGGCTGCTGTACCATTGCTCCCAAGTCTCTCTGTTTTCTCCAATTACGGGTACCTCTCCTCATTCTTCCCCTCCTACTTATCTCCCTGCTTTTCATTTCTCTATCTTTTTTCTTGCCTTAGCCTCCCAGGTATTCTCAGTAGATTGTACCCCTTCTCTTTTGGTCCCTCCTGTCATCATTGGTGCTGCCCAGCGTGCTTACTGAGTGCCTCCAGGGTCGCAAGGTTGGTCAGCAGAGGCCTTTGGTTCTCTGGGTTGTGGGGGGTGGTCGGGGGTGGTGGTTTGAGATCCTAACCAATAACATTCCACCAGCATGCCCCAGATCATCCTCCTCAAGTGTCTCTTTGGGACTGTGAGTACCACCCTCGCCAGGTAGTCAAGGCTGCTCAAGATCCAACTAAGTTAAGGAGGCATGGCTGGCCAGACTGTGAGACATGGCCCAGAAGAGCAAGTGGAACTGTGAAGGAAAGAGAGGTGGGGGCAGTCTTCTGGAAGCGCTTACTTAAGCGCTTACTACTAGTAAGAGCTTATTAGGTGCAGACCACTGTTCTAAGCACTGGGGTAGACAAAGGGGAATCAGGTTGTCCCACGTGGGGCTCACAGTCTTAATCCCCATTTTGCAGATGAGGTAACTGAGGCACAGAGAAGTGAAGTGACTTGCCCACAGTCACACAGCTGACAAGTGGCAGAGCTGGGATTTGAACTCATGACCTCTGAGTCCAAAGCCCGTGCTCTTTCCAGGCAGGGACTATATCTGTTTCCGATTTGTACACTCCAAGCACTTAGTACAGTGCTCAGCACATAGTAAGTGCTCAATAAATACTACTGAATGAATGAATGGAAGCTTGGGGGACCCCAGTGGAGTAGGGAGAGCTTCAGAGAGTGAGCATCTTATCATGTCCCCAACCAACTGGCACCCGGTGACCAAGCGGGAAGTCTTAGGGTATTCTTGGGGGACAGTCCTGGAACTCAGGACCCCTGGTAGAGGAGCTTAGTCCCAGTTTGGGGGGATGGTCTTCCCTGGACTGCAGTGGTTTCAGTGGATTGGGGTGGGGGAGGAGGAAGAGGATGAAGAGGGAGCAAGGTCAGGAGAGAAGGCTGGTTCAAGGCTTGGCCTCAAAAGGAAGAATCCGTGGTTCAAGAAGTAGAGCGAGAGGTCACTTGCCTCAAGAAGCATTATGTCTAGTGGAAGGAGAATGGGGCAGAGATTCAGGAAACTGGGGGTTCAGTTCCAGATCTTTTCCCAGACTGCTTAGAATCCTGGATGAGGCACTTACTTCTCTACACTTTAGTTACCTCAGCTGTAAGATGCTCTCCCTAAGCTTCTAGACTGGGAGATCCTGGTGGGACAGGTGTATAATTTTGTATCCAGGATTGAGCACAGTGCTTGGCACATAGTAGCACTTCAATATTCTTAGTCAGGGCATCAGTGTGGAGTATGACAAAGTGAAGGAGAAGGAGGAGAAAACTAATGGCAGCTGGACAGGGGCCACTGATTCATTGAGACCTCCAGACTGTCAGGAAGACCAGGATGTCATCAGGTGTTTGGCTCTGATAATCTTGGTATTTTGGTCAGTGAGGGTACCTGGGTGGGATCAAGTCGTCTTTTTGTTCCTCGATCAGTTTTCAGTTCCTGTGTGTTAACCATTTAATTGGCATGGAGGAAATCCCTGAGGGAGGGATACAGTTTGGGGGACTTAACTGGTGGCACTCTTTGTGGTCTGGCATGCTGCCCAGTTAGGCAGGACAGGAGATTGGGGTACTTGGCAGATTGAGCAGCCATCAGAGAAATCAGATGTTAAAGGGTAGGCTTTACTAGATTAATGGTTAAGATAATAACAAATAATATTAATAATTGTGGTATTTGTTTAACACTTGTGTTCCAAACACCGAGTTAAATTCAATCTGGTCAGATCTGATTGTTGTCCCACTTAGGGTTCACAGTATAAGAGAGAAG